>NC_137770.1:130265560-130675884 GCF_963455305.1 Plecotus auritus | reverse complement strand
CACTTCTAGTACTATGTTGAACAGGACTGGTGAAAGTGGGTATCCCTGTCTTATTCCTGTTCTTAGGGGAAATGAGTTTAGTTTTTGCCCATTGAGTATGATGTTGGCTGTAGGTTTGTCATATAAAGCTTTTATTATGTTGAGGTATGATCCTTCTATTCACACTTTGCTGAGAGTTTTTATCAAGAAAGGGTGTTGGATTTTGTCAAATGCTTTTTTTTGCATTGATTATGATTATGTGATTTTTGTTTTTCAGTTTGTTGATGTGATGTATCACATTTGTTGATTTGCAGATGTTGTACCATCCTTGCATCCCTGGAAAAAATCGCACTTGGTCATGGTGTATGATTTTTCTAATGTAATGCTGAATCCTATTTGCTAGAATTTTGTTGAGGATTTTAGCATCTGTGTTCATCAAGGATATTAGCCTGTCTCTTTTTTGTGGTGTCTTTATCTGGTTTTGGGTTTGGGTAATGCTAGCTTCATAGAAAGAGCTTGGAAGTGTGCCTTCCTCTTGAATTTTTTGGAATAGGCTGAGGAGGATAGGTTTTAGTTCTTCTTTGAATGCTTGGTAGAACTCTCCTATAAAGCCACCCGGACCAGGGCTTTTGTTTGCTGGAATGTTGTTGATCACTGCTTCAATTTCTTCAGTGGTTATTGGCCATTTGTGTTTTTTGATTCTTTCTGATTGAGTTTTGGGAGCTTGTATTTTTCTAAGAATATGTCCATTTCATCTAGGATGTCCATTTTGTTAGAATAGAGTTGTTCATAGTATTTTTTCATAATCCTTTGTATTTCTGTGGGATTGGTTGTTACTTCACCTCTTTATTTCTTATTTTGTTTATTTGGGTCCTCTCTCTTTGCTTCTTCGTGAGCCTGGCTAGAGGTTCATCAATCTTTTTTATCCTTTCAAAGAACCAGATCTTGTTTTTTTTTTTTTTTTTTTTTGTCTCTGTCTTTTATTTCCACTCTGATCTTTATTATCTTCTTCCTTCTGCTTACACTGGGCTTTTCTTCCTGCTCTCTTTCTAACTCTTTGAGTTGTAGGGTTAGATCATTTATTACCATTTTTTCTTGTTTTTTGAGGTAGGCCTGTAGAGCTATGAACTTCCCTCTCAAGACAGCTTTCACTGTGTCCCATAGATTTTGGATTGTTGTGTTTTCATTGTCGTTTGTTGTCTTGATGCTTTTTATTTCTTCTTTGATCTCTTTAGTAACCCAATCATTGTTTAATAGCATGCTTTTTAGCCTCCAGGTGTTTGATTTTGTTCATTGTTTTTATTGTAGTTGATTTCTAGTTTTATGCCATTGTGATATGAGATGCTTAATATGATTTCTATATCCTTGAATTTGAAGAGACTTTGCCTGTGCACCAATATATGGTTTATCTTTGAAAATGACTCATGTGCACTTGAGAAGAATGTATATTCCGTGGCTTTGGGGTGAAATGTTCTGAAAATGTCAATTAATTCCATCTGATCTAGTGAGTCAGTTAGGATTGATGTTTCTTTGCTGATTTTTTGTTTAGAGGATTTGTCCAGTGGTGTTAGTGGGTTATTAAAGTCCTCTACTATTACTGTATTGCTGTCAATCTCTCTCTTGTTATACTGCAGAAGTTTTTTATGTATTTGGGTGCTCCTGTATTGGGTACATATATGTTTAGCAGAGTTATATCTTCTTGTTGAATTGTTCCCTTTAGTATTATGAAGTGGCCTTCCTTATTTCTTGTTTTGGCCTTCACTTTGAGGTCTAATTTGTCAGATATAAGTATTGCTACCCCAGCTTTTTTTTCATTTTCATTCGTCTGAAAAACCTTTCCCATCCTTTCAACATCAGTCTGTGTGAGTCCTTTGTTCTGAGGTGGGTCTCCTGTAGACAGCAGATATATGGGTCATGTTTTCTTATCTATTCAGCTACCCTATGTCTTTTGATTAGGGCATTTAATCCATTTACATTTAAAGTTATTATTGATAGGTACTTATTTGTCACCATATTTATTCTTTATGCCTGTGCTCCTTCTTCCCTTCCTATTTCTTCTTCTTCTTTTTTTTTTAAAATATATTTTATTGATTTTTTACAGAGAGGAAGGGAGAGGGATAGAGAGTTAGAAACATCGATGAGAGAGAGACATCGATCAGCTGCCTCCTGCACACCCCCTACTGGGGATGTGCCCGCAACCAAGGTACATGCCCTTGACCGGAATCGAACCCGGGACCCCCCAGTCCGCAGGCCGACGCTCTATCCACTGAGCCAAACCGGTTTCGGCCTATTTCTTCTTTTTACAGTAGATGCTTTAGCATTTCTTGCATTGCTGGTTTGGTGGTAATAAACTCCCTTATTCCTTTTTTGTCTGTGAAGCTCCTGATTTCACCTTCAATTTTGATTGATAGCCTTGCTGGGTACGGTATTCTTGGATTCAGACCCTTCCTTTGCATGACTTTGTATATTTCATTCCATTCCCTTCTGGCCTGATGTGTTTCTGTTGAGAAATCAGCTGATAGGCTGATGGGAGATCCCTTGTAGGTAACTTTCTGTCTCTTTCTGGCAGCCTTTAAGATTCTTACTTTGTTGTTGGTGTTTTCCAATTTAATTATAATGTGCCTTGGTGTTGGTCTTTTTGGGTTCATCTTGTTTTGGACTCTATGAGCTTCTTAATTTTGTGTGAGTTTTTTCTTCCCAATATCAGGGAAGTTTTCTGTCATTATTTCTTCATACAGGTTTTCTATTTCTTGCTCAGTTTCCTCTCCTTTGGGCACCCCTATTATGTGGATGTTGTTTTGTTTTGTGTTTTCCCAAAGTTCCCTTAGGCTCTCCTCCTGTTTTTTAAGTTTTTTTTTTTTTTTTCCCAGTTGCTGCTCTGCTTGGGCATTTTTTCCCTACCTTGTCTTCTAGCTCACTGATGTGGTCCTCCACTTCTTCTAGTCTATTGTTGATGCCTTCTATTGTGTTCTTTATTGCAGCGATGTCATTCTTCAAAAAAAAAAAAAAACCAAAAAAAAAACCAACCAGAAAATAAACAAACTAACAAACAATCAAACAAATAACAACAATAAGACAGAAAGAAAGAAAACAGAAAATAAAAAGGGAAGAAAAAAATTGGGTAGTTAAGAAATAGAAGAGAGAAATGTGCATGGACTTGGAGCAGGGGAGAGGAAATGAGATATATGAGTAAGATCAATTTTTAACAGGGAGTCAAAAGAAAGGATAGAGAAAGATGAAAGCAGGAACAGGGTAAGAGAAACAGGACGAAAAAGGGGAAAAGTGAGGAAGAGAGTGGAGGCATAAAGGAAAAATTGAGACAGAGTAAAACAATGCTCTCTCCAGGCGATCTCTGACCTTTCTGTCCATGGATTGCCTCACCAGCTGTTTTTAATTCACCAATTCCGGTGGGTGTTATTTGATTCAGCTGTTGTTTCTATCTGCTCTGTGAGAAGGTGCAGGACCCGACAGTGTATTCAGCCACCACCTTGTCTCCACTGGACAAACTTTTTAGCTGCCCATGGCCTGGGAGGCTGGAGTCTCGGTTTTCATAAGTTCGGAGCTGAGGCAGCTGTTCCCTGGGCATTGTGGTTGTAGCATCCCAGGAGGTATCCGAGGTCTCCCCAGTTGAAGGTAAGGCTGGGCTTCTGATTACAGCCACTCTCCCCTTCAAGATGGCGTGATCTCTGCAGCAGAGCCAGCTGCTATGGGAGAGATTTCAGCAGTAGTAGAGGCTGCCCAGCCAGGGGAGCCTGATCTGCCAGTCCCTAATAGTCCTGTGGAATATAACTGTCCCTCACTAACAAAGACAGACACTCTCCTCATATCCATGCACTTTCCTTTCGCTCTCTCACTCACATACTATCTTGCAGCCTGCCATCCTGTCAGCTGCCATCTTGGATCTCTCTCATTTATATTTTTCTTTCTACTTGATCCCTCCAGAATTTAAAAACTCTCTCTCTCTCTCTCTCTCTCTCTCTCTCTCTCTCTCTCTCTCATTCCTCATCAGAGGATATTTTCTCCATTGATTTTTTTTAGAGAGAGTGGAAGGGAGAGAGAGAGAGAGAGAGAGAGAGAGAGAGAGAGAGAGAAACATAGACGTGATTGAGACACATTGATTGGCTGCCCCCACATGCATCCCAACCGGGGCTGGGTATTGAGCCTGTAAGCCAAGAACATGCCCTTGACCAGAATTGAACCCTTCAGTCTGCGAGCTGATGCTCAAACACTGAGCCAAACTGGCTAGGGCAGAATTTAAAAACTCTTAATAAGTGAGCATTATTATTTTCATGGCAATATGTTTGTTTCCATAAATCAAATAGGAATCTGATTTTTTCATAACAGGGCACTTAAAGCTAGTTTCCAATTGTAGTTTTATTAACCAAGACTTTGACTGGAATATCATGTTTGAGAAAGGCATGCCTAGACTCTTAATGTCAGTAAAAAGCTATTGATTATTTACATGGTTCATGTCAGTCTTTTGAGGTAAGGGATGAAAGTTGCTTTGCTGGGAGATGGTAAGGAAAGAACCTCAAGACATTTTGGAGACCTCAATAACTTGAGGAATTTACCCAAACTTGTAAGTATTGCAGGCAAAGCCTGATGGCAACTATGTGGCTTGGCTTCCTTGTCCTGAAAAGCTAATTAAAGTTCAATCTGGAAATTCCTTATAAGATTCCAGCAAAGCAGATTTAAGAAAGCCTATGTGATCAATTGTTATTCCTTATGTGTCTATGCATAATAATTAGGCCAAATTAAAACTAGACTTAATGCAATAAATGAATTGGTCTTGATTTGGCTCTTTGATAAAAATGAGTGTAATTTTAGGGTAAAATTATCTATAATGCACAGTTATGAATATTAGACGCTAGTCAGTTAATTACCTGAAAATTTTATTTTTCACCTATAAACTAGACTTGATCTTGAATTTTTCTAGTTTTCTAAAATATCTTGGCTACAACCCCTAACTTACATGGAGATGGAAGAAAAATTAACAATGGAGAATTGTAACATTGAGGAATTGTAACCCACCTCACCATTCTTTTGACACTGTTTCTGTAAATGCTGACTCTACCTATATGTAGTTTGTAGATAAACAGCATGTTTGTATTAGAATACTAGGAGCTAACTTCAGAATGTATAGATTCCAACCTTTAGTCATTCAAGCTCTAGGAGAATTGCTGACCTTCAAGCATAAAACCAGGATGACAAAACCAGGATGATGCACACCGCACCATCACTTGAGCAGTTTCAAGGTCCTTATCAGAATAGACTATGCTGGTGTTTATGTAGAGAATTTTTCAAGCCCATCCCTTTGATCCCTTTGTTCTGCTTCCCCTCTCCCTCCTTATAAAAATCTCTGCCTGCACTGAGATGTAGAGATGGACTTTGGAGAAGAGTCCCCCATCATCTTAGGTGGCTGACACTTGAATAAACCTTTTTCCTTTCTCACAAGCACCTGTTTCACAAGTTTGGCTTTGGTGGCAGCAAGCAGCCAAACCTGGGTTTAGGTTACAGTTTCAAGTGTTTATTAGTTAACAAAATGGATATTAGAAATGATTATTTTCTGCTAAAACGAGTGGTGTTCAGGAGATGTTGATGACTAGAAGAATTGTACATTCATTTCCTCCCTTGCAAAAACAAGGAATAAAAATTTGAAAAACAGAGAAGAAACCAAGATGGCGGCATAGGTAAACACCTAAACTGCTGCCTTGCACAACAATTTCAAAACTACAACTAAAAGACAGAACGGACACCATCCAGAACCACAGGAAAGCTGGCTGAGTGAAAATTCTACAACTAGAAGGAAGGAGAAAATCTCACAGAGAATTGGAGGTACGGCAAAGGGTCTTTGTGCGCGCAGAGAGGAAGGGCGGCTGAGAGCCTGGCTGACTTCCTCTGGCGGAAGGGGGAAGGAAGCCTCCGACCACACTGAACCCTAGTTCTGACTGCACTGAACCCCAGTTCCGGGCGAACCCCTGGGGACCCACGCTCTTGTGGGGGGAGTCTGGACTCTCGGGCGGAGACTCGAGCTGGGAAAGGCAGAAGTCTGAAGGCGCACGCGAGCCAGTGCGCACAAAGGCTGTGGAGGTTGCCACAGGCTTTCCCTAGTGGAAGGGAGTCAGAGGATTCTGACTGCACTGAGCCCCAGTTCTGACTGCAGTGAACCCCAGTTCCAGGCGAGCCCCTGGGGACCCACGATCTTGTGGGGGGAGTCTGGACTCTCGGGCGGAGACTCGGGAGCCGGGGAAGGCGGAGGACTGAAAGTGCACACGCGCGCGAGCGCCGGTGCGCACAAAGGCTGCGGGGGTTGCCACAGGCTTTCCCTAGTGGAGGGGAGTCAGAGGATTCTGACTGCACTGAGCCCTGGTTCTGACTGCAGTGAACCCCGGTTCCAGGCGAGCCCCTGGGGACCCACGCTCTTGTGGGGGGAGTCTGGACTCTCAGGCGGAGACTTGAGCTGGGGAAGGCGGAGGACTGAAAGCGCACGTGCGCGCAGGGGCGGGGCTGACAGGAAGCCAAGACTGAGCCTCCACCCCATCCAAGCTGAGCACAGAGGCTATTGCAATTTGGCAAGTCTAATCCTATAGGGCTGTCTCCAGCACCGGGCTTCTCCCAGCATAGACACAGCTGATCCTTACAGCCAGCTGACCCGGAGGTCAATTCTTCCCAGTGATACCAACAACAATAAAGACTTAATTACAACAAGGCTGTACACACAGTCCACAAAGGGGTGCACCAAGAGTGTCCACCTCAGGTTAACTGGGGAAGCAGACCCACTGGGCCATATTGGAAACCTAGCACAAATATCTACCTTACCAACTCAGGGAATCAGTGAAAATGCGGGGTCAAAGAATAAGATCACAAACGAAAGAAATGGAGGAAAACAAACGACTGGATATAGAATTCAAAACCACCGTTATAAGACTTTTTAAGAATATCCTAGAAAAGGCCGATAAATATAACGAGACCCTCGAAGATATGAAAAAGGACCAACTAGAAATTAAACATACACTGACTGAAATAAAAAATATTATACAGAGACCCAGAAACAGAATAGAGGAACACAAGAATCAAGTCAAAGAAGTGAAATACAAAGAAGCAAAAAACACTCAACCGAAAAAGCAAAAAGCAAAAAGCAAAAAAAAAAAAATCCAAAAAGTTGAAGATAATGTAAGAAGACTCTGGGACAACTTCAAGCGTACCAACATCAGAATTATGGGGGTGCCAGAAGAAGAGAGAGAGCAAGATACTGAAAACCTATTTGAAGAAATAATGACCGAAAACTTCCCCCACCTGGTGAAAGAAATAGACTTACAAGTCCAGGAAGCCCACAGAACCCCAAACAAAAGGAATCCAAAGAGGACCACACCAAGACACATCATAATTAAAATGCCAAGAGCAAAAGACAAAGAGAGAATATTAAAAGCAGCAAGAGAAAAACAGTTAATTACCTACAAGGGAGCACCCATACGACTGTCAGCTGACTTCTCAACAGAAACTATGCAGGCCAGACGGGAGTGGCAAGAAATTTTCAATGTGATGAATAGCAAGAACCTACAACCAAGATTACTCTACCCAGCAAAGCTATCATTCAGAATTGAAGGGCAGATAAAGAGCTTCACAGATAAGAAAAAGCTGAAGGAGTTCATCACCACCAAACCAGTATTATATGAAATGCTGAAAGGTATTCTTAAAGAAGAGGAAGAAGAAAAAAGTAAAGAGAAAAATTATGAACAACAAATACATGTCTATCAACAAGCGAACCTAAAAATCAAGTGAATTAAAAACCTGAGGAACAGAATGGTCTGGTGAATATAATAGAATCAGGGGCATAGAAAGGGAGTGGACTGATAATTCTCAGGGGGAAAGGAGTATGGGGGGTTCATGAAGAGAATGGACAAAAATCATACACCTATGGATGAGGACAGTGGGGGGGAGGTAAGGGCAGAAGGTGGGGTGGGAAAGGGGTGGAGGGGAGCTATGGGGGGAAAAAGGAGAAATAATTGTAATAATCTGAATAAAGATTTATTTAAAAAATTTTTTTTGAAAAACACACACACACTACATAACCTCACTTATACAAAATAGTGTTAATAGTGCCCTAGATCTGGCATTCCAATAACCCTGTTTCTTGATTTCTAGAGAGTTGTCTGATGTTATCTTCAGAATGTTATTGTTTCCACTTTGAATTGAACATTTTATGCATTGCACTCATCAGAATGCCTAAAAGGTCAGAAAAGTGTGAACTTCACCAAGCTTACAAAATAATGTTACATGACTTTCTGGGGCATGATGGTCAATGAATATTCCTATGTAAGTCAGAATTAGTTTTGAAACATACCACCTAGTAGTCAGGTCATGGAGGAGAAATCATAGCACATCCCTAATGACTGGAGACCCTTTACTAAAAATCCTAATAATCATGAATGGTCAAAATGACTTATATCAGTTTTTATCTAGGGGATATACATATACAGACAAGTAAAGCTTGGTGCAGCTGTTATAAATAAGATTAAGAAGAAAATTATCTGCTTTTCCAGTATTTTCTAAATGTTTGAGAGTTTGCTTTGTAGACTTTATATTCATCCCATTTATTGTCCATGGCTTTTGTCAGTTATATGGTAGATTGCTTTAGTGACCCTCATTATTTACCTCTCTTTGTTAGCCACACCCTTTGCCAGGTGAGTTTACCACTCCTTCCAACAAGAGGCAGGATATATTTCCTTTTCCATTGAATCTGTGTTTGGTCATCTTACTATGCTAGAAGTCATGATATAAGCAAAAACTTGAAAAAGTGATTGTGTATTTTAAGTTTCACTCTATTAATTCTGCTAAGACCAGGAGAAAGTTGTGCCCAGCCTAGCGTGCTGGTCCTAGGAGGAAGATGAAATATACTGGAGCAGAGTTGTCCCAGCGAAAGCCAACCTAGAGCAGAATCCCTATGTGCAGATGCATAGGCAAGCCCTGTTGAGTTGAGCTGATCTCTAGCAGACTCATAGACATGTTAACTCTAATAATAAATGACTGTTGTTATAGCCATTGAGTTTTGTTGAGGTTTGTTATCAGCAACAGCTAAGTGATACAAGCATGACAATCTTCATTTACACTGAGTGGCCAGATTATTATGATCTCTGAATGCATAATAATCTGGCCACTCAGTATATATATATATATATATATATATGTATATATATGTATATTAGAGGCCCAGTGCATGAATTCACACATGGGTGGGGTCTGGCAAACCTGGCCAGGGGGAGGGGACATGGGTGGTTGGCTGGCCTGCCTGCTAGTCGAACTCCTGGTCGAGGGGACAATTTGCATATTAGCCTTTTATTATATAGGATATACACTGAGTGGCCAGATTATTATGCATTTAGAGATCATAATAATCTGGCCACTCAGTGTATATCTTTTACTAGTTAGTAAATATATAAAGTAACTGTCCCTTATAGCTCATATTACATGGGAATTACAACATTTTATTACATAAAATATTTTGTTATATAGGTTTTTTCACGAAGGGACAGACATTTATTTAGCATAGGCCTTTGCTTTCTTCAAAATTATACTACTTTAAAAGTAAGATAATCCAATGAATAAATATCTCAAGGTCGTTTACTCCCAAGGCTACACTTCTATACACTTTTTCTTGATTTACAGTACAGAAAGTCAGTCACTAGAGATTTAGCTTTACAGATGTATAAGTAGTGCATTTTATTAACAAGGGCTGAAATAGAATGAATTTTTCATCTGTCACAGACCTTGTGCTAAAAAAATGTTTCAGATTTTCATTTGGGGCTGTACCATTTTAACCTTCCTAGAAGGATTAATGACCATCTATCAACATCTTAAAGATCATGTGTCTGTGTATTCATTTCTTTACCCTATGAATTAATATGTGTCTTTTTAAATTGACATAAAAATTTTACATTATTAAGAGCTGAGCTACATCATCAAGTAAGCGTAACATGGAAAAGATATGTAGGGAAAACATCTAATGGCTATCCAATGTATTCTCTGAAACAATTTTATTTTCCATGAATAAAGACCTCCTGTGGTATTCACTTTTTTAAAATTTAATAAATCTTTATTGTTCAGATTATTACAATTGTTCCTCGTTTTTCCCCCATAGCTCCCCTCCACCCAGTTCCCACCCCACCCTCTGCCCTTACCCCCTGCCCACTGTCCTCATCCATAGGTGTACGATTTTTGTCCAGTCTCTTCCTGCACCCCCACACCCCTTTCCCCCCGAGAATTGTCAGTCCACTCCCTTTCTATGCCCCTGATTCTATTATATTCACCAGTTTATTCTGTTCATCAGATTTTTTTATTCACTTGATTTTTAGATTCACTTGTTGATTGATATGTATTTGTTGTTCATAATTTTTATCTTTACCTTTTTCTTCTTCTTCCTCTTCTTAAAGAATACCTTTCAGCATTTCATATAATACTGGTTTGGTGGTGATGAACTGCTTTAGCTTTTTCTTATCTGTGAAGCTCTTTATCTGCCCTTCAATTCTAAATGATAGCTTTGCTGGGTAGAGTAATCTTGGTTGTAGGTTCTTGCTATTCATCACTTTGAATATTTCTTGCCACTCCCATCTGGCCTGCATAGTTTCTGTTGAGCAATCAGCTGACAGTCGTATGGGTGCTCCCTTGTAGGTAACTAACTGTTTTTCTCTTGCTGCTTTTAATATTCTCTCTTTGTCTTTTGCTCTTGGCATTTTAATTATGATTTGTCTTGGTGTGGTCCTCTTTGGATTCCTTTTGTTTAGGGTTCTGTGCGCTTCCTGGACCTGTAAGTCTATTTCTTTCACCAGGTGGGGGAAGTTTTCAGTCATTATTTCTTCAAATAGGTTTTCAGTATCTTGCTCTCTCTCTTCTTCTGGCACCCCGATAATTCGGATGTTGGTACGCTTGAAGTTGTCCCAGAGTTTCCTTACACTATCTTCATATTTTTGGATTCTTTTTTCTTTTTGCTTTTCCGGTTGGGTGTTTTTTGCTTCTTTGTATTTCAACTCTTTGACTTGATTCTTGCGATCCTCTAGTCTGCTGTTAGATCTCTGTATAATATTTTTAATTTCAGTCAGTGTATGCTTAATTTCTAGTTGGTCCTTTTTCATATCCTCGAGGGTCTCGCTAAATTTATCGTCCTTTTCTAAAAAATTCTTGAAAAACCTTATAACCGTGGTTTTGAACTCCATATCCAGTTGTTTGCTTTCCTCCATTTCTTTCATTTGTGACCTGTTTCTTTGTCTCCGCATTTTGGCTGCTTCCCTGAGTTGATAGAGTGGCTTTGTGTGCTAGGTGTCCTATAGGGCCCAGTGGCTCAGACTCCCCAGTTACCTGAGGTGGACACTCTTGGTGCACCCCTTTGTGGGCTGTGTGCACAGTCTTGTTGTAGTTAAGCCTTGATTGTTGTTGGTATCACTAGGAGGAATTGACCTCCAGGCCAGTTGTTTGTGAGGATCAGCTGTGTCTATACTGGGAGAACTTCTGTGCTGGAGACACCCTTATGAGACAAGACTTGCAAAAGCCTCTGTGCTCAGCTTGGATGGGGTGGAGTCTCAGGGCGGAGCAGACAGCATTGGTTCCTGTCAGCCCTGCCCTAAAAGGCCCCTGTGTCTCAGTGTCCCGTGGTAATCACTGCAAGCCCCTCTGAGAGAAAGCTGCCCTTGAGTTCTGCCCGCTGCCAGACAGTCCAGTTTCTCCCTGAAAGAGTCTGGGTCCCCAGAGTCTCGCCCGGAACTGGAGTTCAGTGCAGTCGGGAGCTTTTGTCTCCCTCCAGCTTGAGAAAGTCAGCCGTGTACTCAGTTGCCAGTCCTCTCCGCATGTGCGTCTCAGTACCTCTGCCTCCTGCAGCTCCTCTGAGTCTCATTGTGCTTTTCCTTCTAGTTGTAGAATTTCCACTCAGCCAGCCTTCCTGTGGTTCTGGATGATGTCCGTTTTGTCTTTTAGTTGTAGTTTTGAAATTGTTGTGCAAGGCAGCAGTTTAGGTGTTTACCTATGCCACCATCTTGGTTTCTCCTGTGGCATTCACTTTTTTGTTAATCCTCACCTGAGGTTATTTTTCCATTGCTTTTATTTATCTTTTATTTATTTTATTTTTTTAAATTTAATTTTATTGCTTAAAGTATTACATAAAGTATTACATATCAAATTATAGCGGGAAGGCTGGGGAGTGTTGTGGGGGGGAAGAGATCAACCAAAGGACTTGTATGCATGCATATAAGCACAACCAATGGACACAAGACACTGGGAGGAGTGGGACGAGGGCATGTCCATTGCTTTTAGATAGAATGGAAGGGAGGGAAGGAGGAAGGCAGGGGGAAAGGGAGAGGGGAGAAAAGAATGTTGATGTGAGACAAGGGCCCCAACCAGGGTCGGGGATCAAACCTACAACCCGAGTTCATTCCCTTGACTGGGAATTGAACCTGCAATCTTTCAGTGTGCAGGCAAATGCTGTAACCACCAAACAACACCTGCCAGTGCTGTGGTATTAATTTTAAAACTATCTTAAATACATATCAGCCATGCAAAAGTAATCTCATTATTTCCTTCTGGAAGAAAAAAATAATTGAAATGATGAATTCTCTGTCAAGAATGAAATACACAAACTTTAGAGAAGAGGTAATTTCTATTTAAATTACTTGGCTGATCAAAATTTTAATTTATAATTGTTTTACTAGCTAGAGTTATTCAAGTTTACTAAGGGAAAAAGGTTAGCGGAATAAGGGTTTTATTTCCTTGTAAAATTTCCCTGTCTTTGTTCTTTAATCTTGGTAACTTCTGAAGGCTTCATATGATCATATGATACACACATCATACCAATTTCATACTAAGTGTGACACACCCCTTTCTAAAGTTACTGTATGCTTCTGGAACAAATCCTTTAAAGCAGTAGTGTTGGTGAGGTAGTGCTTTGGAGCCTGAGTAGTTCTGGTTGCTTGTCATGATGTTATTTATATCTTTTTCCTAAAGCCTGGGAGAAATAAGTAAGTCCAAGAGTTTGAGTTTTATAATGTTGATACACTTAGGGTGAACCTGGAAGCACAAAGCTTGTCTGCTTTCCTGAATGGTTGTGGACCTGAAATTGACTTTGTGAGGGTGAATGAGACTAAAATGGAAGTCTGAGTAGTCTACCACAAAGATGATTAGTACCAGTCATCTTTAGCATCTGTTTGAAGATTATACTGGGGTTTGAAGAAAGTTTTAGGGTCTCATTCTCTTCATCCCATAGATAAAGATTAACATTTCAATGAAAGTTTTTTTTTTTTTTTTACCAGTTTCACAATTGTTGTGGCAAAAGTTTGTGATTGACCCTACTTTTGATTAAAGATGGAAGCCTTTGTTCTATTCACTTTAGATAATAGCAGTTCACTAAATTTTATATAATTTGCATTGATGTTGGAATTTGAACTTTATTTTTAAGAATATGCAGAGCTTTGACATTACATATGCATTCATATTTATTTATTCTATTTTATGTTTTATAGTCACCAGCAGTTAAGAAATAGATTTTTTTTTTAATATATTTTTATTGATATTTTACAGAGAGGAAGGGAGAGGGATAGAGAGCTAGAAACATCGATGAGAGAGAAACATCGATCAGCTGCCTCCTGCACACCTCCCACTGGGGATGTGCCCGCAACCAACGTACATGCCCTTGACCGGAATCGAACCCGGGACCCTTCAGTCCGCAGGCCGACGCTCTATCCACTGAGCCAAACCGGTTTCGGCAGAAATAGATTTTTAAATGATATGACAAATCTGAGTTTGACAAAAATTAATCATTAGTGGGCTTCAGAAGAGTCCTAGTCACTTGTGGAAACAGGAAGAATGGGATGTCATTTGCTAATAAAGGAAAAATTCCCTGTGTGATGAGATATGTATTTTGGGTGAGAAATTGACATTTATGAATGAGGAGCGCTCACCTGAAAATGTCTTTCATGCTGAGTGACATAATGCATAATTATGTTATAGTTTTTGATGTGTTTTGTGTATAGGTTATGACATTCATTTGAAGAACATCCCACTTACTAGTATAAGGTTCAGGTAATACAACATATAGAGAAACTTGGTACCCCAGAGTTTTACAAATCATTAATCATAGTGAATTAAGATACTTAATCGGGACTTAGACATTGACCAAAGACTGTCCCTGAGGATTTCTACCTTGAAAACCTTTACAAAATGATGGTTTCTGCTTTCCACTTGACTGCTTCAGTAAACAAGTTCATTTTCTTCAGGAGCAGCTCAAGGTCAATGATATGACGATGTCAGCTTTAAGTGATGTTCTTCCCTGCACATCTAAGCTAGACTTCCATTGTTCTGACTAATGTTGAGAATGGTAGTGTCAAGAACAAGCCATCAGAGTGTCTAGAAGGAGATTATGTAAGTAAAAAGACCAATAATATTGCACATTTTAATTTGTCTTTAAATAAAAATATTTAATTGAATAATTTGTACCTCATGATGCAATGAAATTAAATTTTAAAAATCTAAAAAATAAATGGAGAGTATCTATAATAATAAAAGCATAATATGCTAATTAGACCAGACATCCTTCTGGATGTTCTTCTGGATGACCTTCTGGACGAAGCCGGGGCAAAGAAGGCCTACTCTTGCATGAATTTCATGCATCGGGCCTCTAGTTACTTTATAATAAAATATGCAGAAGAATTAGGCTAGGCTGTGGTATATTACTCTGTTGCGGGAGGGGGGGGATAAAACTAAAAATCTAATTAGGTTAATCTCTGTAAATTTTGTAATTTCTGTAATTAATTTCAAATGGAATTTTTAAATCAGTTTTTCTCCTTTGATTCTCCAGGGCTTTTCATTGTAGCAAGTTATTTCAGTGCTGTGTCACAGAGACTGGATTCTTGAAGTCCTGGCAGAGTCACATGTCTCATTCATGTTGATCTGAAAGACATCTGTGATGAGCCTGTACATAAAGCTCATTTGTACAGCTGATAGGAAGTTGAGGAGCGATTCTGAAGTGAAGCAGGTTGGGATCCAAAATGGGATGATTACATCTCTGTTCTCATAAAATACCTCATAACCTGATTTATTTGTTGAATTTCTCAAGGCTTAAATGTATACACTCTTCCAATATATTGTCCCCATAATTTGAAAGTGAGTTGGAGGATTGAGTCAACTTTCAGGAGAACTCAAGCTCCTTAAACCCACTTTGCTTGCATATACTGAAATTTAGATAATCCTGAAATTTGTTTCAATCCTTTATTTAGTTTTGTAGAAACTTTCTGGTCTCTGATGCAACAATGGCAACTTCTTTTTTCCCAAGCTCTCCTTTTTTTTTTTTTTTAAAGGAAAAAAATAATGTTTACGATTTGTGGCAAAAATCCTGTTAAAAAGAGAATTTAAAATAAGCCATCTTTCTCCAGTAATATATGTCTGGCCTAGAGTTTATTACTGGAATATACTCTATAGTAAATGACAAAAATAATAAAGGGAAAATACTATTGGAAGCAGGTGACATTAAAAATAGTAAAATTTTGCTTTTGTGGTCTCTTTTCTAAATGGCAAAATGATGGCTAAAAGAAAATTATGTCACTTTAAAAATGAATTCTGAACATGAAGCTGAAAATAAAAGCAAAGCATTTTTATAACAATACTGAATTATACTACTTCTGAAGAATTAGGAATATATATAGAGTACTTTTGAAACCATTGACTTGTATAATCCCCGAGGCATTTTTTCTGCCCTTCTCACTACACATCACCATACTGTAGGTATATATTCATATTGCTGATTTCCATCCATGTATCAATGACAAAGATAATAGTATTGAGAAGTATGTGAAATACATCGTATGAATACTATCTATTTTGAAAAACAAAGCAAGATAATTTATCTTAAAAATTAGTAATATATTGCAACAGTGCTAATTATAATTACGCTTATGCTGTTATAATTAAGCCATACCATGATTAAGAGTCTGTCTGCCTTCTCAACTGTAAATAAATATTTTAAGCCATTATCTTAGGATTCCATACTGTTTTCAGGGAAGAATTTATCTTTGCAAAATATAAATCAAATCTTAAATTAATGAACCAAATTTGCTATTTTCTGCAGTTGTCATTGTAGTGATGTGTGTGGAAATTGAGACAGGGATTCATAGTCTTAAGTCACTTATGTTAAGCAGAATGGAGAATAAAACAATAAACATTTTTAATAATGATAATAATAATAGAATGGCTGGAAAGAACTAGCTTTTGGGACTAAATGAGTTTACTATCTATCTGAATTCTACTTCAATGAACTTAGCTATAGATAGAGCTGCTAATATCACCAAACAACATCTTGTTCATGAATTGCTACTCACAATTCCTATAATATAGACAGAAATGAAATTTCATAGCTGGACTCTTAATTTCTTTCTATGCTTGGTGGCATAATTTAATTCACTCTGGAATTAATTTAATCTATTTCAAATAACAAATCACCCATTTGATCCCTTCAAATCATTAAGAAATATGTGAGGCCACCATATTCATATACTTTATTTTTTTATTTTTAATTTATTTTTTTTAATTTTTTATTAAGGTATTATATGTGTACATATCTTACCATTGCCCCCCACCCCCACCCTACTCCCGTACATGCCCTCACCCCCCAATGTTTTGCATAGGTTGGTTATTCTTATATGCATGCATATAAATCCTTCGGTTGATCTCTTATTTCCCCCACCTCTCCCTAACCTTCCCGCTATAATTTGACAGTCTGTTTGATGCTTTACTGCCTCTGTATCTATCTTTTTGTTCATCAGTTTATAATGTTTTTCATTATCCCCAAATGAGTGAGATCATGTGGTATTTTTCTTTCATTGACTGGCTTATTTCACTTAGCATAATGTTCTCCAATTCCATCCAGGTTGCTACAAATGGTGAGAATTCCTTCTTTTTTTTTTAAAAAAAATATATTTTTATTGATTTTTTTACAGAGAGGAAGAGAGAGGGATAGAAAGTTAGAAACATCGATGAGAGAGAGACATCGATCAGCTGCCTCCTGCACACCTCCCACTGGGGATGTGCCCGCAACCCAGGTACATGCCCTTGACCGGAATCGAACCTGGGACCCTTCAGTCCGCAGGCCGACGCTCTATCCACTGAGCCAAACCGGTTAGGGCGAGAATTCCTTCTTTTTTATGGCAGCATAGTATTCCATTGTGTAGATGTACCATAGTTTTCTGATCCAGTCATCTGCTGACGGGCACCTAGGCTGTTAGCTATTGTAAATTGTGCTGCTATGAACATAGGGGTGCATATGTCCTTTCTGATTGGTGTTTCTAGTTTCTTAGGATATATTCCTAGGAGAGGGATTACTGGGTCAAATGGGAGTTCCATTTTCAGTTTTTTGAGGAAACTCCATACTGTTCTCCACAGTGGCTGCACCAGTCTGCATTCCCACCAGCAGTGCACGAGGGTTCCTTTTTCTTCACATCCTCGCCAGCACTTGTCGTTTGTTGATTTGTTGATGATAGCCATTCTGACAGGTGTGAGATGGTATCACATTGTCCTTTTGATTTGCATCTCTCAGATAATTAGTGACTTTGAGCATGTTTTCATGTGTCTCTTGGCATTCCTTCTGTCTTCTTTCGAAAAGATTCTATTTAGGTCCATTGCCCATTTTTTTATTGGATCATTTATCTTCCTTTTATTAAGTTGTATAAGCTACCTGTAGATGTTGGAGATTAAACCTTTATCAGTGATAACATTTGCAAATATGTTCTCCCATACAGTGGGGTTTCTTGTTGTTTTGTTGATGGTTTCTTTTGCTGTGAAAAAGCTCTTTATTTTGATGTAGTCCCATTTGTTCACTTTCTCTTTGGCTTCCACTGCCCTAGAGGCAGTATCAGTGAAGAAGTTCTTTTGGCATATGTCAGAGATTTTGCTGCCTGTGGATTCCTCTAGTATTTTTATGATAAGCCTTCTTATGTTTAAGTCCTGTATCCATTTTGAGTTTATTTTTGTGTATGGTATAAGTTGGTGATCTAGTTTCATTTTTTGGCATGTATCTGTCCAATTTTCCCAACACTATTTATAGAAGAGACTGTCTTGACTCCATTGTATGTTCATGCCTCCTTTGTCAAATATTAATTGCGTATAGTGGTTTGGGTCGATATCTGGATTCTCTATTCTATTCCATTGGTCTATATGTCTGTTCTTGTGCCAGTACCAGGCTGTTTTGAAGACAGTGGCTTTGTAATACAGCTTGAAATCTGGTATTGAGATCCCTCCTACTTTATTCTTCTTTCTCAGGATTGCTGTGGCTATTCGGGGTCTTTTTTTTATTCCAGATGAATTTTTGGAGAGTTCTTTCTAGGTCTGTGAAATATGCCATTGGTATTTTAATGGGGAGTGCATTGAATCTATAGATTGCTTTGGGTAGTATGGACATTTTAATAATGTTGATTCTCCCAATCCATGAACATGGTATGTTCTTCCATCTGTTTACGTCTTCCTCTATCTCTTTTTTCAGTGTCCTGTAGTTTTCTGTGTATAGATCTTTTACTTCCTTGGTTAAGTTTATTCCTAGGTATCTTAATTTTTTTGGTGCGATGGTAAATGGGATTGCTTTTTTAGTCTCTCTTTTTAAGTTCACTATTGGTGTATAGAAATGCCATAGATTTCTTGGCGTTAATTTTGTATCCTGCTACATTGCCGAATTCATTTATTAAGTCCGTTAGTTTTTTGATGGAGTCTTTCAGGTTTTTTATGTACAATATCATGTCATCTGCAAATAAGGACAGCTTTACTTCTTCTTTTCCAATTTGGATGCCTTTATTTCTTCTTCTTCTCTAATTGCAATGGCTAATACTTCCAATACTATGTCAAACAGGAGTGGTGAGAGTGGGCATCCCTGTGTTGTTCCTGTTCTTAGGGCAAATGGTTTTAGTTTTTGCCCATTGAGTATGATGTTAGCTGTGGGTTTATCATATATAGCTTTTATTATGTTGAGGTATGATCCTTTTATTCCCACCTTGTTGAGAGTTTTTATCAAGAAAGGGTGTTGGATTTTGTCAAATGCTTTTTCTGCATCAATTGATAAGACTATGTGATTTTTATCTCTCAATTTGTTTATGTGATGTATCACATTAATTGATTTGTGGATATTGTACCATCCTTGCATTCCTGGGATAAATCCTAGTTGGTCATGGTGTATGATCTTTCTGATGTACTGCTGGATCCGGTTTGCTAGAATTTTGTTGAGGATTTTGGCATCTATGTTCACGAGGAATATTGGCCTGTAATTCTCTTTCATTGAGTTGTCTTTATCTGGTTTTGGTATTAGGGTGATGCTGGCTTCATAGAAGGAGCTTGGAATTGTTCCTTCCTCTTGAATTTTTTGGAATAGTCTGAGAAGGATAGGTTTCAGTTCTTCCTTGAATGTTTGGTAAAACTCTCCTGTGAAGCCGTCTGGCCCCGGGCTTTGGTTTGCTGGAAGCTTTTTGATGACTGCTTCAATTTCTTCCATAGTGACTGGCATATTGAGCTGTTTAGATTCTTCCTGATTGAGTTTTGGAAGGTTATATTTTTCTAGGAATATGTCCATTTCCTCCAGGTTTTCCAGTTTGTTGGAATAGAGTTGTTTGTAGTATTTTTTAACAATCCTTTGTATTTCGGCAGGATCTGTTGTTATTTCACCTCTTTTATTTCTGATTTTGTTTATTTTGGTCCTCTCTCTTTGCTTCTTGGTGAGCCTGGCTAGAGGTTCATCAATCTTGTTTATCCTTTCAAAGAACCAGCTCTTGGTTTTGTTGATCTTTTCTATTGTTTCTTTGGTCTCTAGGTCGTTTATCTCCGCTCTGATCTTTATTATTTCCTTCCTTCTGCTTACACTGGGCCTTTCTTGTTGCTCTTTTTCTAACTCTTTGAGTTGTAGGGCTAGGTAATTTATTACCATTGTTTCTTGTTTTTTGCAGTGTGCTTGTAGAGCTATGAACTTCCCTCTCAAGACTGCTTTCTCTGTGTCCCATAGATTTTTTTTATTTTTTTATTTTTTATTTTTTATTTTTA
The DNA here is from genome assembly GCF_963455305.1 of Plecotus auritus. Lineage (NCBI taxonomy): Eukaryota > Metazoa > Chordata > Mammalia > Chiroptera > Vespertilionidae > Plecotus > Plecotus auritus. The sequence goes on along the minus strand of NC_137770.1, from coordinate 130,655,859 downwards.
AATATATTTTATTGATTTTTTACAGAGTGGAAGGGAGAGGGATAGAGAGTTAGAAACATCGATGAGAGAGAAACATCGACCAGCTGCCTCCTGCACACCTCCCACTGGGGATGTGCCTGCAACCAAGGTACATGCTCTTGACCGGAATCGAACCTGGGACCCTTCAGTCCGCAGGCCGATGCTCTATCCACTGAGCCAAACCGGCCAGGGCCCCATAGATTTTGGATTGTAGTGTTTTCATTGTCATTTGTTGCCATGATGTTTTTTATTTCTTCTTTGATCTCTCTGGTAACCCAGTCATGGTTTAATAGCATGCTGGTTAGTCTCCATGTGTTTGATTTCTTCGGGTTGTTTTTATTGTAGTTGATTCCCAGTTTTATGCCACTGTGGTCTGAGAAGATGCTTGATATGCTTTCTATCTTCTTGAATTTGAAGAGACTTTGCCTATGACCCAACATATGATCTATCTTTGAAAATGACCCATGTGCACTTGAGAAGAATGTATATTCTGTGGCTTTGGGGTGAAATGTTCTGAAGATGTCAATTAATTCCATCTGGTCTAGTGAGTCATTTAGGATTGATGTTTCTTTGGTGATTTTTTGTTTAGAGGATTTGTCCAATGGTGATAGTGGGGCATTAAAGTCTCCTACTATTACGGTATTGCTGTCAATCTCTCCCTTGATATCCTCCAGGAGATTTTTTATGTATTTGGGTGCTCCTGTATTGGGTGTGTATATGTTTACCAGAGTTATTTCTTCTTGTTGGATTGCTCCCTTTAGTATTATGAAGTTCCCTTCCTTATCTCTTGTTATGTCCTTCACTTTGAGATCTAATTTGTCAGATATAAGTATTGCTACTCCAGCTTTTTTTTCATTTCCATTCGCCTGGAAGACCTTTTTCCATCCCTTCACCCTCAGTCTGTGTGCATCTTTTTTCTGAGGTGGGTTTCTTGTAGACAGCAGATATATGAGTCTTGTTTTCTTATCCAATCTGTTACCCTATGTCATTTCATTGGGGCATTTAATCCGTTTACATTTAAAGTTATTATTGATAGGTACTTATTTGTTGCCATTTTTATTCTTTACCCCTGTGTTCCTTCTTCGCTTCCTTTTTTTTTTTTTTTTTTTTTTTTTTTTTTTTTTTTTTTTTTTTTTTTTTTTTACAGCAGACCTTTATCATTTCTTGCATTGCTGGTTTGGTGGTAATAAACTCCCTTAGTGCATTTTTGTCTGTGAAGCTCCTGATTTCACCTTCAGTTTTGATTGATGTCCTTGCTGGGTACAGTATTCTTGGATTCAGACCCTTCCTTTGCATGACTTTGTATATTTCATTCCATTCCCTTCTGGCCTGATGAGTTTCTGTTGAGAAATCAGTTGCTAGTCTGATGGGGGTTCCTTTGTATGTAACTTTCTGTCTCTCTCTTGCCGCTTTTAAGATTCTTATTTTGTCATGGTGTTTGCAAATTAATTATAATGTGCCTTGGCATTGGTCTTTTGGGGTTCATTTTGCTTGGGACTCTGTGAGCTTCTTGGATTTGTGTGGGTTTTTTCTTCCCAATATCAGTGAAGTTTTCTGTCATTATTTCTTCAAACAGGTTTTCTATTCCTTGCTCAGTTTCTTCTCCTTCTGGAACCCCTATTATGCGGATGTTGTTTTGTTTCGTGTTATCCCAAAGTTCCCTTAGGCTCTCCTCCTGCTTTTTAATTTTTTTTTTCCAGAAGTTGCTCTACTTGAGTATTTTTTCCCATCTTGTCTTCTAGCTCACTGATGCGGTCCTCTGCTTCTTCTAGTCTACTCTTGATGCTTTCTATTGAGTTCTTTACAGCAGCGATGTCATTTTTCATTTCTTCTTGGTTCTTCTTCATTTCCTCTTGGTTCTTGCTCATATTGTCGAATTTGTCTTCCATTCTTTTCAGCCACCTTATGACAATTTCTTGAATTCTTTCTCTGGAAGGTTACTTACCTCCATTTCATTTACTTCCTTTTGTGGTGATGTCTGCTTTTCTTTCATACGAGGGCTGTTGCTTTGTCTCCCCATGGTCTCTCTTCTCTGGATGTCTGGTTATGTAGTTCTTCTCTGCTTATCCCAGGCGAAATCTGACCTTTCCATGGTGGAGTGTAGAGATCCTCTGAATCCATGAGTTTGCGCCAATTGGGGACCGGTGTTCTGGGGCTCACAGTTGTTACGTGAGTGCCGCAGTTGTGGATTTTCTGGCTTCCGATAAACTCCACTTTCCCTTTCAAGATGGTGCAGACTCCGTGACCAAGCCTGCAGCTCCGGGAGGGGACCCAGCTGCAGTGGGGGATGCCCGGTCAGTGGAACCCCGTCTAGCAGTCCCCCACCTTCTCCTGGAGTTTAGCTGTCCCTTAACTTGCCAACAAACACTCCTCGTGCGACCCTCAGCTGTTCTTTCTTACTGCTCCGGGACAAGGCTCGGAACACGTCTGTCTATTCCTCTGCCATTTTTTTCTCCTCCATATTCATATACTTTAATAGACAGTATTTCTCCCTTCAATGATGACTTATTGAGTACAAAGTATCTGTATTGCTTGGTTCTGGGGCATAGCTCCTGTTTGTATCAACCTCATGAACTAATACAAGAGTTGGGAAAGCAAAAAGACACTTGCTGTGTATGGTATGTACTGTGGGAGAGAAGGTATAAGTACTATGAGAAAAGTGAAAAAGAAGAATACCACCTAAATCACAAGGGGAAGTCAGGGAAGATTCCTAGAGGAGACAACAGTCTCCTTGAGTTTTAAAAGAAGACAAGGTGATAGGTAGATTAAATAAATAAAGGATGGGTATCCTGGGGAGGGGGAATCATCTGGCAGAGGGAACAATATGGGCAAAATATAGGATAATAATACTAATGACTACCGTGTATTAAGTCCTTGCTACTGTATTTCCCCCAAAATAAAACATCCTCCGAAAATAAGACCTACTTACAGGTTTCCTTCTGAGTGAAATATAAGGCATCCCCCGAAAATAAGGCCCCCAGGCTCTGTCTCAGAATGAAAATTAATTTACCGTAAACTGGTCACTAGGGCTGCCCCGACTGGCATCTAGCAACCAGTGACGTTACGCCGAGTCTTGATGTCACTGCTGTGTGGAGGCAGAGCGGAGGTCGGAGTGAGCGGTGAGCGCGGGGCAGGAGAAAGGAGGAGACTTTCGCAGATGCATGTAGAAAAACAGGAGGATTAGAGCAGACGGGACGCGGCGAAGGTGGTGAGTGCTGGTCTGTCTCTGGTGACACTACCTGATGCTCGTGGCCACCTTCATGATGACTGAAGGTTCTCAGTCAGTGGCAGACCCTGCTTCAGCCCAGATCCAGGCCCCAGAAAGCCCAGTGACAGTCCCCAGGCAGGCCCCAGGAAGTAAATATCTGATAGAGGGGAAGGGGGGATGTCTGGCGAAGGTGTTCAGTGGCACAGGGGTTGGGGGAGGGGGATCACTTAAAATGACACAGGAGGATCAGAGGGGGCAATCAAAATGACACAGGAGGATCAGAGGGGACAATCAAAATGACACATGAGGATCAAAAGGGGTTACTAAAATGGTAATCCCCCCTCTGATTCTCCTGTGCCATTTTGATTTCCCCCTCTGATCCCCCCTGTTTCATTTTGAGTGATCCCCTCCACCTACCTTGATACCCCAATTCCTTTTTTTTTACCCCTAGAAATGAGCGCAAAAAGAAAAAGCTACTCCATGGAGTACAAGAAAGAAATCGTGGAAGACTCTTGGGGCCAAAATCATACTGCTTTCTGCAAAGAGAAGATGTTGAGTATCCGATTGGTCTGAAAATGGCGAGCAGAGTATGGTAACCTCATTGAACAAGTGGACAAGGGAAATGCTAAAAAGCGCAAGTGTGGATCAGGTCGGCAACCATTATTTTCCGAGCTGGAAGACCTGATCTGTGAATGGGTTGTTGACAGGAGAGCAAAGGCTTTGGTTGTGAATAGGGCTCAGATTCAAGAATTTGCCCTTGCAATGGCACCACAGTTTGACACAGTCCCCAAAGACTTCAAAGCATCACAACACTGGCTGGATAATTTCCTTCAGCGAAGTGAACTGTCTTTAAGAAGATCTACAACATTGTTTAGGTTGGAAGATACTCAAGTTATTAAGCGAGCACTTGCATTCAAGTCCTTTATTGATGATGTTGACTTCTCTAAATACAATCTTTCCAACATGATTGCTATGGATGAAACTGCAGTGTTTATGGGCCAATCATCTCAAACAACAGTTGAACAGCGGGGTGCCTCCTTAGCGTACATTCCCTCCACTGCTTACGAAAGTGCATGTGTTTCCTGTATTTTGGCAATTCGTCTGGATGGCACTAAAATCCCACCTTTAATCATTTCTAAGGGCAAGAAGGAAAAGATTGAACGTGTTTTGGGCGTTTTTATTCTTGAAACTGAAAAAGCCTGGGCCACACAAGCAGTTATAAGGAAGTGGGTCGATTTAATGCTGCCGCTTGTTATGCAAGGGAGCCAAAGAGGTCTGCTAGTCTGGGATGCAGCCAGCACTCACCACGCTAAAGACATGAAGACATTTCTTCACGAAAGAAAAATAGATCAGATAATGATTCCCACAGGAATGACGGCCTATCTCCAGACTCCTGATATTGTAATAAACAAGCCATTCAAAGATAATTTGCGCATGGAAATTAATGACTACATTGAAAATAGAATGGAGAGAAATCAGCGTGGAAACTTTGTGAAACCTAAACTGCAAGAAGTTGTGACTTGGGTGAAGAATTCATGGGAGAAAATCACTGACAGTTGCATTGCAAATGCACTGCGAGCAGGCTACCTTGACAAGAAGTACTCATTTAAAGACAGTGCTATTGCTAAACATGAGAGATTTGGTCCACTGATTCTGAAAGAAATGGAGTCACAAGAAATTCACCAGGAAATTCAGGAATTGGATTGTTATGATGATGTTCCAGAAGATGATGACATGATAGTCATTGAATAAATGAGTAAATTCTTGATACTGTAGGATTCACAGTTTGTCTGGTTTGTGTTGACAACTACCGTACTACCGTACCGTATACAGGTAATAAATTTCCTTTATTTTCATTTAACAATAAATGTTTACCATATTCTTATTCATGGAAAAATAAGACATCCCCTGAAAATAAGACCTAGCACGTCTTTGAGAATAAAAATTAATATAAGACACTGTCTTATTTTCGGGGAAACACGGTAGATGCTAATTGCCCCCTGGGTTCTTTTTCATACATTTTCCCATTTAATCCTTTATAGATGAGGAAACCGAAAATTTGCAAGTCTAACAACTTTCCAAGGAGAAACTACTTACACATTATTAAAATGAGGACTTAATCCTATATTCATATGACTCTAAAGTCCATGGTCTTAATGTCTACTCTGCTGCAAAGATAATGTACTGCAGAAACTGCTTGTTGTTCTGAATTTGTTCATTCATTCATTTGTTCGTTCAACATTTACTGAGCCAGGCATTATGCTATCAGGGGTGGGCAAACTTTTTGATTCGAGGGCCACAATGGGTTCTTAAACTGGACTGGAGGGCCGGAACAAAAGCATGGATGGAGTGTTTGTGTGAACTAATATAAATTCAAAGTAAAGGAGCGGAGGCGAGAGCAAGAGAACCTGATAGAACAGCCGGATCCGGCCCGCGGGCTGTAGTTTGCCCATGGCTGTCAGCTAGATCATAGAGATATAGTATAAATTTAGATATGACCTTTTCCCAGAGAGATATTTTGGCTTAATAAGATGGATATGGCTATGTAAACAGTGGCAAAAGTAAATTAGTGTAAACATTAGAGAGAATATACGATTTGTTAAGGATATACTAGTATATGAGATTTAAAATGGTGCCAAAGTTTTGGTGGGTGTGGGTGTCAGTGGATGGTCAGTGGATGTCTATGTTATAGAAGATAAAATGTTTTTGAATTAATTTAATGAATGAATTTGTCAATTAAATTCCAGCATAAGGATCTATTTGTGAAGTCCTAATTCTTATCCTGGTCTTCTGGTGACATTTAAATATTGAAGGAAATTAAAAGGTAGAGCTTCCTTTTGTGAAACAGGTCATCATCTATATTTGGGGTACAAACAGACTTATCTCTCCCTTTATCAACTTCCTTAGGGACTGCCAGAGTGAGAATATGACGGCTAACATTGCTACCTTTTGAATATTACACACTAGAGCTCACTTTTTGTGAGTTTTGGTTTTTTAATTTTCCCTGAATTGCTGAGTTTTGATCCTTGGAGACTATTTTATTCAGCAGGACATTGTGAGGCTGCATAAATGATAATTGAGTTTGATCATTAGTAAAGTTCTTGTATGAGTGGTAAAGAAGGACTATAATAGTAAATCCTTATTTCTATGTCTTAGGCAACAATATCTCTCATCTCACATGCTTTCCTAGAACCTTGTCGCTCCCCTAAGGGTTGGAATTTGTGTTTTCTGCCTTTGAAGCTGGGTTGGCCTTTGTGACTGCCTTGACCAATTGAGTCTGGCAGAAATGAGGTTACATGACTCTGAAGTTAGGTCATACATATACAACATACCTTTGTCTTGTTCTCTTGGAATGTTTTCTCTCACAACCAGGCTGTAAGGAAGTCCATACAGGTGAGTGGAGAGGCCACATGTAGAAAATCCAGTCTAAGTCTGACTCTGAAGGCAGGAAAAGACAGATGTTCCAGTTCAAAAAAAGTGGGGTGAAGAAAGCATTTTATCCTTTATCTTTGTGTTCTATTCAGGTCTTCAATAGATTGGATGAGGCCCACCCAACTGGAAGGCAATTGTCTTTACTTAGTCTACCAATTCAAATTTTAATCTCATATAGAAACATCCTCACAGACATACACAGAATAATGTTTTACCAAATACCTGGTCAATCTATGACTCAGTCAAGTAGACACATAAAATTAACCATCACAGACACTAAGTTTGCGTTGATTTATTTAGAAGAAATAGGTAATTGGAATTCCCATTCCTCTGTGTTAAAGGCAGCAGATTTTGTAAATGTAGTGATTAAAGTATAAAAAATTATGTTTGAAAACTTAAAAACATCACTTTCCTTTCCTTAATAATCTATTTGATGGTCACAGTCATATTAATCACATCTCTGTATTGATTTGTATTTCTAAGCAATTCTTTATATAGAGATACAAATAAAGATAAAAAAAAAACAGGAATAGATTTTTTCTTCTTTCTCCCCTCTTCTGAGCAATTCCATTCTTAAAGAAGAAAAAAAAGGAGAGTTCCAATCAAAGTCCAAGTCAATGCTGTCTACAAAAGACTCACTTCAGATCAAAAGACACACACAGGCTAAAAGTAGAGGATGGAAAAAGATATTTCATGAAAATGGAAACAAAATGAAACAAAATGTTGGGGTAGCAATACTTATACCAGACAAAGCAGACTTTAAAACAAAGGCTGTACCAAGAGCAACTCCACTTCTGGGTATTTACCTGAAGAAACCCAAAACACTAAATTGAAGACATTTGCATCCCTGTACTTATTGCAGCATTATTTGCAATAGCCAAGATATGCAAGCCACCTAAGTGTCAGCAATAGATGAATGGATAAATAAGTGGTGCACATATACAATATGACTCAGTCATAAAAAATAATGAATTCTTGCCATCTGGACCTAGAGGGTATTATGCTGGGTGAAATGTCAGACAGAGAAGGACAAATTCCATATGATTTAACTTATGGAATCTAAAAAACAAACAAGCAGAACAGAAACACTTTCATAGATACAGAGAACATTTTGACAGTTTGAGGATGGGAGAGGGCTTGGAGGGAATGGGTGAAAAAGGTAAAGGGATTTAGAAGTATAAATTGGTAGTTACAGAATAGTCATGGGGATGGAAAGTACAGCATAGGAAATATAGTCAATGATACTATAATAACTGTATGGTGTCAGGTGGGTACTAGATTTATTGGGGTGATCACTTCATGAGTTATATAAATGTCTAATGATGGGGTTGTACATCTGAAACTAATATAATATTGTAATTTAAAAATTAAAAAAACAAAGGAGCAAAGACTATGTCAAATTGGATTAGAGTAAAGGCAGGAATATTCCTGGTGAATGTTTTAAACTTTTCTAATATTCAAAACCTCATTTCTGCATGCTTTTCTCATTTTTAAGATAGATCTGTACATGTGAGTCAGGTCAAAGGAGAAGTTGAATGGCCACTCAGGAAATATTTATATGCTCCCTACTCCCTTGTAGTTGGATGGATTCAGGTGACTGTTTCTGGCCAATGGGCTATGAAGGTAAGTGATATGGGTCACTCATCAGTGGTGACCATGGAAACTGTGTTGGCATGAAGAAATTGCAACCTGGAAGCAGCCTAGATACCTAAGCCACCAGGAAGGACCCAACTGCCTACAGACCACATGACCTGCAGTAGACATAGAGCCCCAGTGTTCTGAACCACAGAAACCTAGGGGTTGTTTGCTTCCATAGCCTATCCTGACTAATACAAATACCAGCAGTTGGAACTACCTTCAATTCTGCTGATTGCCACCAGATTGTGCTTTGTGAAGTCCACAGGGGACAAGCCCTATCCATGCATGCTTAGATGTCTTTTATGCATAAATGGAGAGCAAAAGATAACCAGATATTTAAGTAAATGTTTCTGTATTAAAGAGATGGACCATAACAAACAAACAAAATACAGATCTCAGAGAAAACAGAAACAAAGCAGTGAACAAAAGTAAATTTTAAAAATAATGTAGTTTATAGCCCTAACAGAATGTGAGGAGATAGTTTATCCATGAAACAAAACAGGCTGCTATTTAAAAAAAAGACATTGCCAAAACCGGTTTGGCTCAGTGGATAGAGCGTCGGCCTGCGGACTGAAGGGTCCCAGGTTCGATTCCAGTCAAGGGCATGTAACTTGGTTGTGGGCACATCCCCAGTAGGGGGTGTGCAAGAGGCAGCTGATTGATGTTTCTCTCTCATCAATGTTTCTAACTCTCTATCCCTCTTCCTTCCTCTCTGTAAAAAATCAATAAAATATATTAAAAAAAAAAAAAAGACATCAAGGAGGGAGAAACCAAGATGGCGGCATAGGTAAACACCTAAACTGCTGCCTCGCACAACAATATCAAAACTACAACTAAAAGACAAAATGAACACCATCCAGATCCACAGGAAAGCTGGCTGAGTGGAAATTCTACAACTAGAAGAAAAGAGGAAAGCACATTGAGACTCAGAGGAGCTACAAAAGGCTGAGGTACGGAGGCTCGCAGGCGGAGAGGACAGGCGGCTATGTGCACAGGCGGCTGAGTGCACAGCTGGCTTTCTAAAGCAGGAGGGAGAAGGAAACTCCCAACTGCACTGAACTCCAGTCCCGGGCGAGACGCTGGGAAACCAGACTCATTCAGGGGGAATCTGGACTTACAGGAAAAAGAAAACACACTGAGACTCGGGAGCTGCGGAAGGCAGAGAGGACTGACTGCTGAATGCATGGGAGGCTGAGTGCGCGACTGGCTTTCTAAAGCAGGAGGGAGACAGAAGCTCCCGACTGCGTTGAACTCCAGTTCCAGGCAAGTTTTTGGGAACCCCGACTCATTCGGGGAGAAACTGGACTGTCTGGCAGCAGGCGAAACTTGAGGGAGGCTTTCTCTTGGAGGTGTTTGCAGCGATTACCGAGGAACACTGAGACCAATGGGCCTCATAGGGCAGGGCTGATGGGAAACCAAGGCTGTCTGCTCCGCCCTGAAACTCCACTCCATCCAAGCTGAGCACAGAGGCTTTTGCAATTTTGCAAGTCTTGTCTCATAAGAGTGTCTCCAGCACAGAAGTTCTCCCAATGTAGACACAGCTGATCCTCACAAACAATTGGCCTGGAGGTCAATTCCTCCCAGTGATACCAACAACAATCAAGACTTAATTACAACAAGGCTGAGCACACAGCTCACAAAGGGGTGCACCAAGAGTGTCCACCTCAGGTAATTGGGGAGGCTGAGCCACTGTGCCCTAGAGGACACCTACCACACAAAGCTACTCTACCAACTCATGGAAGCTGTGAAAATGCGGAGACAAAGAAACAGATCACAAATGAAAGAAATGGAGGAAAAAACACGACTGGATATAGAGTTCAAAACCACAGTTATAAGGTTTTTCAAGAATTTCCTAGAAAAGGCCGATAAATTTAACGAGACCCTTGAGGATATGAAAAAGGACCAACTAGAAATTAAACATACACTGACTGAAATAAAAAATATTATACAGAGACCTAATAGCAGACTAGAGGACCGCAAGAATCAAGTCAAAGAGTTGAAATACAAAGAAGCAAAAAACACTCAACCAAAAAAGCAAAAAGAAAAAAGAATCCAAAAATTTGAAGATAGTGTAAGGAGACTCTGGGACAACCTCAAGCGTACCAACATCCGAATTATGGGGGTGCCAGAAAAAGAGAGAGAGCAAGATACTGAAAACCTATTTGAAGAAATAATGACTGAAAATTTCCCCCACCTGGTGAAAGAAATAGACTTACAAGTTCAGGAAGCGCACAGAACCCCAAACAAAAGGAATCCAAAGAGGACCACACCAAGACAAATCATAATTAAAATGCCAAGAGCAAAAGACAAAGAGAGAATATTAAAAGCAGCAAGAGAAAAACAGTTAGTTACCTACAAGGGAGCACCCATACAACTGTCAACTGATTGCTCAACAGAAACTATGCAGGCCAGACGGGAGTGGCAAGAAATATTCAAAGTGATGAATAGCAAGAACCTACAACCAAGATTACTCTACCCAGCAAAGCTATCATTCAGAATTGAAGGGCAGATAAAGAGCTTCACAGATAAGAAAAAGCTAAAGCAGTTCATCACCACCAAACCAGTATTATATGAAAGGTATTCTTTAAGAAGAGGAAGAAGAAGAAAAAGGTAAAGATAAAAATTATGAACAACTAATACATGTCTATCAACAAGTGAATCTAAAAATCAAGTGAATTAAAAATCTGATGAACAAAATAAACTGGTGAATATAATAGAATCAGGGGCATAGAAAGGGAGTGGACTGACAATTCTCGGGGGGAAAGGGGTGTGGAGGTACGGAAAGAGACTGAACAAAAAGCGTACACCTATGGATGAGGACAGTTCGGGGGAGGTAAGGGCAGAGGGTGTGGTGGGAACCGGGTAGAGGGGAGCTATGTGGGGGAAAAGAATAACAATTGTAATAATCTGAACAATAAAGATTTACTAAATTAAAATAAAAAAGGCATCAAGAAAAAGCCTTTGAAATAAACATTAAAGTGCAACAGCTGACATTAAAGTTCAATAAAAGAGTTGGTAATAAAGTTAGGAAAACCTTTCAGAAAGAAATATAAACAGAAAAAAAAAGAAAATTAAAGAATGAATTGAAGGAGTGAGGTGTTGAAAGAGTGCTAAATCCTCTTATTGCAAAAATAAGTGTCACTAATCCTATCTAAACTTGCTTAAATAATAACTATTGATATATTTAGAAATGAGGGTAGCCAGTTGAAATAATGAAATGTGTGGGAAGAGAAACTGAAGAGGGGAAGAAACAGTGCAGAGTGCCACTAATTTTCATGGGAAGTTTTATTAGTGCTATTCAATGTTTAAAACTATGACCTTGCATTAGATTAATAAAAATATTTAAAAAATAAAATACTTTGTATTTCTCTTTTTTACATTTATTTTTTTAAAGCCATGGTACTATTGACACCTTAAGCCAGACAATTCTTTGTTGTGGGACCATCTTGTGCATCCCTGGGTGATGACATCACTCCCTATTGAGAGCTGCTTCCCTAAACTTACACAACAACATTACCAGACACCAATAAACTCCTTCACTCCTCCTCCCCAGTCATGACAACCAAACATGCCTCCACACTGTCAGATATCCCCTGGGAGATGACATCATTCCCTGTTGAGAACTGCTTCCCTAAACTTACACAACACTAACATTATAAACAAACAAACAAAAGATAGAGAGAGGTACATAAGCTCTCCCAATGTTGATCAACAAATTAAAAACATTTAGAGTTCACTTTGAATTTTACAGCCCGTTAATTGTTCATGGGCTTTGAGATGAAAGTTATCAGTGTCTCTGCATTTAAATTTGTGATGTGTTATGTTGTGTGGGTAATGCTGTTTGCCTAAAATTAAGATCCTAATGCCCACTGTGCACCTTGGCTTTCATTTTAGCCTTGGTGAATTGATTAGCAAGTCTAACAAGAGAGGCACTGAGAGTCCTCTTGGCTCCCTGCTGGACTGTGTGCACACCCCTCTTGTTCAGAAGTTGCTGAACAATAATCCACTGTTCCAAAGGAGAGACCTCACTACAGAAGAGATGTAATTAAAAATAACAAGCTGTGTAAGCTGGTTACCGCAGTACCAAGTTTGGCTTTGTGTCCTTGCGCTGTTTGGAGGAAGATCCTGCAGTTTTAACAGAACTCTTCTTGTGTCCATATTAGTCAATGCTTTTTTGGGTCAGTCAGAAGTTTGATGCTTTTATGCTGACAGAGAAACTCTGCCAGCTAAGAATAGAATAATAACAAAGAGAAGGAATAATAATAGGTAATTGCAGCTCTCATGGCCACAGATTTTAGTCTGGAGAGTTTGTCAACCTTGGTTAAGGAGTCAGCAGGCTGGTTTCTTTTCAATTTGGACACACAACATGTAGGATTTTACTTATATAACTTTGCATGGTGTAATGAGCTGGTTGAAGAACAACATGTCAAATGGTGTGTTTATACCCCTGAAATTGAATATGTCTTCTCACTGTTTGACGCACATTTTCTTGGTCCACTTCTAGAGACTCTCAGGAAAAATAATTTTACAGCCCAGGAAGGGAGAGAGAGCTCTTGAAAAGGGTCTTCTTAATGATCAACTTGCTGTTTTAGGGTTTTAACATTACACTGATTTAGAATTGCTTTGTGTTGATTTTACTCTGCCCACTGCCTCCTCACACAGCATCCATGGAAATGCCGATGATTCTTCCTTTTCCCTTAGCAGATAGACTCTTGGGCTTGATTTGTTCCAGACATTTAAGTAAAAACAAACAAATAGTAAGATGTTCTTTCCCTTCCTGTGTTTTACTTTTCTTGGGCTCATGGCTTCTCTGGGGTGCTGTGTAGCAGGTGGAGAGATGACCGCTGCTGTGTCAGCTTGTGAGCAGCTTACCTTAGTGATTCAACATGGAGATCAAAGAACTGCATGGGTTTGTAAGACAGACACACCGAGGTCCAACTGTTTTTTTTTTACATTTTATTGATTTTTTACAGAGAGGAAGGAAGAGGGATAGAGAGTTAAAAACATCGACGAGAGAGAAACATTGATCAGCTGCCTCCTGCACACCTCCTACTGGGGATGTGCCTGCAACCAGGGTACATGCCCTTGACTGGAATTGAACCTTGGACCCTTCAGCCTGCAGGCCGACGCTCTATCCACTGAGCCTAACCGGTTAGGGCAAGATCCAACTTTTTAAAGTTGCCAAATTTTCATAAATCTACATGAAGACAACATAGTCAAAGGAAATATGTGCCTCGTTTTTCATTAAAGAACTAACAGAATGCAATTTTCAGGACCATCAAGATTGTCATGAGGGCAGATTTGTGCACAGAGGTTGAACTGCAAACTCATCCAAGAGCTTAACAAAGGGTACATGTGGTTAAATGAAAGCACATAGTCAGGAAATACTATTTTTGAAACATATTCTTTCAGTTTACATGAATGACTAAGGAGCCCAAATGACAATTTTACCTGCTTGTCAAAATAAGCAAGCTTCTCAGTACTTTCAGAATTTAGAAGCCATGATAATGAGAAAATGATTTAGAGGATTTTAGAAATCCACAGATAAATGGTGAATTGGTAAATATCCCTGTTGCTAGCTTTTTCCATAAGAAAAACTGTGGGTAGCATTCTATGTTATCTTGGCTCTTCTGGACTGACCTGACGAGTGGGAGGTATAACTGTTTAATGAACTAAAGGCACTGGTCACATTTCTATATCATCATTGTTGAAAGTGAGGTAACTATGCTATGGTAGTTGAAAGTGATTGGAACTTTGAAGGGAAACCCAGATTTTGTATTAATGTAGCTAGTTCTTCAGGAAGTTAATAGATGGAGCACTTATTGAGCATTTATTATGTTCTAGGCAGCATGGCTAGCACTAGGAATACAGAGACTCAAATGCACAATCATTGGCCTCAAGGAACTCACATTCTAGTGGAGGGAAAGACAGCTAAGCAGATGTCTGTAAATATGTAGTAAGTGCTAAGATGGAGCCACACCAACCCAAGTTGGGTTAGATAAAGGGTTTGAGAGAGGATGTGTCAGGGAAATCTTGAAGGATCAGAGACACACAGTCTGCTGAGGACAAGAGAGCAGGCATTCGAGGAATTTGGGTTCAGACTTTTCTTTGCTTCATGGATGCTTGGAACTTGTGTAGGGGCTGAAGAAGAGTCATGAGAAGGGTTTTTATTGGTTTTATGGGCGAGAGGTCTTGTCCTTGAGAGAGCTGCTCCAGATAAAAGAAATGCAATTAGGCATAACCTATACTATTAGGTTAATCTTCTCAGTACTCTCGTCCTTGTATTAAAGACTAAGGTTTTTTGTTTGTTTGTTGGTTGTTTTTTTAAAAAGACAGACAGTCCCATATGATATCATATGAAGCCCATTGTGGCAGCAAGGCACATTATGTTGAAAGAATGACAAGTGTAATTTATTTGATGAAATAATCAGAAAGATAATGATTATTAGGTACCATTTAACCATGTATTGACTGTTGCTTGCTTATATAAATTAAACTTGCATTTAATAATAGATAAAAACTGGATTCAGGCACAGTTTCTAATTGCTTTTCAATCACAGGGCAGTGGGAGGCAATCCACAATTTGGGTTAAAATACAAAGTACTTTGGATTTTTTTTGGATAGAATATCTTTATAGGCTAAACCAGTGGTTCCCAACCTTTTTTTTGACCAGGCCCCACCTAAGCATCTCTAAAATCCTGATGCCCTCCCTGTGACATATAATTCTTATTATTCAAAGAGTGAACTCCTATTCACATGGAGGAAGCCTAAAAGGCCACTAACTTGGTCTAAACAAGCTTCCAAAGAACATAGCATCCATGAAAGAGAAAAATAAAAGAATGAAAGGACTGTTGAAGTACTAAGGAAAACATCACTAAGAAATTGTTAAAAAAATAATATGAAGTGATATAAAATAGCAAATAAAGTTTCAAAACATATAATAGAGAACTGAAATGCATAAATGTCACAATATATATTTAGGTACTGTATGTGAGGCCCCTAGAACAATAAGAAATGCAAAAAATTCACTGTTGTTAATTCGTTCTCAAATTGCCCCCCTTCAAAATCAAATTGCTTCCCTGTGGGACATGTGCCCCATGTTGAGAACCACTGGGCAAACAGATTTCAAATGATTCCCAGAAGAGCCATAAGTAAGCTGCCAGAGAGCTATGTGTAAAACTAACCTTTAGGAGCTTTTACCACTAACTCTATAATTGAAAGAATGCTAAGAATTACATTTTCAAGTGACAGGGTCAGAATTTGTCTTAACCTAAGCTAGTGTAAAATTTTAATACCAAAATAAGAACATATGCATTACCAGGTCTTTCCCTCCACTATTAGTAAGGATTTATAAAACAACTTTGTCACGAAGCCTGGGCAGATTATTTCTATCGGACCATACATAAAATGCCATTAGATGTTCAAGGCTTGCCAATTAAGTGTTTATTTTTGCAACAGAGGCAGCAGGCAAGCAATAAAAGTGTGTCATTTCCCTCCTCTATGAACTGCAGAGCTGGCTAGCAGCAGATTAACTGTGTGAAAGGAATTTCTTATCTTTATGTACAAATCATTCCTTCAAATTTGGCTTCCTTCTTAGTCATGTTTTGCTCTTTTGCATCTTTACTTATTATAAACCCAGGGATGTCGTAAGTCAGTTGGAGAAAGGCTCTTGTCCTCATTAGGAGGGAAAATACATATTAGAGTGACTGGATTCTGGACAAAGAACTCTGGACTTCAGAGTGCTATTTAGCTCAGAGAGAAAAGCTGGACTGAGACTTTAAAATAAAATGACAACTAAGAAACAGTGGCTTAGGTCAGAAGGTTCTAAGAAATAGACCAGCTGCACTATTATTGTCCCACTAGTGTATACATTTTTACATTCTTCTGTAAGTTGAATACTCCTATCTACTCCTATTAATTCACCTCAACCATAGCCTGCAGGGCCTGAACGGGGTCTAACAAGTGAGTATGGCTTCTGCTGTGCTGGGAAACCCCCGGGTAAGGAAAGGTGCAGCAACTCCCATGGAAGGAGAAACTGCTTTAATACAGGGCATGGCTCCTGGTGCTGCCTCTGCGTGACTTTTTAAAGGTGTCCCTTCTGGGCAGGGCAGAGTTTGAGAGAGCAGAGTGCAAGTTGGATTTCAGCCCTGACTCATCTCAACCAGACATAGCCTGAGTGGCCTGTTTTAATAGAGGCCTGTGAAGAGAGGCCTCCACAGTAGTTGTAGAAAAATCTTGCCCTAGATTCTTAAATTCCAAAAGGAAGGTTCAGGTCTGCCTTTCCCTCTGTTTTATCTTGTGCCTAATACAAAGTCCAGCTCAATAAATATTTGATCTATAACTGCAACTGATTAGCTAACAAATAGGTGAGTCTCAGCTTAGAATTGTTACTTGGCTGTATCTCCCCAATACACTTAAGGAGGGATGCTTCAGTTGTGATAGGCATTAGGATTCTCTGTAGGTCTAGATATTGACTGTTAGGATAAAAAGTCTCATTGACATGCATGACTTGCTTTCCAACTGCTTCCTTTCTCAGAAGTACTTCAGTCTGTTCTTAACCATGATACAGCCAAATCACTACAGAGATGTGAAAATTCATCAAAAGTTCAAAGTGAGGCAATGCCGAGGGAACTGAGAAACAAAGAGAGGCAAAGGGGAAGACATTCCTTTGCGGAGATGGAGAGTGGGAGGTAACTGGTTCGGTAGGGACACTTTTCTCCTTTCAGGACACTTTTCTCCTTGTGTCCTTTTCCTTTCTAGCCACAGAGGAATATCTTTTCTGAGAGGGCGAAACTTTCTCCTTTTTAGTGAAGATGTTCCCTGCTTGCTTAGTACCTCAGTCATCAGAACAAACATTTGTATGATGAAACAGGGCTCTCCTATTTGGATAGATTACATCAACTACACACATGCTACCTGTGAAGAGTTTCCTACATATAGCCCAAAGCACCTCTCTTTGGAATATCTCTACTTTGTATTTAACTGGGTTCTGACGCTGTGCAAAATATATCTTGCAAGCCCCTTATTACCAGAAACCAGAGGTAGCATTCTTTGTTTGGACCCGCTTGTCCCTTCTCTTGCTTCTTGTTACCTGCTGTACTCATGTTTTGACTCCATGGGTGAATACAATGCCCAGGAGATTTGATATCCAGCTTCTTTCTCCTTCACCACTGATTCAGAAACTACTCATTTTGCTATGGAGACAGATATGAAATGCTAGCAATATTTTTAATTTCTTTCATGATCTTCCTCTGTCTCTAAGAAATTTCTAACCATTGACTTCTAAATTTGTAATCCTTCTGGAAGTTATTTTTATCCATGTGGAAACTTGACAGGAATTAAAATTTAGTAAAAATTTCATCCTGTAAAATGTTTTTCTGTAAGGGCCTGAATTGGAATCTCTCAGAATTTTACGTTGTGGTGAGGGCAAGGGGATGCTGAGGGAAAGAAGGCCAATAAATGCTTTTCAAGCTACCTTAGACTCTGTCTGATATTTATGAAAATGGCATTTATTTAGCTTAGTTTGGGAACAGATAGTATGTACTGTAAAGAACAGGGTACATAGAAAGCTGGTTTATTTTTCTTAGCTAGATATTTTATCATTCTTGTAATATGACTCATTTATAGAAGAATTATAAATTAATAGCGAGGCCTATCATCATCATCTTCATTGGGGTGGAGCGATAGAGAGGTGATGCTGAGGGTGTGTGGGTTCAAGAAACCCTGCCCAGAAACATTTGAGGGGGTGAGTGACACATAGCCAGGGAGCCCTATTTACTAGGCCAGCGAAGGAAGTTATAAGTCCTATTTGACTAATCAGCAATTTCTCTTCACAGCAGAGGGAATTTCAGCAAAGTGTATTTAGGAAAAGACATAAAAATGGCTTGGGGAGAGGCTATTAAGTCTCCAGCTATACCATTTGAGATTTAATAATGACCCTTGGCTATTTCCTATAGAAAAGTACCATGCTGACTAGCTTACATCAGCTCAGATCCTGCCCTCATTAGCTTCTGGGCTGTCAAGATCATGACTTGTAAATTTTCACCCTTCACCCTGGTGTAAAAGCCCTGTACTCATGGTTACAGAGCACGTAGGAAAGCATTTATTTTTTAGGAGGTTTAAGTGATTGAAATATTGGGCTCCATATTTTTCTTTTGAACTATGTCTGTTCTTATGAATGTGTGATTAGATATAAAAAAAAGAAAGAAAGAAAAAAAAAAGAATAGAATGAAATTTACCTGAGGTGAAAATGTAAAACTAAGCATTAATTAGTCTAGAAAAAGAACAGTTAGAAACTGAAAAAAGAAGAGCAAGAGCAAAGGGATGATTGGTTTTAAATATTTCTATTATTATTATTACTAGACGCCTGGTGCATGACATTCGTGCACTGTTGGGGGAGGTGCCTCAGCCCAGCCTGCACCCGCTCAAAGTCTGCGACCCCTTGGGGATGTCCGCCTGCTGGACAGATGCCTTGGAGGCTTCCACCACTGCTACTGCACTTGCCAGCTGTAAGCCTGGCTTCTGGCTGAGCGGCGCTCCCCTTGTGGGAGCGCGCTGACCACCAGGGGGCAGCTCCTGCATTGAGTGTCTGCCCTCTGGTGGTCAGTGCACATCACAGTAACTAGTCATTCTGCCATTTGGCCAGTTTGCATATTAGCTTTTTATTATACAGGACTAGAGGCCTGGTGCATGAAAATTCATGCACTGGGGGGGTCCCTCAGCCTGGCCTGCCCCCTCTCACAGTCCAGAAATCCTCAGGGGATGTCCTACTTGTTACCAGAAACCTCTGTGGGAGGCAACTGGCCGATCAGGGGAAGGCGATGCCCCCATCACGTCTCTGATGCTGCCACTGCCGGCCGCTGTGGCTTGCCTGAGCCTCGGGCCCTCTCAGCAGCAGCTGCCATCCATGGCCTGCCTGAGCCTTGGGCTGGCCCTGGCAGTGACAGCCACCATCTGCAGCTTGCCCGAGCCTCGGGAAGCTGCTGTGGCTTTGTCTGGAAGACATCTGCCCTAATTAGCATATTACCCTTTTATTGGTAGGCAAACTGCGGCTTGCGAGCCACATGCAGCTCTTTGGCCCCTTGATTGTGGCTCTTCCACAAAATACCACGTGTGGGCGCGCACGTACAGTGCGATTGAAGGAGTACCCTAATTAAGTTAATAACAATGTACCTACCTATATAGTTTAAGTTTAAAAAATTTGGCTCTCAAAAGAAATTTCAATCATTGTAACTGTTGATATTTGGCTTTGTTGACTAATGAGTTTGCTGACCACTGGTATAGATTATTATTATTTAATCCTCACTGAGAATATTTTTTCATTGATTTTTAAAGAAAGTGGAAGGGAGGGGGAAATTCACAGAGAGAGAAACATCAATTTGAGAGAGATAAATCAATTGGTTGCCTCCCACATATACCTTGACCAGGGCTGGGATTGAGCCTGCAACCAAGCTATGTGCCCCTGACCTTGACTGGAATTGAACTGGAGTCTCTTCAGTCCATACTCTATCCCCTGAGCCAAGCCAGGTAGAGCTCTTTTATTATTTTTAACTAAAATATAATAATCAACTTTCTCATAAATTAGAAAGCCATCTACATTTATGGAAGGTTGGTTTAAAAATATGTAATATATTAGTTTCCTTTGGTATGAAGTCTCTCAGAGGACGATGAACAAGAAATATAAGAAAATAAATATCATCAAAATTTTTTTGCTAATAAATATATTAGCAAAATTTTGTTCTTCTTTTGATACCTTCTCCATTTAGGAGAGAATCTATAATTATGTCCTGTGTAAGATGCAAATCAATAATTTCATTTGAAAAAAATTTCCCTCTAGAGCAAAAAGTATGACGTAAAAATACATGTAAGATGATAATCATAAGCTTCTGATAACAAAATAACAGTATGCACCAATCCAGGATGTGTTGGGAACAGGATAGGAAAGGGAATACATGTGGGAACATGCCTGGGGGCTGAATCTATAATAATAAAAGCATAATATGTTAATTAGACTGGATGTCCTTCTGAACATCCTTCCAGACTAAGCCAGGACTGCAGCCACAGGACCGAGGCAGCCACAGCGGCTGCGAGTGAGGGATCCAGGCAGCCCCTTGAGGCTGCGAAGGCTCACTCTTGCACGAATTTTGTGCATCGGGCCTTCAGTATTGTATAAAACAGCATCAAATACAATTCAGTGGTTCCTGGTCCTGAATAGCAGTGTGAGACATTGCTTAATGGTGAAAACTTCATTAGGAGGCAACCTTTGTTAATCACATACTAAATATTACCCCATTCTGCAAACTTAAGTTTAGGACCTGGGCCAAGACTCACAGCAATTTTCTTTGAACTGCTTTTCACTCCACTAGGCCAATCTGCTTTATTTATTTATTTTTATTTTTGGAAATCTTTATTGTTCAGATTATTACAGTTATTCCTCTTTTTTCCCCCCATAGCTCCCCTCCACCCAGTTCTGACCCTCCCCCCATGGCCTTAACCACCCCCCCCAACCACTGTCCTCATTCATAAGTGTATGATTTTTGTCCAGTCTCTTTCCGCACCTCCCACACATCTTTCCCCTCTAGGATTGTCAGTCCACTCCCTTTCTATGTCCCTGATTCTATTATATTCACCAGTTTATTCTGTTCATCAGATTTTTTATTCACTTGATTTTTAGATTCACTTGTTGATTGATATGTATTTGTTGTTTATAATTTTTATCTTTACCTTTTTCTTCTTCCTCCTCTTCTTAAAGAATACCTTTCAGCATTTCATATAATACTGGTTTGGTGGTGATGAACTGCTTTAGCTTTTTCTTATCTGTGAAGCTCTTTATCTGCCCTTCAATTCTGAATGATAGCTTTGCTGGGTAGAGTAATCTTGGTTGTAGGTTCTTGCTATTCATCACTTTGAATATTTCTTGCCACTCCCATCTGGCCTGCATAGTTTCTGTTGAGCAATCAGCTGACAGTCATATGGGTGCTCCCTTGTAGGTAACTAACTGTTTTTCTCTTGCTGCTTTTAATATTCTCTCTTTGTCTTTTGCTCTTGGCATTTTAATTATGATTTGTCTTGGTGTGGTCCTCTTTGGATTCCTTTTGTTTGGGGTTCTCTGCACTTTCTGGACTTGTATGTCTATTTCTTTCACCAGGGTAGGAAGTTTTCAGTCATTATTTCTTCAAATAGATTTTCAGTATCTTGCTCTCTCTCTTCTTCTGGCACCCCCATAATTTGGATGTTGGTATGCTTGAAGTTGTCCCAGAGTCTCCTTACACTATCTTTATATTTTTGGATTCTTTTTTCTTTTTGCTTTTTTGGTTGAGTGTTTTTTGCTTCTTTGTATTTCAAATCTTTGACTTGATTCTTGCGATCCTCTAGTCTGCTGCTAGATCTCTGTATGTGATTTTTAATTTCAGTCAGTGTATGCTTAATTTCTAGTTCGTCCTTTTTCTTATCCATGGGGGTTCCACTAAATTTATTGGCCTTTTCTAGAAAATTCTTGAAAAACCTTATAACTGTGGTTTTGAACTCTATATCCAGTCATTTGCTTTCCTCCATTTCTTTCATTTGTGACCTGTTTCTTTGTCTCCGCATTTTGGCTGCTTCCCTGAGTTGATAGAGTGGCTTTGTGTGCTAAGTGTCCTATAGGGCCTAGTGGCTCAGCCTCCCCAGTTACCTGAGGTGGACACTCTTGGTGCACCCCTTTGTGGGCTGTGTGCATAGTCTTGTTGTAGTTAAGCCTTGGTTGTTGCTGGTATCACGGGGAGGAATTGACCTCCAGGCCAGTTGGTTGTGAGGATCAGCTGTGTCTACACTGGGAGAACTTCTGTTCTGGAGACACTCTTATGGGGCAAGACTTTCTTCAGTGGGGCTTTGGTGGTCACTGAGTCTGCCTCCTGAGTGTGTCCCTTATGGATCTGAGGAGTTGTAATCTGGATGGTCCTACTCTGACCCTTGGTACACTGGCTCTTGGATCTCCAAGGAGGTACTAATTTAGCCTCTGGCTGAGGCCACCCAGCAGGAGCTACGGAGAGATCTGGAGATTCCTCTTCTTTGTTTGGGTTTGGAGGTACCCAGCTGTGAAGCAATGCAAGTTGCTTTGGGGCCTTGGGCCTTCTTTTGGATGCTCTGGGTCTCTCTGACTCAGCTGCAGTTTGTTAGGTAAGTTTAGATTTCAAAGGACCAGGCCATTCATATGCAAAAGCCTCTGTGCACAGCTTGGATGGGGCAGAGTCTTAGAGCGGAGCAAACATCAATCGCTGACCTTCAGCCCTGCCCTAATAGGCCCCCAGGTCTCAGTGTCCCTTGGTAGTTGCTACAAGCACCTCTGATAGAAAGGCGCCCTTGAGTTCCGCCCGCTGACAGACAGTCCAGTTTCTCCCCATATGAGTCTGGGTCCCCAGAGTCTCGCCTGGAAATGGAGTTCAGGGCAGTTGGGAGCTTGTGTCTCCCTGCGGATTGAAAAAGCCAGCCGCATACTCAGTTGCCAGCCATCTCTGCATGCACTCGCCTTCGTACCTCTGGACTTTACTTCCACAGCTCCTCTGAGTCTCAGTGTGCTTTTCTCTTCCCTTCTAGTTGTGGAATTTCCACTCAGCCAGCCTTCCTGTGGTTCTGGATGATGTCCGTTTTGTCTTTTATTTGTAGTTTTGAAGTGGTTGTGCACGGCAGCAAGTTCACTTGTTTACCTATGCCGCCATCTTGTTTTCTCCCAATCTGCTTTCTATTCTAAAAATATCCCAGAGGGAAGTTAGGTACTGTGGCATTATATAGAAAGGACACTGGGCTGGAAATTTAAAATCGTGACTTCTAATTTTAACTGTAACACTAATTAAGTGTTAAATTGGACATATTAAAAATGTTTTTGGGTTTCAGTTTTCTCATCAGTAAAATGATAGGTATCTTTCCAGCCATAATATTCTACAAGGATTGACTGCAGTTTCTCAAATCACTGTGGCAAGGAGAAAAGGGGTGCATCTGAGGCCTCAGATGGAGATTTTGCCTCAGAGGGTCTAAGTCTAGGAACATGTACCTAGTTTGTTGCCTTCTTTATCTTAAATATTGTTAGTGTTGGTTAGGAGATTCTGACTTGTAAATTTGGACACTGGAGGAGACAGAGTAATTTTAGTAATTTCAGGAATGAAATGAAGTTAAAGAATAGAAATTGTATAAAGTTAACAGAAGTCAGAGGGAATTTATGGCAAGGTAGCTTCTAAGATCTGAACACTGAAAGTAAGACTTGGTGCTATTTACAGGTTTCCAAGCTGCGGAGTTTTGTTGAAAACAGCTCTTTGTTTCCTTGGTTGGAACATGTGGAGATGTACAGGTATTGTTCTCTGAGATCCCTCACTGCTCAGATTTCATTGACAGACCCAAACCTCAGGATTTTGCTCAACGCTACCACTAGGTGGCACTGATGGTGCATTTTCTACATAAAGCTTTTCTTTTTGACCTCTGTCCTGTTGCTGTATTTGCTTCCTGGCCAGGGAATGGGATCCTAGTTTTAGAGCCTCCTGGCTATACCTTGAATAAGTGATTTAATACTGATATAGTTCATGTTCTTAGAGCAAATGGCTTTTATTCTGAATCTTCTAGAGAATGTGACTTAATGATATATTGGGCTCATTTCCCCTATAACTGTAAAAATAACACTGTAATGAAGCCAGGACTGGTATGCAGCAGGTTATTTAGTGTGTGTGTGTGTGTGTGTGTGTGTGTGTATGTGTGTGTGTGTGTGTATGTGCGTGTGTGTGTGTGTGTGTGTGTGTTCAGGTAAATGAGACCTTTCCTTGCTCACACTATCACCACAGGAGAAGAGAATCTCTCAGGTTAATCCCTCGGGGGAAGGTTTTCTTGATATCTGAAAGCCTTTAACAATATTATAGCCTGCATTATATTTGAAACATTCTCCCATGCGTTTTCTCACTGTATCTTTCCCTTTCTCATCTCCCTATTCAAGCAAGCAGTCAATTTGGAGCTCATTACTTCAGAGGAGGAATATAGCTGGACAAAAAACAGACATGAGCCGTGAATGTCTCTGAACTTTGTTTCAAAACCCTAGATCTTTTTGGGAAGAAAATTTATGGGAATAGAACACCAGAAGCTGAGAAGAGAGCAAGACCATAATTTATACCAGACAGAAAGAACATTCGTCTGGTAGGAAGAGAGGAAAGAGGAAGAGGCCTGTGGGACTCAGGAAAAGAGGGACCCAGGGCCTGCTGGCTGCCAATGCCATTAGGACAACTGCAAGACTCTAGAGAGGAAGTGGCTGTCGATTGCACCTAGGCAGATGGCAATCCTACAGCATTATAGAGGATTTATCTTACTTTACGTGTGGGATGGAAATGCAGACTGCGAAAGCAACTGAAGGGGCTATGTCATCAGAGATAATGGATATTACAGTGGCAGCCCACTTGTGTGGACTGGACCACTGCATATTAGCCATCACATTCACAGCCTTCAGTGCCTTGACACTCATGTAACTTCAGGAAAGGATAGGATTAGCTTGAAGTATACCATGAGGGTTGCTAGTTCATACCATGAGGGTGTGGGTTGTTGTGGAAAATAAGTGTTTATTTCTTATACATCTGAATATGTGAACTGCATTTCATTCTTCTCTGCTGGGAAGTCTTTCCTTTGTGCATCCATCAGGAGTGGCCTGGAATTATTCTGATCCTTCTCCATCTGGCTCAGATACCACTACGTCCTTTAGATGCCTTTTCTAAATGGGATTGGAAGTGATCTGTTCAGAACTTCCGTAGCATGTAAATTCCCTTATAGGGCACTTTCCTACCCTTTCTTGAATTGCAATCATTTGAGAAAATGGCATCATAGCAGCAATCATGGTATATGCATGGTTGAAATTTCCATGACATCTAATATAGTATGTACCCAATTGGTATTTGCCGAATAAATCTGGAGTGAGCACTGAAGTATAGCTGTATTAATAGTAGTGTGAAGTAAAGCAACAGATTCACTTGGAGCTACTAAGGATTCTTCAGTGGATTGTTAGGACTTGGGAGTTTCCTTTTTCCTCTCTTCTCTTTAATGTTATAAACAAATATAAAGGCCAATAAAAGGTCAGGGATATTTACCATGGTTTTAATGCTCTGCTGTCATTGAGAAGTTACAGTTCATAGGAGTCTTCTCTATTTCCTCCCTCCTTTCCTTCCTTCCTTCCATAGGGGAGGAAAACACTTCCTTTTACCCTTCAGGGTTCTGTGGCTACTCTAAGAATTAAACAGACATAAAATAGATTAACAGGAGAAAAGCATACAGATTTTATTTAATAAAATTTTACATGTGTATGGGAATCCTCACAGGAAAATTAATACCCAAAAAGTAGTTAGGCCTAAGTGCTTATTATACATTAAGTTGAACAAAGAGTGTCAACCATAGAAAAGTAGCTAACATATATGGGAAACTAAGGAAGAGAAAAGTTACTTAACAACTTCTGTTTGTACAGATTTTTCTGTCTCAACTTCCCTTTTCTGGTGGTAAGAATTTTCTTGTTTCTTTTCTCCTAGGATATGGAAGGCATCTTTCACCTGAGAGTTCCATCTGGGACAAAGAAAAGGGGGGGTCAGATGTTCATTTTGCACCTGTATTTTTCAAGTGATTTAATTATAATCATGCCAAAGCAACATGTTTTGGGGCTGCATGTCCTTAACTCCTCCATTTTATTCTGTCCTTCCTACCTCTCTCTCTCTCTCTCTCTCTCTCTCTCTCTACACACACACACACACACACACACACACACACACACACACACACAGATATGTCTAAAAATTTTTTTCCGTTCCATCTGAAAGTTAAGTTAGATGTCATGACACCTTACCTCTACATACTTTAGTAACATTTATCTCCTAAAAACAAGGACAGTTGCTTACATAACCAAAATACCTTGATCAGACCTAAAATAATTAATAATAATTCAATAATAACATATAATATCCAAGCTATATTAAAAATTTCCTTATTGTCTTAAGAATTTCATTTTATAGATATGTCCCTCAAAACTGTCTCTCTAGTCTCTTATAGTTTACTATAATGGTTCTAAAAGTATAATCTGTGGATCCTTGGAAATTTCTGAAAACTATTAGGAAGTTTGTGAGACTAAAACTATTTTTAACCTGTTGATATTTTCAACGATGGTGGTGCATTAGCAATGATGGTGAAAAACTACTGTGCCTTAGCACAAATCAAGGCAATGGTGTCAAACTTTTAATAAGTCAGTGTATTTTTCACGACTGGGCACTAGCAAATAACACAAACAAACCAGTTTCACTTCACTGACAAATAGTATGATTTATTCATTTTATGAAATATTAACCCTTGAGTATACACTTTTAAAATATTTTATATGACTAAATAGAAAATACCCATAAAGAAGTTCTGCTGAGTACCATAGTCTGACGGTTGCCTTGAGAAAAATACTTGTGCATTGTTTAAATTGTGAGCTGAACTAGTCATTTTTTCCCCATTTTACTTGAAAGACAGCTGGTAGAGAAACTATGGCTATTTAGATTGTTGTGATTTTTTGGCTGATATTGTCTCAAATCAAGGCCAAATCAACCTGTCTCTTCATCAAGGAGAATAACTGACAGGATTTGTTGCCAAGGATAAAATTTGAGATCCCAAGAAAATTTATAATTTTGGAAAACTTTCATACCACCATGAGGTTGACAACTTTTTTTAAAAAAAATTTTAATTTTTATTGTTTGAAGTATTACAAATAGTAGTACATATGTCTCCTTTTCTTTTCCCCATTGACCTTCCCCCAGCCTCCCCTATCCCCCAGTACATGCCTTTACCTGCCCCCCCACCCACCCAACCTCCCCTGCCTTCCCGCTGTAGTTTGACAGTCTGTTCAATGCTTCTTTGCCTCTGTATCTAGTTTTTCCCCATTTCTTTCCTTTAAAAAATCTTGCCTCTGCAGACTAGAAATAAACATATAATAACAAAAAATGTTTGAGTCCCAATTTCAATGTCCAACAGTTCTGAGTCCCCGTTTCAATGTCAAACAGTTCCTTATGTGTACATGTCAGCAATGATATCTGGATGGTGGGCACATGGTGGCAATGCAGGTCCGACCCTCTCTGGTTTGGTCCTAGGCAACCTGCTGCGATGCACAGCTGCTTGACTGCTAGCGTGGCAAGGTGTCGTCAGTGTCTTCCATCTCTGGACTGTTTCTCCTCTTGTCTTCGTGGTTGGAGCAGACCTGTCAATTCCTCTCTGTTGTAGGAATCTACATGGTCTTGGAGTTGTTTTCTGAAAATATACAAACATATTGTTGACCAAAAGTTAATAAAGGAATCTTTTCTATATAATTGATTTGGGATCCTTTTTATTTTTGCCCAAACGATTTTCCTTTGTCTTATTTAGACACCATGTGTGTTTTTCATGGGTGTCTTGCTGTTAGCATTACAAATGAAAATTAATTTTGTAAAGTAAAAAAATTTTCTAGATATAATTTACTTATAGGCTATTTTTCCTTACATGATATTACCCTACTATCCCCCCCTTATTTTGATTAATGGAGGCTTTTGTAAATTTTATAATGCAGTCTTGATAACTTTAAATTTTAATTTTTTGCACAAAAATATGACTGCTTTAGGTTCATTGCATGTTCAGGAATTTAACCATGAGATGAACTACCAATAGAAATTTTATTTATTTATTTATTTTTTTTTTTTTTTTTTTTTTTTTTTTATATTTTAATGGTTTATTTTTCAGTTGCTTATTTTTTATGTCGAGACATTTACTTTTAGAGGTCATTAAACATATTTCCACCTCTCTGTGGATTTGAGCAGAGTGATTATACAGTTCTTTTTTTTTTTTTTTTTTTTTCAAATTTTTATTAAGGTATTACATGTGTACATATCTTATCATTGCCCCCGACCCCCACCCCACTCCCATATATGCCCTCACCCCCCAATGTTTTGCATCCGTTGGTTACTCTTATATACATGCATATAAGTCCTTCAGTTGATCTCTTATTTCCCCCACCTCTCCCTAACCTTACCACTGTAATTTGACAGTCTGTTTGATGCTTTACTGCCTCTGTAACTATCTTTTTGTTCATCAGTTTATAATGTTTTTCATTATCCCCAAATGAGTGGGATCATGTGGTATTTTTCTTTCATTGACTGGCTTATTTCACTTAGCATAATGTTCTCTAATTCCATCCAAGTGCCTACAAATGGTAGTAATTCCTTCTTTTTTACGGCAGCATAGTATTCCATTGTGTAGATGTACCATAGTTTTCTGATCCAGTCATCTGCTGATGGGCATTTAGGCTGTTTCCAAATCTTAGCTATTGTAAATTGTGCTGCTATGAACATAGGGGTGCATATATCCTTTCTGATTGGTGTTTCTGGTTTCTTAGGATATATTCCTAGGAGTGGGATTACTGGGTCAAATGGGAGTTCCATTTTCAGTTTTTTGAGGAAACTCCATACTGTTCTCCACAGTGGCTGCACCAGTCTGCATTCCCACCAGCAGTGCACGAGGGTTCCTTTTTCTCCGCATCCTCGCCAACACTTGTCGTTTGTTGATTTGTTGATGATAGCCATTCTGACAGGTGTGAGATGGTATCGCATTGTTGTTTTGATTTGCATCTCTCGGATAATTAGTGACTTTGAGCATGTTTTCATGTGTCTCTTGGCCTTCCTTCTGTCTTCTTTCGAAAAGCTTCTATTTAGGTCCGTTGCCCATTTTTTTATTGGATCATTTATCTTCCTTTTATTAAGTTGTATAAGCTGCCTGTAGATGTTGGAAATTAAACCTTTATCAGTGATACCATTTGCAAATATGTTCTCCCATACAGTGGGGTTTCTTGTTGTTTTGTTGATGGTTTCTTTTGCTGTGCAAAAGCTTTTTATTTTGATGTAGTCCCATTTGTTTATTTTCTGTTTGGCTTCCATTACCCTAGGGGCAGTATCACTGAAAAAGTTCTTTTGGCATATGTCTGAGATTTTGCTGCCTGTGGATTCCTCTAGTATTTTTATGGTTTCCCGTCTTATATTTAAGTCCTGTACCCATTTTGAGTTTATTTTTGTGTATGGTGTAAGTTGGTGATCTAGTTTCATTTTTTTGCATGTATCTGTCCAATTTTCCCAACACCATTTATTAAAGAGACTGTCTTGACTCCATTGTATGCTCATGCCTCCTTTGTCAAATATTAAATGCGCATATTGGTTTGGGTCGATATCTGGATTCTCTATTCTGTTCCATTGATCTATATGTCTGTTCTTGTGCCAGTACCAGGCTGTTTTGAGGACAGTGGCTTTGTAATACAGCTTGAAATCTGGTATTGAGATCCCTCCTACTTTATTCTTCTTTCTCAGGATTGCTGTGGCTATTCGGGGTCTTTTTTTATTCCAGATGAATTTTTGGAGAGTTCTTTCTAGGTCTGTGAAATACGCCGTTGGTATTTTAATGGGGAGTGCATTGAATCTATAGATTGCTTTGGGTAGTATGGACATTTTAATGATGTTGATTCTACCAATCCATGAACATGGTATGTTCTTCCATCTGTTTACATCTTCCTCTATCTCTTTTTTCAGTGTCCTGTAGTTTTCCGCATATAGGTCTTTTACCTCCTTGGTTAGGTTTATTCCTAAGTATCTTAATTTTTTTGGTGCGATGGAAAATGGGATTGCTTTTTTAGTCTCTCTTTCTGTAAGTTCATTGTTGGTGTATAGAAATGCCATAGATTTCTTGGTGTTAATTTTGTATCCTGCTACATTGCCGAATTCATTTATTAAGTCTGTTAGTTTTTTGATGGAGTCTTTCGGGTTTTTTATGTACAATATCATGTCATCTGCAAATAAGGACAGCTTTACTTCTTCTTTTCCAATTTGGATGCCTTTTATTTCTTCTTCTTGTCTAATTGCAGTGGCTAATACTTCCAGTACTATGTCAAACAGGAGTGGTGAGAGTGGGCATCCCTGTCTTGTTCCTGTTCTTAGGGGAAATGGTTTTAGTTTTTGCCCATTGAGTATGATGTTAGCTGTGGGTTTATCATATATAGCTTTTATGATGTTGAGGTATGATCCTTCTATTCCCACCTTGTTGAGAGTTTTTATCAAGAAAGGGTGTTGGATTTTGTCAAATGCTTTTTCTGCATCAATTGATATGACTATGTGATTTTTATCTCTCAATTTGTTTATGTGATGTATCACATTTATTGATTTGCGGATATTGAACCATCCTTGCATTCCTGGGATAAATCCTACTTGGTCATGGTGTATGATCTTTCTGATGTACTGCTGGATCCTATTTGCTAGAATTTTATTGAGGATTTTGGCATCTACATTCATGAGAGATATTGGCCTGTAATTCTCCTTCATTGTGTTGTCTTTATCTGGTTTTTGTATTAGGGTGATGCTGGCTTCATAGAAGGAGCTGGGAAGTGTTCCTTCCTCTTGAATTTTTTGGAATAGTCTGAGGAGGATAGGTTTTAGTTCTTCCTTGAATGTTTGGTAGAACTCTCCTGTGAAGCCGTCTGGCCCCGGGCTTTTGTTTGCCGGAAGCTCTTTGATGACTGCTTCAATTTCTTCCATAGTTACTGGCATGTTGAGCTGTTTAGATTCTTCCTGATTGAGTTTTGGAAGGTTATATTTTTCTAGGAATATGTCCATTTCCTCCAGGTTGTCCAGTTTGTTGGAATAGAGTTGTTCGTAGTAATTTTTAACAATCCTTTGTATTTCGGCGGGATCTGTTGTTATTTCACCTCTTTCATTTCTGATCTTGTTTATTTGGGTCCTCTCCCTTTGCTTCTTGGTGAGCCTGGCTAGAGGTTCATCAATCTTGTTTATCCTTTCAAAGAACCAGCTCTTGGTTTTGTTGATCTTTTGTATTGTTTCTTTGGTCTCTATGTCGTTTATCTGTGCTCTGATCTTTATTATTTCCTTCCTTCTGCTTACACTGGGCTTTTCTTGTTGCTCTTTTTCTAACTCTTTGAGTTGTTGGGTTAGGTAATTTATTACCCCTGTTTCTTGTTTTTTGCAGTAGGCTTGTAGAGCTATGAACTTCCCTCTCAAGACTGCTTTTGCTGTGTCCCATAGATTTTGGATTGTAGTGTTTTCATTGTCATTTGTTGTCATGATGTTTTTTATTTCTTCTTTGATCTCTCTGGTAACCCAGTCATGGTTTAATAGCATGCTGTTTAGTCTCCATGTGTTTGATTTCTTTGGGTTGTTTTTATTGTAGTTGATTTCCAGTTTTATGCCACTGTGGTCTGAGAAGATGCTTGATATGATTTCTATCTTCTTGAATTTGAAGAGACTTTGCCTATGTCCCAACATATGGTCTATCTTTGAAAATGACCCATGTGCACTTGAGAAGAATGTATATTCTGTGGCTTTGGGGTGAAATGTTCTGAAGATGTCAATTAATTCCATCTGGTCTAGTGAGTCATTTAGGATTGATGTTTCTTTGCTGATGTTTTGTTTAGAGGATTTGTCCAATGGTGATAGTGGGGTATTAAAGTCTCCTACTATGATTGTATTGCTGTCAATGTCTCCCTTAATATCCTCCAGGAGTTTTTTTATGTATTTGGGTGCTCCTGTATTGGGTGCATATATGTTTACCAGAGTTATTTCTTCTTGTTGGATTGCTCCCTTTAGTATTATGAAATGGCCTTCCTTATCTCTTGTTATGTCCTTCAGTTTGAGATCTAATTTGTCAGAAATAAGTATTGCTACCCCAGCTTTTTTTTCAGTTCCATTTGCCTGGAAAACCTTTTTCCATCCCTTCACCCTCAGTCTGTGTGCGTCTTTTTTTCTGAGGTGGGTTTCTTGTAGACAGCAGATATATGGGTCGTGTTTTCTTATCCAATCTGTTACCCTATGTCTTTTGATTGGGGCATTTAATCCATTTACATTTAAAGTTATTATTGATAGGTACTTATTTGTCGCCATTCCTATTCTTTACCCCTGTGTTACTTCTTCGCTTCCTGTTTCTTTCTTTCTTTCTTTTTTTTTTACAGTAGACCCTTTAGCATTTCTTGCATTGCTGGTTTGGTGGTAATAAATTCCCTTAGTCCTTTTTTGTCTGTGAAGCTCCTGATTTCACCTTCAATTTTGATTGACAGCCTTGCTGGGTACAGTATTCTTGGATTCAGCCCCTTCCTTTGCATGACTTTGTATATTTCATTCCATTCCCTTCTGGCCTGATGAGTTTCTGTTGAGAAATCAGTTGCTAGTCTGATGGGGGTTCATTTGTATGTAACTTTCTGTCTCTCTCTTGCTGCTTTTAAGATTCTTACTTTGTCGTTGGTGTTTGCCAATTTAATTATAATGTGCCTTGGCGTCGGTCTTTTGGGGTTCATTTTGCTTGGGACTCTGTGAGCTTCTTGGATTTGTGTGGGTTTTTTCTTCCCTATATCTGGGAAATTTTCTGTCATTATTTCTTCAAAGAGGTTTTCTATTCCTTGCTCAGCTTCCTTTCCTTCTGGAACCCCTATTATGCGGATGTTGTTTTGTTTCGTGTTGTCCCAAAGTTCCCTTAGACTCTCCTCCTGCCTTTTAATTTTTTTTTCTAGAAGTTGCTTTTCTTGGGTATTTTTTTCCATCTTGTCTTCTAGCTCACTGATGCGGTCCTCTGCTTCTTCTAGTCTACTCTTGATGCTTTCTATTGAGTTCTTTACAGCAGCGATGTCATTTTTCATTTCTTCTTGGTTCTTCTTCATTTCCTCTTGGTTCTTGCTCATATTGTCGAATTTGTCTTCCATTCTTTTCAGCCACCTTATGACCATTTCTCTGAATTCTTTTTCTGGAAGGTTGCTTGCCTCCATTTCGTTTACTTCCTTTTCTGGTGATGCCTGCTTTTCTTTCATATGCGGGCTGCTTCTTTGTCTCCCCATGGTCTCTCTTCTCTGGGTGTCTGGTTATGTAGTTCTCTCTCTCCTGGGTTGATTTAAAGGCACAAAATACAGCACTACCAGGTACAACTCACAAGGCACTGAACAGAAATGTATTCACGATATTAATAACCTCCAATAAAGGTGACCACCAGAGAAAGGCAAATTAGGTGATAGGAGAGAAAGAAGAAGAGGAAAAAAGAAAGAA
The DNA here is from genome assembly GCF_963455305.1 of Plecotus auritus. Lineage (NCBI taxonomy): Eukaryota > Metazoa > Chordata > Mammalia > Chiroptera > Vespertilionidae > Plecotus > Plecotus auritus. The sequence goes on along the minus strand of NC_137770.1, from coordinate 130,622,493 downwards.
AGAAAGAAAAAAAGAAAAAAGGAGTGTGAAAATGAAATTGGGAAAAGGGAAAGTAAAGAGAAAAAAAAAAGTAAGAGAGACAAGAAAGTGACTAAGAGAGAAAGGGGAACAGACTATATATATTGGGGATAAAACTCCAATAGAACAATCACTAATCCCGGCAAATGCCAGCAACAAGTGCCTGGGGATTAATACAAACTACAACACCAACTAATATGGATTGAGGCAAGGGAAAGCTGAAGCACAAAACAAACAAAAAAATAAACAAAAGAAGAATAAGCAAAACAATCTCACAAAAACAGCATAAAAATTGGATATAATCTACATTCAAGCAAACAACAACAAAAGGACAGAGAGAAGGACAAGTTTATGGATAGCTCAGACAGCGAAGGGAGAGGTGTATGTGGACTTGGAGCAGGGGATTAGAGATTAGATATGTAAGTAGGGTGAAATTTTAACAAGGGGTAAACAGAAAGAATAGGGAAAATCTAAAGCAGTAAAAGGGTAAGACAAACAGGACACTGAAAAGGGGGAGGTTAGGAAGAGAGTGATGGCCTAAGGGTAGAGTAGAGATAGAGTAAAACGATGCTAAAGGAAAGATAAAAAATAGAATGTAGAACCCTAATCCCAAAATAAAATGAAGAGAAAATAAAATGACACTTTAAAAAAAAAAGATAAAATAGCAGTAGTAATAATACGGATTGAAAATAAAAATGTAATCATTAAAAAGGTAAAATCAAGTGATGAAAAAAGAAAAAAAAGTTTCTTGATTAAAGGATGCAAAAAATGAAAATAAAAAAAAATAAAAAAATAAAAAAATAAAAGGTAAAAATAAAATGTGAAGTAGTGAAGGTCATTCACTTCCTCTGTTTTTCTGTTTGGCACGCCTGTTTCTCAGTCCAGACAGTATTGCAGTTCCCTGCGATCCACTGCTCTTCGGTGTTGTAAGCCAGTCCTGATTTTAAGCAGGCGGTGTGTCTTAATTTCTCGTATTCCTTTATTTTTGATTACGCAAGAGTCAATTTGTGATTCAGCCCCTGGGTGGCAGTGTTTCTGGATTGACTTCCGGGTCTATCTATGGCCTCTCTAGGCAGTGTTAGAGCCTTTTTTCTCTGTGGCACTGCCACCGGCCTGTGGGCGTGGTCTGCCTCAGAGCTGACTCTCTGATGGTCACTCCCCGCTCCGATCCCCAGGTTCCAGAAAAACAACTTTCCCCTGCAGTCTCCCAGGGTGTCCCCAACTGGGTGATCCTATGTATTGGGCTTAGTAATCAGAAGCAAGGATTTGAAGAGGAAAAAGCCCAAGTGTGCGAACTCCAGGACTGCGAGTAAACCCAGGCACAAAGGGAGCGCACGGGCTGCGCGTAAGTCTGGACAGCCTGAAATTCTTAGGGTGTCCCTGCACTTCAGATCAAAATGGGTTGCTTTTTAGAGTGCCCTTCTCTTAGCAGCTCTGAGGACCCCTTTCCACAATCACAGATCACGCCAGCCCCTACAGCCACGGATTTTTCTAGGCACAGACTTCCCTGGTCCTCCAGCTCCCGCAAAACGCGCGTTCCTCTCTCCCGCCGGGACCAGAGACCTCACCTTATCCCAGGCGAAATCTGACCTTTCCGTGGTGGAGTGTAGAGCTCCTCTGAACCCGTGTGCTTGCGCCAGTTGGGGAGCGTTGTTCTGGGGCTCGCAGCTGTTCCTGGGGTGCCGCAGTTGTGGATTCTCAGGCTTCAGATAAGCTCCACTTTCCGGATCAAGATGGCGCAGACTCCGCGTCCAAGCCCGCAGCTCCGGGAGGGGACCCAGCCGCAGTTGGTGCTGCCAGGTCAGGGGAACCCCGTTCAGCAGTCCCCCACCTCCTTCTGGAATTCAGCTGTCTCCCAACCAGCCAACAAACACTCCTTGTGCGTCCCTCAGCTGTTCTTTCTTTCTGCTCCGGGACAAGGCTCGGAACACGTCTGTCTATTCCGCCTCCATTATTCCCTCCCCCAATAGAAATTTTAGTTACTACTTTAGGAACAGCTTTTTGTCCAGTACAATTAAATTTTCTTGAATATTCACTTATTTCAATTAGCCTATTTAAATTAATCTGAAAACTTGATTATTATTTTACTGTCAAATTTAATACTCTACCAACAATCTTAGTTTACCCTGTAAATATTAGTGGAAAGGATTATTTGCATTCTTGAGTAGGCCTTGAGCATTCCTGGTGCTAGGCTGGATTTAGATATAGGACAGCTGCTGTCGGCCAAGTCTCTGTCTGTTACCTGGGTCCCAATCTGAGCTGGGCCAAGTCACTGTCTGTCACCTGTGTTCTGATCTGAGCTGGGCGTGGGAAGCAAAGCAGCCATGGGGGCAGGAGACCTCCCTCAGACGAGGTGAGGGTTCAGGCCCCTGCAAGGTTGGGGGGGGGTGAGGGTCTGTGCCCCACCTCTGTTGACCCCCAAGTTCTCTCCTGATGACCCCTCTGCGACTGTGCCTGTCTTAGGTTGTTCCTTCCCTGAGGAATCTTACCCGTCTCTGGCTAACCAGTCATCCTCCGGGGCCAAGCAGGGTGATGTGAGGTTCAGTTCTGTCTCCTTGGTAGCCTATGCCCCCATGGCCTCCACGCCCAGCACCTGCCTTGGGATCCCCTGGCCTGCTGGCGGGGCCCCAGCACTGATCACATATCTCGGGGAACTCAGGTTTCTTCTCTAGGGAGGGCCCAGCTCACGATTGGGTGAGAGACAGACCCGTGGTACCAGCTGCCACGAGGCTTCAAGCTCAGCATGAACAGAAAGCTCAGGCAACAGCTGAGGGCAATTGGATTGTGAGAAGAGGGTCCCTCTTGGCACAAAAGGCAAGAGGGGCCAATATAGAATGCCCTCTCCTACAAGTACCCTTCAATAACACGTTTTTAGCCTGCATGTGTTTGAATGTTTTTCAGGTTTTTTTTTTTAAATCTCTTTATTTTGAAAGTATTATATGTCCTTTTTTTCCCCCCCTCTTTGACCTCTTCTACCATGCCCCACCCTCCACCCAAGGCTTTCACCACCTTATTGTCCGTGTCCATGTGTTATGCATACATGCATACAAGTTCTTTGATTGACCTCTTCCCACCCACTTACCCATCCCCACCTACCTTCTGAGATTCCACAGTCTGTTCCATGCTTCTGTGTCTTTGGATCTATTTTGTTAACCAGTTTATTTTGTTCATTAGATTCCAAATATGAATGAGATAATTTGATACTTGTCTTTCTCTGTCTGGCTTATTTCATGGAGCACTATACTCTCCACATCCCTCCATGCTATCTCAAAGGGTAAGAGATTCTTCTTTTTTTTACTGGCCTCAACCAATAGACCTTTCCATAGGTGATGAGCTTGGTGGGACAGGGTGACTAGAGTCAGGAGGACAGGGTTAGTGGATCCCATGCTTGGGGGCTGTGTAGTCAGGCACTCAATGAGGAGAAAGTGGCCTTTACTTCAGAGTCGAACCACTCAGTATCTGCTGGAGTCTCCAACTCTAGCTTTCCCAGGTTGAGTGCACTGCAGGTTCAGGCTGGGTACAGCCAGTCTTCCCTTCTGCAGGAGCACGCTCAGCAAGGTGGAGTCACTGTAGTTTGGGTAGTACTGGCCAAGCCCGCAGGAGGGGGGCAAGCACTTTGTCCCAATCCCAGACAATAGCTTAGGAGGGAGACAGACTCCAATTTTCCATTGCTGAACAGCACACCCTTTCCCAATGAAACTGAGCTCAGCAGGGCAGGGCCACTGGGACTGGGTAGGATAGATTCAAATAATGTCCCATTAAAGGTGGTGCTGGCAAGCCTGTAGGGGTGGGTGAGTACTTCTTCCCCTTCCTAGGATAGCCTGGGCTGAGGGTGCACAGGAGATAGGAGTAGCTCCCCTCTCAATATAGCCACACAACCCACGCCCTGCCTGTCTGATTCTGGAACAAAAGCCTCCCCAAGGGATGCTCTCTGAAAGCCCTAGCTCTGTGGGATACTCTGATCGCCTGTGTGACTGAACTCATCAGGGTGGCAGGGCAGACTAAAGTGATTCAACAGGTGTGTGTTTGTGTGGGGTGCCTCCTGTGTGCTGGAGATGGTGAAGAATGTTCCCCTTTCCAAAGCTACACAGTTCAATCACTCTCTGAGTCTTCAGCAAAAACTTCTCCAGAGAAAGATCTCCCCCAATGTTCCTGCTGGTGAAGCCAGCAGACCCCCTCTGCAGGGCCTGAGCATGGCAGAGTGGTGTCTCCAGTAGTTAGCGGACCAGGCAGTGCACTCCCCAGGCTGGTGTTGCAGTAATAGCAGTGCTTGAACCTGGGAAGGTGGCTCCTGAGTCTCTATCAGACTCACTTCTCTCCCAGTTGGACTGAATCCCCACTGATTTTTACCACCAGATGTGTTGCAAGCTTCTTTTCCCATCTCTTTTGCTCCAGGTTGGGGATCTCTCTGTGGGGTTGAGATCCTATGCTGTTGGGGGGGAGGGATTTTTGCAGCTGAGATATCCCTTGGGCTTCTTAGCCACCGCATGTGGGCGTGGGAGCCAGCCCTTTCTGCATCTCTGCCCTTCTTACCAGTCTCCATGTGGCTTTTTCTGTAAATCCTTGGTTATAATATTTCAGTTCAGCTGGCCTTCAGGATTATTCAGGCTGATTGCTCTATAATTTAGCTGTAAATCTGATGTGGGCCTGGGATCAGGTGAGTGTAGTTTTCACTTATCTTGTAGCCATCTTGTATTCAACATATGAAATTTGAGGAGACACAAAGATTTAGTCTATAACAAGTGGAAATATTTAGATGCTACTTTTTAAAAGGTAGAAATGATTGATAAGTTAGATGTGGGATGCGAGGGAAAGTGATAAACTAGAGTTTGGTTGAGCAACTGAGTTGGGATGGGTAGAGACATTTACTAAAACCAAGACCGGGAGAGGTACAGTTTTAGTAAGGCATGAGAGGCAGGATCAAGAGTTCTGTTTTGTATGAGGAAGTACAAATCTTATAAGTACTATAGAGGTCTGATGCATGAAATTTGTGCAAGAGTAGGCCTTCCTTCCCCCAACTGCCAGCACTGGCTTCCCTCTGGCACCTGGGACCCAGGCTTCCCTCGCAACCCCAGCTTTGTCCGGAAGGTCATCCAGAAGGATGTCTGGTCTAATTAGCATATTATGCCTTATTATTATAGATTATTTTAAAAATGAGGACATGGTGGTTCAGAGAGATTATGAAACTAGTTCAAAGTCATTGCAGTATAAGTGGTGGAGGCAGGATTTGATCCAGGCAATCCAATACCAAAGTCTACTCTCTTAGCCTGTAAGATGAAAAAAGACACTAGGTTAGATGAACTAGTAGAGTGATCTTTTAAAATATAAATCTGACTGGGCCCCATTTAAAATATTATTACTCCTTTTTATGACTTTGCACTGTCACAGAGAAGGAAATCCAGACTTTTGTCTGTCTCTCCAACTCATGTCACACCATTTGGCCTCTTCTGATGCTCCAACACACCAGCCTCCCTTCTGTTCCTTGAATATGCCATGTCTCTTCTTGTGGTAGAGCCTTTGCACTGTGCCATTCCCTCTGCCTGAAATGCTGTTTCCCCAGAAGTTTGACTGGCTGGCTTATTCTCACCCTTTAAGGTCTTAGGTCAAAGTCAGTTCTTCAGAGAAAACTGTCTTGACCATGTTTTTCTCAAGGAGCCTCTCCCAGGTGCATACTACCTCAGCCCCTTATTTATTTTCTCATAGACCTTTTATAATATGAAATTATCTCATTCACTTATTTCTTTACCTTTATACTATCTGGTTTTTACTACCAGAACCTCCACGATTGCAGGTCCATTCTTCTTTTTCACCACTGCACCTTTAGCTCTGAGAGAGTGCCTGGAACAGAATATACATTTGACAAACATTTGAGGGTTGTATGAATAAATGAAGTACTTTACAACTGAGTAAATAAACAAAGATATTTATAGTATACCAAAGAAATAGGAGTGATTAAGTTATTTATTAACCATAAACAAGACAAACCCTGTTGGAGTGAGGGGTTACCTAAGAAGTATTTCAGTCCAATATTTTCTGCCCTACGCAAACTGCTTGAATTAAAATTTTTTTTATGTTATGCATCCTGAGTTATCACAATAAAAGACTGGTTATTTAGAACCATTCATTCTCTCTTCGCCACCCCTGCCAATTGTTCTTAAAAGGCAAATACGCCTGGGAGAGTTAACATAGAACAAACCATTAGTCAGTCACATTTTAGTGGAAATTAATTAAAACTTCTTTTTAAATAATATGAGCCCTCAATAGACTGGAGAAAACAGGAGTTAACTCTGGAGTACAGTCACCGACATCCAGAGGATGGCCAGGCACCAGACAATTAGAGTGACGGGAAGTAAAGAGGTGAGTGAAGAGAAAGACATGGACCTGAGAAGACCTCAAAGACAAAATCCCTCTTTCCTGTTTTAGTCAGGACTGAATTTGGTAGCTGAATGTTGTTTCAACCCATTCAGATTGGCTATAACTTAGTTCATGAAATGTAAAAGTCACTTATTTAAACCACCTCACATGTATTCAGCTGCAAAGACACTTTGCTCTTAGAGATTTAGCTGATAAAATCTTTGCAGGAGAATCTTATGAATTATTGAAATGGTGAAACAAGAAGCAAGCAGTTTACCTAATTTGTCCTTGATGATGAATGGCAAGGATTTAGAGATTAACTTCTTTCCTTTAGACTTAGTTTCTGTTAAATGAAGATGTAGGCACTATCATTTGAGTTGGACTAGGATGGAAAATATCTTTCCAAAGTTTAATAGCTTTCCAGCTGTGAATGTAATAAACAGCTTTTTGCAAATTAATGCTTGTTTTCATTCTTATGAATTTAGCAATTGTTTTCTATTCTGGGGATAGAAATGAAGGTATTGACTTAGTAATAAATTACTTCTATAGTCCATTGTTTAAGGCATTAGAATGTAGATAATATTTTTTTTATGAAGCGGCAAAAAAATCATGACGTTTTTGTAGGCAGCTTTCACTTAAAACAACATTACTTACACTATTTTTGTGGTTACCTAGCAGGAGAAGAACTTTTTCTCCAAATGCAGAGCAATTTCAAAACATTTGTTTGTTTGTTTATTTATTTTAGTTCTCTTTGAATTTAACATATGAAATAAAGCATTTTCTGTATTAACTGACAGATTTTTTTTTCATTTTAGAATTTTAAAAAATCTTGATTGCTTTAATGGGATTATTACAAAATCTGAGTAGTTGTTTGAATTATAATTACCTTATGATTTTAAGGTATAGTTAAAAATTATTCCTTTCTACCAGAACCTTTTTCCTTTATCCTTTATTTTTGCATCCCCAGAGCAAACATTGATAACTGATGTTCCATAAATATGTGATGAATAGATGTGGCTGAATGAAGAGTATTTAATAATTAAGTACAGTTGTGTTGGTAATATGCACTTTTACAGAATTATCACAGTGAAATAAAAATCAATCCTTATATTCTTAAAAAATTATTTTAGCCGAAACCGGTTTGGCTCAGTGGTAGAGCGTCGGCCTGCGGACTGAAAGGTCCCAGGTTCGATTCCGGTCAAGGGCATGTACCTTGGTTGCGGGCATGTCCCCAGTGGGGGGTGTGCAGGAGGCAGCTGATCGATGTTTCTCTCTCATCGATGTTTCTAACTCTCTATCCCTCTCCCTTCCTCTCTGTAAAAAATCAATAAAATATATTTAAAAAAAATTATTTTAATCCTCATCCAAGGATGTTTTTAAAATTGATATTTTAGAAAGAGAGGAAGGGAGAGAGAGAGAGAGAGAGAGAGAGAGAGAGAGAGAGAGAAACATTGATTTTTTTAAAAAATGTTTTTATTGATTTTTGTTTAGAGAGAGAGGAAAGGAGAGGGAGAGAGATAGAAACATAGACGAGAGAGAATCATCACAGATCGGCTGCCTCCTATTTGTCCCCTCCTGGGGATGAAGCCTGCAACCCGGGCATGTGCCCTGACTGCTAATCAAATCCATGACCTCTTGGTTCCTGAGTCAACACTCAACTGCTGAGCCACACCGGCTAGGCGAGAAACATCAATATGCACTCATTTATGCATTCATTGATTGATTCTTGTATGTGCCCTGACCCGGGACAGGGATTGAACCAACAACCTTGGTGCATCAGGATGAGGCTCTAACTAACTGATCTACCCAGCCAGGGTCTGTGTTTGGCTTTTGTAGAATCCATATATGTGATATCATGCAGTAGTTGTCTTTTTCTGTCTGATTTATGTCATTTAGCATAATGTCCTCAAGGTCCATCCATGTTATTTCAAATGGCAGAATATCCTTCTTTTTCATGGCTGAGTGGTTGGAATTCTCATTACTAAGATAATAACTAGTATAAAAGCAGTTAACTGTTCTGTCAGTAGCAGAGTTTGGTATATCAGCAATTTATCACTGCCACATTCTCTACATTTGTATTCCTACCACACAGCCATACACTCAACACCATGTTTCTCCAGCTATTGTTTGATTCCGGAACCAGGAAGCATGAAAGTAGAATGATTATTTCTTATAAAAGGAGTATCATGATTTCAACGTTATTATGAGCAAGTGAACCAATGTGTTGAAAACAGTGATAGTAAATTAGGATCTTAAGAGCTTATGAGCTTAGATCCTGGTCTCTTACTAGCCAAAGGGGACTTGGAAATATTTTATATTATGATTTTATAGTATTATTGACTGTGACAGACTCAGTGTATATGCTAAGTCAGTTTCTCCCCTTCTCTTGTGGTTGATACCTAGAGGTGTTTCTAAAGTCTATTCCAGAGACATTGCAATATTTTCTTGGGAGGTTAGTTGAATAGTAATAAATCATTGAATCCCTCAAGCCAAATATTCTCCTTTGGCTATATTCTATATAAGGGCCATGGATAATATTTCATGCTGCTTTGTAACCCTTTGTGGCTTCTCTATAGTTACACTTCTAAAGGCCCAAAGCATTTGGATTCTTAGATCTTCAGAGACACATCATGTACCTTAATATTTTCTTTGATTTGAAAGCAGAGAAAATTTTAAATGGAAGATATTGAACAGAATAGTATGGGACAAATTGGTGTCATAAAAAGGATAATAATAAACTTTGATCTTAAGAATAATGTGCTAAGTGGGATAATAAAGCTTTAGTTCAGAACAATGCCTTGTTAAAAGTAGCTTTATTGCATTTTCATACTTTTCTTTAAATGTAATATATAGTTCATAAAACTAAAATACATAAGCCTGAAATACATAAGGCTGAACATATTCAGCATGGCTTAACATGAGTTATGAAGCATGTGACAGATATTTCCTTTGGGTAATGTATTAGTTTGAGTGATCTTTTAAGTAGAAATGGTTGTAAATCATTGGTATAGTAGCAACCCAATTTAGGGCATTGCTTTCTATTTTTTGCTTATCTCTATGTACAGTTAGTTTTGGTAAAACTGTATTGCCATTGTTAGTTTATATTAGTAATTTCAATTTTGAAAGAAAGTGAGGGAGACAATATTTTCATGTCATTTAATTTTGAGAATGCAGAGAAACCCTTGTGTGATAATAACAGACCCATTTCTAAAATTTATTCTAATAAATATTAACCAGGAGTATTGTTTCAGTAATTTATTGGGTTCAATGCCAATGACAATAGCTTGCCTAAGACTTAAAATGATCAATTAAGAAAGTGAGTTTGTGTAGGCCCTTAAATTATTAAAATAAATGTTTTCTTTTAAAAGTAAGAATATGAACCAAGAATATGTGGACTGTTTGAAAATATAGATAATAGTAAAAGAGAAAACTATCTCACCTATAACATCAGCATCTAATACAATCCTTATTTATACTTTCTGATAGTCAATACTGTTCCTATGTGGAATCATAATATATGTATTGTTGTTGAATGCCCAATATTTCATCAGACAATCTGTTAATATAGCAAAACTATGTTTATTAGAACTCATTTTAGTAAGAAAGTCAGTACCCTGACAGAAACTTGGCAGTGGCTCAAAATGGGGAAATTAGAAAAGGGTATTAGTAGAGTTTTAGGCCTGGGATAAGTGATATAATATTTGTCATTTAGCATTTATAACTATTAGAATTAGATACTTTTGTATTAAGTTTTAATATGCTTATGGACACATCATATAGTTTTATTGCTATTATTTACCCATTCTTAGGCACTTTATATAGACAATTTGGAAAGTAATTGGAATTAAATAAAATTTTTATATTTACCCCTATTTAATATAAATATAAAAATTTTATATTTACTTCTATTTTTCTAGTGGTAGGTCTGCCACTTATTTAAATGTATTGCTTCAGTCTTGTCTTTGGGTTGAGAATCAACCTCATCATCCATATTGTAATTTTAAGGGCAATTTCAACATGGCAGCTTGATTAGCAAGTAAAAATAATTACAGGAACTCACCTCTTAAATGGGAAGGTTGAAACAGTTTAATACTAAATTGAATATAGCATACTTAGGTGAATAAAAGGCAACCCCAGAACTGACATTCATAAGCATCCCACTTCTAAGCCCCCTTTCTTTCTTCTGCTATATATAGTAATGATTCTCCTTATTGAAGGTCCGCAGTGCACTAGGTGACCATATTTTGCAGTTGTGTTAAAAGACTACTTTTTCCTTTATATATATACTAGAGGCCCAGTGCACAAAATTCGTGCACGGGGGGGGGGGGGTGTCCCTCAGCCCAGCCTGCACCCTCTCCAATCTGGGACCCCTCGAGGGATGTCCGACTGCCTGTTTAGGCCAGATCCAAGTGAGATCAGGCCTAAACGGGCGGTCAGACATCCCTCTCACAATCCAGGACTGCTGGCTCCCAACTGCTCACCTGCCTGCCTTCCTGATTGCCCCTAACTGCTTCTGCCTGCCAGCCTGATCACCCCCTAACCACTTTCCTGCCAGCCTGATTGATGCCTAATTGCTCCCCTGCCAGCCTGTTTTCCCCTAACTGCCCTCCCCTGCAGGCCTGGTCACCCCTAACTGCCCTCCCCTGCAGGCCTGGTCCCCCACAACTGCTCTCCCCTGTAGGCATGGGTCCCCCCCAACTGCCCTTCCCTGCAGGCCTGGTTGCCCCCAACTTCCCTCCTCTGCCGGCCTGGTCACCCCTAACTGCCCTCCCCTGCAGGCTTGATCGCCCCCAACTGCCCTCCCCTGTTAGGCCTGATCCCTACAACTGCCCTCCCCTGCTGGCCATCTTGTGGTGGCCATCTTGTGTCCACATGGGAGCAGCCATCTTGTGTGTTGGAGTGATGGTCAATTTGCATATTACTCTTTTATTAGATAGGATATATATATATATATATATATATATATATATATATATATCTCACATCCTAACAAAGCAAACTTTATCTCATTTACAGATTTGTAAATAATGTTTAGCATTTATAGTAACTGTGGTAAGAGACAAGTTCATTTAAAAATGATGGCTCTAGGACTTCCAGCCAAGATGGTGGCATAGGTAAATACAGTGCTCACCTCCTTTCACAACCACATCAAAATTACAACTGAACTACAGAACACCCATCATTCAGAACTACCTGAAGTTGAGCTGAATGGAAGTCTAACAGCTATGAAACCAAAGAAGAAGCCACATGGAGACTGGTAGGAGAGATGGAGGTGCCGAATGGGCTGTTCCCACACTCACATATGGCAGATAAAAATCAGGAGGGACACCTTGGATGTGGAGATTCCCCCTGAAGAAGAAGGAGTCCCAGTCTCAGAACAGGCCCCCCAGTTCAAGGTTCCAGTTACAGGAAGATAAGTACCCTTAACTTTGGGCTGTAAGAGCCAGCCAGAATGGAGGCTGAGGGAGGCCAAGGCTGTTGAACTCCCAAGCAGTTCCATTTAAAGGGCCTGTGCATGAAATTACTCACACACACTTCCTCTGAGCTTCAGCACTGGGGCAGCAGCTTGAAAGGCACCAGAGATATACAGGGAGGAACTGAATTGTTGGCATCAGGGCAAGAGCTGCAGGGCAGCTTTCTTCCAGATAGAAGTTCTGCCAGAGCCCTTTGTTCCTTTGATGAGCCCTTCTCCCATAGAGCCTACAAACAGGCACCATATCTGAGTCTCCATCAACCTGGCTCACACTATTTGCCCTACCCTGGTGATTCCCTGAGACCCTACCCCACTCAACTTTTAGGCCCACCCAAGCCATTTCCAGTGGCCTGTCTTGGCTCATGCTTCAGATCTTCCTCAGACCTTTCAAACAATCAGCATTTGGCTTTAATGAGCTCTGAACTTCTAGCTAAGTGGCTCCAGGCCTGGCACTAGCAGCAGCCAGCCTTGGTTTACAGATTGGTTTCACCTGAGCACCTCCAAGCCCAGCACAAGAAACAGCCATCTGCAGATCGCTTTGTAGTTTATGCTTAGTGTCCCTGGGCAGAATACAGGTGATGGCTGACCTTGGCCTGCACATACTAGGAGGCCCCAGAGCTAGCACACCCAGTGGACAACTTCAGACCATGTTGAAGTACCACCACCTAAACACCTCCATAAGTGACCTCAAGGTTGAACTCAGCGGGTACCAGAGCCCTGCTGAAGTAAATCCTGCTCTGTGTGGTAGGTCCCTGCACAGATGATCCTCCAAAAGGTAGTTTGGAGGTCAGTGATAAGTGGTCACAGCCAGTCCTTGCAGATGACTGGCCTGGGTAAAACCCTCTCATTGAGGTGCCAACAGCAATCAAGACTCAACTACAACAGGAGGGTATACAGCACACATGGGGGCCACACCTTGAATATTCAACTGGGAGGATTGGGGAGGCTATGCCACTTACAGTAAACCTACTACATTGGGCCATGCTACCAATGTCTGGGAGACATAGCAGCTCTACCTAATAAATACTACTAGAAACAAACACTGGGAGGTGGCCAAAATGAGGAGACAGAAACATGGCCCAAATGAAGCAACAGAACAAAACTCCAGAAAAAGAACCAAACAAAATAAAGATAAGCAATCTGATAGATGCAGAGTTCAAAACACTGGTTATAAGGATGCTCAAGGAACTTAGTGAGGACTTCAATAGCATAAAAAAGAACCAGTTAGAAATGAGGGCTGCACTAACTGAAATAAATAATAATTTATAGGGAATCAACAGTAGAGTAGATGAAGCTCAGAATCAAATCAGCAATTTGGAATACAAGGAAGCAAAAAACACCCAATCAGAACAGTAAAAAGAAAAAAAGAGGATAGTGTAAGGGGCCTCTGGGACAACTTCAAGCACACTAACATTTGCATCATGGGGGTGCTGGAAGGAGAAGAGAGGGAGTAAGAATTGAAAACCTATTTTAAAAAATGACAGAATACTCCCCTTACTTGGTGAAAGAAATAGACTTACAAGTCCAGGAAGTGCAGAGAGTCCCAAACAAGATGAACCCAGTGAGGCCCACAGCAAGACACATCATAATTAAAATGCAAAATGTTAAAGACAAACAGAGACTCTTTTTTTTTTATTGTTTGAAGTATTACAAATAGTAGTACATATGTCTCCTTTTTTTTCCCCATTGACTTCCCCCGCCTCCCCTATCGCCCAGTACATGCCTTTACCTGCCCCCTCCCCCCCCCCCCCCCCCGCCCAGTGTCTTGTATCCATTGGTTATGCTTATATGCATGCATACAAGTTCTTCGGTTGATCTCTTACAGTCCCCCCCCCCCCCCCGCAACCTCCCTTGCCTTCCCGCTGTAGTTTGACAGTCTGTTCAATGCTTCTTTGCCTCTGTATCTAGTTTTCCCCCATTTCTTTCCTTTAAAAAATCTTGCCTCTGCAGACTAGAAATAAACATATAATAACAAAAAATGTTTGAGTCCCCATTTCAATGTCAAACAGTTCCTTATTTGTACATGTCAGCAATGATATCTGGATGGTGGGCACATGGTGGCAATGCAGGTCCGACCCTCTCTGGTTTGGTCCTAGGCAACCTGCTGCGACGCACAGCTACTGACTGCTAGTGTGGCAAGGCGTCGTCAGTGAATTCCATCTCTGGACTGTTTCTCCTCTTGCCTTCGTGGTTGGAGCAGACCTATCAATTCCTCTCTGTTGCAGGAATCCATATGGTCTTGGAGTTGTTTTCTGAAAATATACAAACATATTGTTGACCAAAAGTTAATAAAGGAATCTTTTCTATATAATTGATTTGGGATCCTTTTTATTTTTGCCCAAACGATTTTCCTTTTTTTTTATTTAGACACCATGTGTGTTTTTCATGGGTGTCTTACTGTTAGCATTACAAAAGAAACTCTTAAAAGCATCAGGAGAAAAGCAGTTAGTTATCTACAAGGGAATGCCCATAAGTCTGTCAGCTGATTTCTCAACAGAAACTTTGCAGGCAGGAAGGTAGTGGCAAGAGATATTCAAAGTGATGAAAAGCAAGGACCTACAATCCATATTACTCTACCCAGGAAAGCTATCTTTTAGAATACAAAGACAGATAAAGAGCTTCCTAGACAAGAAAAAGCTAAAGGAGTTCATCACCACCAAACCAGTATTATATGAAATGTTAAAGGGTCTTATTTAAAAAGAAGAAATATTGAAAATATGAACAATAAAATGGCAACAAATACATATTTATCAGTAATTGAATCTACAAACAAAATGAACAAGCAGAACAGAAACAGATTAATAGATACAGAAAACTTTTTGTTGGTTGGTAGCTAGGAAGGGTGTTTAAGGGGTTGGCAAAAAAGGTGAAGGTATTAGGAAGTACAAATTGGTTGTTACAGAATAGTAATGGAGATATAAAGTACAAAATAGGGAATTAGACAATAATATTGTAATAACTAGGTGTGGTGCTGGCTGGGTGCAGGATTTATTGGATGATCATGTATTAAGTTATGTAATGTCTGGTCACTGGGCTGTACAAAAAAATAAAAAGAAAAGAAAAAAGAAAAAAGGGGCAGGGAAAATAATAATGACAGTCCTAGAAAGATGCAACATTATATAGAAATACATTTCAGGCTTATAAATACTTGTCAATAGGAAGAAGTTTGTTTTACTTTATTTCTCTATCAAGTTGACAGAATAAAAGCACAATTTGGGTCTCTATCTTTATAATTTACTAGTGGCCTGGTGCATGAAATTTGTGCATGGGGGCTGGGGGGTGTCCCTCAGCCTGGCCTGCACCCTCTCCAATCTGGGACCCCTCGAAGGATGTCCTATTGCTGGTTTACAGGGATCGGGCTTAAACTGGCAGTCGGACATCACTCTCGCAATCCGGGACTGCAGGCTCCTAACCGCTTACCTGCCTGCCTGCCTGATTGCCCCTAGCCACTCTGCCTGCTGGCCTGCTTGCCCCCAACTGGCCCCCGCCGCTGGCCTGCTCACCCCCAAATGCCCCCCTGTCAGCCTGCTTGCCCCCAACTGCCCCCCGTGCCAGTGTGCTTGCCCCCAATTGCCCCTTGCCGGCCTGCTTGCCCCCATATTCCCTCCCCACTGTCCTGCTCGCCCCCAACTGTCCCCCTGCTGGTCTGCTCACCCCCAACTGCCCCCCCCCCCGCCAGCCTGATCACCCCCAACGGCCCCCCGCACCGGCCTGATCACCCACAACTGCCATCCCATCCTGGTCTGATCACTCACAACTGCCCTCCCCTCTTGGCCTCTAACTGCCTCTACCTTGGCCCCGCCACCATGGCTTTGTCCAGAAGAACGTCTGGAAGGTCTCCTGGAAGTCTTCCAGTCTAATTAGCATATTACCCTTTTATTAGTATAGAAAATATTGGACATTTTAAATAGGCCTGATAGCTTTGACTAATGTACCTAGTAATATTTTTATTTCTATTTATTTATTTATTGACTTTATTGGGGTGACATTGGTTAATAAAATAATATAGACTTCAGAGGTACAATTCTGTAATACATCATTTGTGTATTGTATTGCTTGCCTTGAAGTCCTCAATAAGTTCCTCGAAATTCTCATCAAGTTCCTTGAGCATCCTTATAACCATTGTTTTGAACTCCATCTCGTTGTTTGCTTGCTTCCATTTCATTTAGTTTTTTCCAGAGATTTCTTCTGTTCCTTCATTTGTGACATGTTTCTTTGTCTCTGCATTGGCTGCTTCCCAGTGTTTGTTTCTATGTATTAGGTAGAGCTAGCATATCTCCTGGAATTAGTAGAGTGGCCTTGTGTAGTAGGTGTCCCGAAGGGCTCAGTGGCTCAGCCTCTCTAGTCACTTGGGCTGAACACTCTAGGTATTCCCCTGTGTGGGCTGTGTGTACTGTCCTGTTGTAATTGTACCTTGATTCCTGTTGACATCACTCGCAGGGATTGACCTCTAGGCCAATTGGCTGTGAGGACCAGCTGCAACTACAGTGGAAGAGCTGCTGGGCAGGAGTTGACCCTATGGAGGAGGACTTGCTTAAGTGGGGGCTTTGATGCTCACTGCGTGTATTGCTCATGGATGTGGTAGGATTGTAATCTGGCATGGTCTGAAGCTGACCAATACGTGTACTGGCTCTTGGAACTCCCAGGAGGTGCAGTCAGCTATTGCCTGTGCCCTGCCTGGGGTCACCTGGCACAAGCTACAGAGTAATCTGCAGATGGCTGCTACTTATGTTAGGCTTGGAGGTCCCAGGAAAAGCTTAGCTGTGAACCGTGGCAGGCTGCTGCTAGTGTCAGGCTTGGGGCCATTTACCTAGAGGTATGGGGCATGTTGAAGTTAGCTGCTGCTTGTTTGAATTATATTAGGGAAGTCTGAAGCCTGAGCCAGGACAGGGTATTCATATGGAAAAGCCACTTTAATACTTTAATAGCTTTGGTGGGGCTGCAAATTGGGTGGGGCAGGATCTCAGGGATCACCAGGGTAGTGTAAACAATGTGTGCCAGGATGATTAAGACTCATTTATGGTGCTTGTCAGTCGGCTGGATGTTGGGGAGATCTCAGCAAAGGAACAATGAACTCTGCCAGCACTTTTGTCTGGGAGAAATCTGCCTCACAGTTCTTGCCCTGATGCCAGGCAATTTAGTTTCTTTCTGCAAGTCTCGCAATCTTTCAAGCTGCTGCTGCAGAGCTGGAGCTCAGAGAGAGTGATTCCGAGTAAGTCTGTGTGTGGGCCCTTTAAGAGGAACTGCCTGGGAATCTTAGCAGCCCTATCTCTTCATCAGCTTCAATCCCCACTGGATTTTACATCCCAAAGTTATGGGGACGCCTCTTCCCTGCACTAGAAACCTGGGATGATGGGTCTGGTGTGGGGCTGGGACCCCTAGTTCCTCACAGGGGACCTCCACAGCCAAGATATCCCTTCCAATTAAAAACACGACACACATGGATGATGGATGACAAACTAGTCCCTCTGCCTCTCCTACCAATTTCAAGGTGGCTTCTTCTTTAATTCTGTAGTTGCAGGGCTTTCATTCAGCTAGATTTTAGGAGCTTCTGAATAATGGTTGCTCTGTATTTTAGTTGTAATTTTGATGTGGTTGCTGGAGGAGGCAAGTACCACATTTACCTATGCTGCTATCTTGACCCCTGACTTAGACCTTTTTAAAATGCTTTTAAGAACATATTTCTGGACATGGCTAGTTGGAGTGTTGTCCTTTACACCAGGAGGTGGCAGGTTTGATTTCCGGTCAGGGCACATATCCAGTTGTGGGTTCAATTCCTGATCGGGCTAGTGTAAGAGGCAACTGGTGGATGTTCCGCTCCAGCTCCTGCTCCCGCTCCCTCTCCCGCTTCCTCCTTCCTCTCTAAAATAAAATAATAGAGTTCAGTAAGAAATGAGTTTTAAAATCAGAGCATAGCCTGATAACTTTTCTCCCTACTATCATTCACCTTAATATTTGTTTCCTCAGTATGCCAAACTTTAATCTGCAATGCACACACACACACACACACACACACACAAAATACAAACAAAAAACCTTAGAAGTTCCCCAAACCCCCTTCTTAGTAAGTTTGTATGAGCTTTTGTTTTTTAGAAATATTTAAAAATAAATGTTAGGGCACAGCAGTCTCCTCCTGCAACAAGTCTATATTAATTTCCCATTTTAACCAGCTCAGGGTTTTGTTTTAGTAGAAGCTGCCTGATCTTATTAAGAAATTTAGCTAGCATTGAAAATTTGTATTAACAAGATTAATTGCATAGAGAATTGCTTGTATGGGCTTGATATAGATAATTTACAACCTGATGTTACATCTGAAGCTCTTTGCTTTTTGAAATGGAATCATGCATAATTTTCCAGAGATGATTATATAATGTTTAACTGGAGTTGAAAGTTTTATTTGAAATTTGGACTTTTTCAGAATAGACTGTTGTGTAAAAGTTACAGTGAAAGGCATTAAAATTAATATGTCCTATTAGAGAAATATATTGGTTGTTGCAAATCACTAGAATGAAAGTTAATCTAATTGGAAATTGGTATTGTAATTTCATACATCCTTGTTTTAGAGTATTCTAAGTGACTTATATTACCTTCAGTCAGAATACTGTGCTGTATTTATTAGATAAGCTTAGGTGAAAAATATCCAGTGAGAGACATAGCTTTATGCAAAAAGGGGAAATATATGACTTCCTTGTAATTTGAAGGGTTATAAAATTCATGGAGACATAGAATTTCGAAAAGTTCTGGGTACTGGATGACTCCCCAGAATGATCAGGCTTGGTGAGATGTTGCACTGGCTTAAGCAGCTAGGGAATAGTGTGATGATAATATTGTAGTGATGAGGGGTGTAAAGTATCCTGATAAAGGAAGTATAATAATATCAAAGATGAATACGGCCTGCTTTATAATTTTACAGTGTTTGACTAGTCCTTTTGCTTTCATTAAGAACAAGAGTATGGGCAGCAGTATCCTAGATCCTACTAAGGACCAAAACCAATTTCAGAAGAGGCAGTTTAAACATTGAAAATGTTTATGAAGGCACTTCATGTCCTGAGTAACTTTCACACAGTGGATACCATGTTGGATGGAAATGAAATGGTATGTAGAAAGAGGCTAGGAGAAGGTAAATGTGGAATTATTTTGTCCTAAAAGTCAATGACTACGATCTTTATTCCCTTTTTCTTTCTACATTGTCACATACTTGGAAATATGACCAACCAGAATATTATTTAGGCTTCAATAAGCAATAATTTATTCACTAATCAAAGAATATTTATAAAGCATATGCTATATAGATGTTATGAGGTCCTGGGAACATAGCAATAAACAGTCTATGTTTATGGTCTTATGAAGCTTACATTTTCATTCTGGTTGGGGCACAGAAGAGAAAGAGAGAGAGAGAGAGAGAGAGAGAGAGAGAGCACAAATAAATATTTTTCTAAAGTCAGGGCATAGACAATGATAAAGCTATCCTATATAATAAAGAGGCAATATGCAATTTGACCATCATTCCAACAGACAAGATGGCTGCCCCCATGTGGACACAAGATGGCCGACAGGGGAGGGCAGTTGTGGGTGATCAGGTTGGCAGGGGAGGGCAGTTAGGGGTGACCAGGCTGGCAGGGGAGGGCAGTTAGGGGCAATCAGGCCAGCAGGGGAGCAGTTAGGCGTCAATCAGGCTTGCAGGGGAGTGGTTAGGGGGTGATCAGGCTGGCAGGCAGAAGTGGTTTCGGGCAATCAGGCAGGCAAGCAGGCGAGCGGTTGGGAGCCAGCAGTCTTGGATTGTGAGAGGGATGTCCGACTGCATCCCTTGAGGGGTCCCAGGTTAGAGAGGGTGCAGGTTGGGCTGAGGGACATCCCCCCCCCCCCCCCCGCCCATGCACGAATTTCATGTACCGGGCCTTTAGTTGTATAGATAATAAGTTAAGTGTCTCCATAGGCAGACATTTGAGCAGAGACCTGGATGAAGTGAAGAAGCTGGCCAAGTAGTTATCAGTGGAGAGCATTACAGGGGGAATGAACAGGTGGGTGTTGCAAATAACTTGGTTCTCACAGTGCTTCATCACTTTTCGCTACACTTGGCCTTGAGCATCCAAGACCCCTTACAGTATATCCCACAGTTCTGTCTTTTTTGGGAAGCTCCAATGTTTTATCACTTTATTGATCACCTGTCAACAATAATAGCTCCCACTTATTGAGTGCCAACCAAGGTGCCAGACACTGGTTATCTAATTTATTCCTCACAACAGCCCTGCAAAGGAGGCATTACTAGCTCCATTTTAAAGATGAGAAAGCTGAGGGCCCACAAAGTCACATACTTTAATAACATGTAGTAGTCTGAGATCTCTGGGACTCAATAGAGTAAAAATGGGACTAATTCTGAAGCCCATTTTGCTAGACTATGTGGTTTCTCAACCTTCATTTAGCTTATTTCTGTCCCATGACCTTGTTTTCAGTTAAGAGCTAGTATATTCAATATGAAAAATTATGTTAATGAGTTAATATTTTAAATGTTAAATGTTTAATGGAGATTGAAGATGGCAGCAGACTAGGTGGAAGCTTCACTCATCTTCTCCAAGCCCCAACTGGAATTACCACTAAAATGTAGAATAATTGACCAGAATAACCAACAGAAGACGAGCTGAACAGAAGTCTTATAGCCAAAGATTTACAGAAGCCACATTAGACTGGTAGGAAGGGTGAAGACCTGAAGAAGACTGGCTCTGTGCCCATGTGCAGGGCTGAGTATCTAGAGGGATATCTCAGCTGAAAAGATCCCCCTGAGGAAAGTGGGGTTGCAACCTCACTGTGGACTCCACAGACCCAAGAAACAGAGCTGAGAGGTGGTGCCCACATAACATCTGGCAGTGGAGATCAGGGAGGATTCTGTACATCAGGGAATGGGGGACCCCAGAGATCCAGGGGCCCTCTTGAAGGACAGATACACAGGAGCTTTTTTGCAGCCACTCACCCTGGGATCCATTGGATGGAGGAGGGTGAGAGTATACTAGAGACTTCCAAGAACGGACTACGCTGTGTGGCCACTGGGGTCCTTGGACTGGGTCCTTCTCCCACAATTCCTACAGATGCCATATTTCCTATGGCGAATACTCCCCTCCAATCTGCATTGGTATAGGGGGAGTGCACAAGCTCCCCTCCTCTAGTGCCCAGTTGCCCTGCCAGAGCTCATGTCCTGCAGAGGAGGCTGCTGCCTGAGCCTGTGGCATAGACTCTCTTGAAGGGCTCTTGAGAACAACCTCAAGGAGAATCAGAGGCAGAGCTGTGTAGTCCTCTCCACCAATTACAGGCTGGGGAATCCAGCCTCATGATCATAGAAGCCCAGCTGCCTGCTGTCCGGAGCACTGCCCTCCATTACCCCCTCTTGCCCCAGCAGAGCTCCCTGCCAGCTGTAGTGGCCTGCCCACACCCCACATGGGAGACTCACTAACCCCATCAGGAGTGAACCATTAGCTCCACTCTCCTGACTCCTGGTGGTCCCACCAAGCAGAGCTTGTGCTCCTCAGTATTACCATTCTAGTTCCCCAGTGCAGAAGATTCCAGCAGATCTGAGGAGACTCTGGGAAAATTTGAGATGTGTGACTCTTAAGTAGGGCCATCTTTCCAGTGCACTCCAGACCAGAGCCACCATTCCCTGGTTGGTGTGGGGCTGATGAACACTGCTGGCCTCAGCCTGATTAATCCCTGGGAACCAGCCCACCACAAAGGACCATGAGCACATGGCAGGTGGCGGCTGATTTTGGTGTAACCTGAGACTGTTGATGAGTGGCTTCAAACCCATCATAGACAGCTAACAAGTGAAGGCAGACCTTGGAAAGCCTTGGGATTTTTGCTGATCTGCCACTGGACTTGAGCCTGGGTGAAACTGGCCTTGGTGCATGGCTGGGCCCCTCCCTAATACATTCAGGCACAGTAGAAATAGCCACAAACTGCATTATCACTTTGTAGCTCCAAACAGGTTTCCCAGGGCCTATCACTGGTATTGACTGATATCGACTGGCATTGTATCCTTTTCCAAGGGCCCCCAGATCCAATACAACTAGGGATTCAGACCACATAAGAGCATGACCCAATTAGATCCACAGGGGCACACACCAAAGGAAATCTTAACAGATGCCATACCCTGTTGGGGTGAATTCAGTTTTGTGGAGCCAGCCCCCTCACAGCAGCTAATACTTTGGACTGAACATCAATCTTCATAGCCAGCAGAAAGGCAACCGCACCCATGGATGGGCCAACAGCAGTCAAGGCTCAACTACAGCAGGAGGGTTTCCATGACCCACACAGGGGACATTCCTGAAGCAGCTAGCTCAGACAATTAGGAAGATGTGCCTCTCAGTCCCACAAGACACCTATTACCTAAGGCGATCATGCCAAGTTATAGCAGAGCCACTTAATAAACAGAAGCAAATACAGAGAGGCAGCAAAATGAGGAGACAAAGAAACATGCACCAAATATAAGAACAGGAGAAATCCCTAGAAAAGGTACTAAATGAAATGGAGGCAAGTAAGCTATCAGATACAGAGTTCAAAATAATAGTTATAAGAATGGTCAAGTCTCACGCATCCAGGGGAAATAATGAACAACATAAACTGATGAACAAAAACAGACCCAGAGACAGGGAAGCATCGATCAGACTGTAAAACCTCAGGGGGAAGGTAGGGGAGGGTGGGGGTAAGGGGGAGAGAGCAACCAAAGGACTTGTATGCATGCACATAAGCCTAACCAGTGGTTACAGACAACAGGGGGGTGGGGGCATGCATGGGGAGGGGTTTGGGATGGGAATGGGGGGATGAGGACAAATATGTTATACATTAATCAATAAAAAAATTAAAAAAAAGAATGGTTAAGTAACTTAGCAAGAACTTCCACAGCATAGAAAAGGACATAGAAACCATACAAAAGAACCAATCAGAAATGAAAAAAAAAATACACTAGAAGGAGTTGAGAGCAAGCTGGATGAAGCGAAGGACAGAATCAGCAATTTGGAAGACAAGGTAGCAGAAAACACCAATCAGAGCAAAAACAACAAAATAATTTAAAAAATGAGAATAGACTAAGGAATCTCTGGGACACTATGAAGCATCATAGTGGTACCAGAAGAAGAGATAAATCAAGAAATCAAGAACCCATTTAAAAAAATAATGGCTGAACATTTTTCTAACCTGGTGAAGGGAAAAGACACACAGGTCCAGATAGTGCAGAGAGTTGCAAACAAGATGAACCAAAAGTGGCCTATATCAAGATACATAATAAATAAAATAGCAAAGGTTAAAGACAAAGGAGAATCATAAAAGCTGCAAGAGAAAGGTAGTTACCTACAAGGAAGCTCCCATAATACTGTCAGCTGATTTCTCAACAGAAATATTTCAGGCCAGAAGGAATTGACATGAAATATTCAAAGTGATGAAAAACAAGGACTGACAAACAAGACTATTCTATTGAGCAAGGCTATCATTCAAAAACTGAAGGTGAAATAAAGAACTTTCCAGACAAGAAAAAGCTCAAGGGGTTCATTACTATCAAATCAGTATTGCAAGAAATGTTAAAGGGCTTGAAGAAGAAGAAAGAAGAAAGGATAAGGATAAGGAGAAGAATGAGAAGGAGAAGGAGAAGGAGGAGAAGGAGAAGGAGGAGGAGAAGGAAAAGGACAAGGAGAAAAATAACAAATGGAAGAACATAATTATAAAGCATAAATATTAATTAATACATACCTATCAATAATCACCTTAAATGTAAATGGATTAAATGCTCCAATAAAAAGACATGGGGTTGCTAAAGGGATAAAAACCCAATATATATATATATATATATATATATATATATATATATATATATATATATATACTGTCTATAAGAGACCCAACTAGAATGAAAAATACACACAGATGGAAAATAAAGGGATGAAAAAGGATATATCATGCAAATGGAAATAAAAATAAATGCTGGGATAGCAATACTTGTGTCAGACAAAATAGACTTTAAAAGAAAAAGCATAATAAGAGATAAGAAAGGAGACTACATAATGATAAAGTGTTCAATCTAACAAGATAATATAAGCCATGTAAACATTTATGTACCCAACATAGGAGCACCTAGATACATAAAGCAAATTTTTATGGACATAAAGGGAGAGGTAGACATTAGTACAGTAATAGTAGGGGATTTTAACACACCACTGACATCAATGGATAGATTTTCCAGACAGAAAATCAACAAGAAAACAATGGCCTTAAATGAAACACTACACAGATGGATTTAATTGATATTTTCAGATCATTTTGCACCAAGGCATCAGAATATACATTCTTTTCAAGTGTACATGGAACAGCAATCTGGAAAAGCAGAACAAAGTTGAAGGAATCACACTACCTAATATCAAACGGTACTGCTAGGCCATAATTATCAAAACAGCATGGTACTGGCATAAAAACAGTCATACAGATCAATGGAACAGAATAGAGATCCCAGAAATTAACCGACACCAATATGGTCAATTAATATTTGACAAAGGAAGTAAGAGTGTACAGTGGATTAAAGATAGTCTATTCAATAAATGATGCAGGAAAAATTAGATAGATATGTGCCAAAAAAATGAAACTAGACCACCTTCTTACACTTTATATAAGAATAAAGTCAAAATGAATTGAAGATTTAAATCTAAGACTTGAAATCATAAAATCCCAGAAGAAAACATAAGCAGTAAAATCTCGGACATTTCTCGTAGCAACATTTTTTTTTTTCCTGATATATCTCCTCATGAAAAGGAAACAAAAGAAAAAATTAAACAGTCTTTGCACAGCAAAGGAAATCATAAAAAAAGAAGACAATCAACTAAATGGGAAAACATATTTGCCAATGATATATCTGATAAGGGGTTAATGCCCCCAATTTATAAAGAAATATGACTCCAGCACCAAAAAACAAGCAAATAATCCAATTAAAAAGGGCAAAGGACCTGAATAGAAACCTCTCCAAAGAGGATATACAGAAGGTCAATCAACATAGGAAAAGATGCTTAACATCACTAATTGTCTGAGAAACACAAATTAAACCACAATGAACTATCACCTCACACCTGTCAAAACAGCTATCCTATATAATAAAGAGGTAATATGCAAATTGACCCTCACACCCTCACATCACAAGATGGCCACCACAAGATGGCTACTCCCACATTGTCACAAGATATCCTCCCCCACATCATCACCAGATGGCCGGCAGTGGAGGGCAGTTGTGGGTGATCAGGCTGCAGAGGAGGGCTGTGGGGGCGATTGGGCCAGCAGGGGAGCAGTTAGGCGTCAATCAGGCTGGCAGGGGAGCAGATAGGAGGCGATCAGGCCAGCAGGAAGAAGCGGTTAGGGGCAATCAGACAGGCAGGCAGACAAGCAGTAAGGAGCCAGCAGTCCCGGATTGTGAGAGGGATATCCAACTGCCGGTTTAGGCCCCATCCCTGTGGGCATCCTCCGAAGGGTCGCAGATTAAAGAGGGTGCAGGCTGGGCTGAGGGACACCCTCCCAGTGTACAGATTTTATGCACCAGGCCTCTAGTCATCAATAAATCTACGAATGACAAGTGTTAGCAAGGATGTGGAAAAAGGGAACCCTTGTGCACTGTTGGTGGGAATGTAGATTGGTGCAGCCACATGGAAAACAGTATGGAGTTTCCTCAAAAGATTAAAAATGGACCTCACTTATGACCCAGTGATTTAACTTCTGGGGATTTATATGGAGAAACTGAAAACACTAATTTGAAATAATATATTCTCCCCTATGCTCATTGCAATCTTACCAAATAATAGAAACATGTAAATTGACCGTACCTCTGCTATGTCCACAGCCAATCAGAGTGAGTATGCAAATTAACCCAACAAAGATTGTAGTTAATTTGCATACATACCTGGGTCCCGGGAACCTCCTCGGCACCCAGGTCACTCCCAGCTGGCCATCAGAGGGGCGGGGGCGGGGAACACTTTCCCAAGCTTAAAGCCTGGGGCGGAGGCTTTATGCTTGGGAAGGGGCCAAGCCTGTGATCGGAGGTGCCGGGGGGAACCCCTTCCCAAGCCTAAAGCCTGGGATGGAGGCTTTAGGCTTGGGCAAGGAACAAGCCTGCGATCGGAGGGAAGGGAAAAAATCAATGGAAACATCCTCAGGTGAGGATAAAAAGAAAAAGAAAGAAAGAAATGTCATATCCTATGAAAGATACATCTTGAAAATGCCTAAAGAAAGTTGTCATTTTTCATAGTGAATGGACTGGAGTCTGTGTTGATGAAAATACCTTGGTGGCTGCGGTGACTGGCAGTGGCTGCAGTAGCGGGGTGATGGGGCTGGTGCCTTCCCCTGATCAGCCTGGTCGCCTCCCCCAAAGGGGAGTGGGCCTAAGCCATTAGTAGGACATCCCCTGAGGGCTCCCAGTATGTGAGAGGGGGCAGGCTGGGCTGAGGGACCCCTCCCCAGTGCATGAATTTCATGCACCAGGCCCCTAGTGTTATTTATAATAGCCAAGCTATGGAAGCAACTCAAGTGCCCATTAATAGATGAGTGGATAAAAAAAGTGGTGGTACATATATACAATAGAATATTACTTGGCCATAAAGAGAATAAAATCTCACCATTTGTGACAGTATGGATTGACTTAGAGGGTAGTATGCCTAGTGAAATAAGTCATTCAGAGCAAGAAATAAGTCAGCGAGAGAGGGTATTATGCTTAGTAAAATAAGTCAGTCAGAGAAAGTGATTTCACTTATATGTGAAATCTAGAGAACATAATAAATGAACAAACAGAATTAAAAGAGACTCATAGAGAGAACTGGTGGTTGCCAAAGGGGCGGGGATTTGTGTCACAGGGTGAAAGAAGTGACTAAGAAGCACAAATTGGTAGTCACAAAGTCATCACAGGGAAATAAGTAAAGCATAGGAAAAATAGTCGATAATATGGTGATTGCTATGTGTGGTGCCATTTGGGGTACTGGAAATATCGAGGGGAACATTATTTAAAGTATATAATTGTCTAACCACTAAGCTATATACCCCAAACCAATATATAATAATAAAAAAGTTAAATGTTTATTTTGAAGTAATTGTAGATTTACATGCAGTTTTAAGAAAAAATACAAAAAAATCTTGTGTATATTTTACTCCAGTTTCCCCAATGATAACATCTTGCGAACCTATAGTACAGTAGGGGAGAGGAGAATTCAGGCAAATTTGAAAGATTGTACAAAACTATAGTATAATACTGGGATTTCTATAATTTTATCATTTCAAAAATATTATATAAGTGGAATCATACAGTATGTAATCTCTGGAATGTTTTTCCTACTCAGTATAATTTTCTAGAATTTATCCAAGTTGGGTGAATAAATACTTCATTGCTTTTGACTGCTGGGTAGTATTCTATGATATTGATGTGCCACAGTTTGACTAACCATTCAATGGGTTAATATTTTACTGTTCCTAAGAAACATGTGCACATTAATAAGGGCTACCTGAAGACAATGTCTTAACTCAATGCAGGGATTTTAACTTTGTGAACATCAGTTGTTGTAAACTAAAAGACATTTTGGGAAGTCATGATCTTGAGTTACTCCTTGGTTATACCATGTAAGTATATGATAGTGGGAAATTTACTTTTCTATTTTATACTTGATCTCCCTGACAGTTTTTCAAATGATGTTGCCAGGGTACTTCCTGCAACTGGATGAGATATAGTTTTTTTTGCAGAAGTGAAAAGTTTTCCATTCTCTGTACATCATCTCAACTTTACAAAAAGAGAAGAAGGGTTGCTATGTAAATAAGAGGGGAAAACAGAAATGGGAAATATTCATGTCTATATTTTAGAGTTTCCTATGGATAAATCTCAAATGGTTTTGCTTCTGGCTGGTTACTTCCCATTCTAACCAAGTATCTCTACTTATCATCTTCTATAAACTCTAGGTGGGCCAAATTTGTGGATTGCTTTTTCTACTAACCCAGGAAGCTTAAAAGAAAACTTCTTTGATGCAAATGATTGGAGATATATAAAACTTCTTTGATGCAAATGATTGAAGATATATCTTCTTGTTGCTTGGCCTCAACTTGCTTTTCAGGTTTTGTCTACTGGTCTTCTTATATTTTTGATTCTAGTTGCCCAGGTTGCCTCAGTGATTTCCACCTCTCCTAACAATTTTAATTTGAGATCTACCTACATCTTTAAGTCTGGCCTCAATTCTCCATTTCCTTATTTTTTACCCACTGCATCAAAAGCCCATTGATATGTATGCTCTGTCCTTTCAGGTTTTAAATGGAAATCTGTGTAGTGCCGTGATATATTTGAGTGTGGCATATGCACCTTTTCTTTTAATCTACTAGTCTAGGTTACTATGAAGAGGAGACTGAGTAGCATTTCAATTTCTACATTAATTCAATTAGCACTTATTGAGCCTTTATATTATGTAAAACATCATACTAGGTGTTGTGATGGCCACAAAGATGAATTGGCTTCAAAGAACATGTCCTAACAGCAAAGATAAGACAGTCTATCATTCTAATGCAAAATGCTGATAGAGCTAATGGAAACTCAAGAGGATAATGAAGATTTGTTGAACCTATTTATTTCATAATTTTAATTTGATGTCTATGTCACCCTACATATAATGCATTCACATTTTTCATTTATATTCTCTTTTGGTCTTCATTGCTCTTGTCTGTAGATTAAGACAATGAAACTCAGATAGGTGGAGACAGAGTATAAAGATAAGTCCAGTGTTTTGAGTACAGAATTCATGAGGTTTTATTAAGAAGCTTTACGCCCTGTCCAGGTGGCTCAGTTGGTTGGAGCATCGTTCTGTACACCAAAAATGGTGGCAGGTTCAATTCCCAGTCAGGGCACTTGCCTTGGTTGCAGGTTTGATCCCTAGTCGGGTGGGTATGGGAGGCAACCAATCCACATTGAAGTTTTTCTCTTTCTCCCTTCCTCTCTCTCTCAAAATCAATAAAAATATCATTGGGTGAGGATTAAAAAAAAAAAAGCTTAACATTCTTATTTTTTAGTTTTAACAAGAATTCTAAGTTTTAAAGCTTTACCCAAGACTGATATCTTACCTTATAACTGTGTGATGTGGAAGTAAAAAAATTTAAGAGTCAATTTCAATAATTTCATTTACTTTAAAATAATCCTCAAAATAAATATTTTTTTTCCATAAAGGATATGAATGAATTAACTAACTCTCTTTCCATAGATATAATTTTGAATTATGTTGATTGG
The DNA here is from genome assembly GCF_963455305.1 of Plecotus auritus. NCBI lineage: Eukaryota > Metazoa > Chordata > Mammalia > Chiroptera > Vespertilionidae > Plecotus > Plecotus auritus. The sequence goes on along the minus strand of NC_137770.1, from coordinate 130,593,388 downwards.
AGGATAAATCAGTAGAACTGCATATGAGTATATGAATGTTTAAATAATTATCTTTAATTTAAGAGTCCTTAAGAGAGCTTTACTGCTCAAGTGAGCATTTGCTTAATTTAAATTGAATTAAAAATAATCTTGGGGATAAACAGTTTTAAAGTGCAACTTGAGTTCCATGGAAATAGAAAAAATGAGATGTTGTGTTACGAAGATCTGATATAGCCAGGATGGGATTTTGAACCATGCTGATGTAGATATATCTTACCTAATAATAGAGAAACCTGTAAATTGACCATACCTCTGCTACGCCCACAGCCAATCAGAGTGAGTATGCAAATTAGAAAGCCAAAGATGGCTGCCGCCCAGCTGCTTCAGGTGTGGAGTGGCCAGGCAGGGCAGGACGCCTGCTATGAGAGGGAGGGTGGGGGACAAAGGTATCTACAGGAGCGGAGTGCCACAGCGAAGACAAGACTGCAGACTCCGGAGTCTGCAGCGAAGATGAAGATGGCAGACTCCAGCCAGAGTCTGCAGCAAAGACGAAGAAGGCAGACTCCGGCCGGAGCGAAGGCCTGGGTCCCGGGTGCCGGAGGAAAACCAATGCTGGAAGCCAAGGGAAGGAAGGCCTATTGCACAAATCTCTTCATGCAACGGGCCTCTAGTTCTTAAATATTAGGTTGTTACAAAATTACATTATCAAATGGTGCCCCAGAAGGACAGAAAAGTTCTGCCTAAGGTTTCTTTCTTGAGGCCACAGATCTCTATAAAAGGTTCATTTTTTTTTTGCTTTCAAATTTAGGAGCATCTGGGAAATTCCCTGAAGGATAATTTTATGTAGAGTATATTAAAATGTTGCAATCTTTGTTCACCTTCCAGGTGGCTGAGCAGAACTCATAGGGAAGGTGGTTATATAAAAGCCTGATAAGAAACCTGAAAACAGGTGCCAAAGCAACCTCTTTGTTTTAGAGACCAGTTTGTGGAGAATTTCATAAGTATACTATTATATATGGTATATTCTCTCATGGGAATTGCCTGGGCATGGTTTGATTCTTAAAATAATTCTGTCTTGCTTGTCACCCCTATTTTAATAGGAAAAGTGCTGCTTGAAGTGAGAGAAGAAAGTGGTGAGAGGGACAGCTCTGGCAAAGAGCTCAGGGGAATGAGCATGACTGTCACAAATGTGTGTAGGCTCTTTGTACCGGCTCTCTGCCTTTATTACACCATGAGTATTGGTGTCAGAAGGAGCACAAGACTGTCCTGGCTTTGATTACCATGCAGGTGTTGAGGCAGCTGAGGCAAAATAAGTAACTGAAAAATCCAGCCGAAGACCTTGAGAAAAGGCCCAGGCAGTTTGCAAAAATTTGGGAGGCTTGATCTTATAGAGGGCAAGGGATAGGGAAGGGGGTTCAAGATATAAAATTCAGGGTTAGTGAACCCGTATGGAGAAGTTAACATAGCTGGCCTGGGACTGTTATGTTTAGAAAAGTCTGCTTGCCTTGTTTGGTTTCTGGGTCTCAGATTTTGAGACTGTTTCCCCCATTCCATAACTGATAAGGGTGTTTTACTGCACCTAAAATGTTAATGCAAACAATATGGCGTATGCTTTCACACTTGCTTTCATCCTGAGAGTCTGAAATGCTGGTATGTGCTAGGCGCAAGTGCCTCCATATCAGCCCCCAGTAAAAACATTGGGCACTGAGTCTAATGAGATTCCCCGTAGACAACATTTCACACATATCGCACAGTTTGAAGCTTCAGGAATTGTCTTATCTGACTATGCAGGGAGAAGACTCTTGGAAGCCTGTGCCTGGTTTCATCCAGACTTCGCCCCATGCACCTTTTTCCTTCCCTGGTTTTGCTTTGGGTCCTTTCACTGTAATAAATCAGAGCTATGAGTCCTAGCTAGAATTCAGTGAATTCTAGCAAATCACTGAACCTGGGGGTGGACTTGGGGATCTCCAACACAGAGCCAACTGAAATAGATGAAGTGAGAATTATAATGTGGAGTACAGTACACTCTGGAAATTAAACCGGGGATGAATTTGGAATAACTCTCTACTAGTATTGAATCTCTTGAAAACCTGGTCCCGAAATTTGAATGAACTGTGGTCTTTCTAATGTAAGAACATTACTTTTAGTGTCAAAAATCAGATTAAGCCCGGTCAGTGTGGGTCAGTGGTTGAGCGTCGTACTATGGACCAGGAGGTAACAGTTCGATTCCTGGTCAGGGCACATGCCTGGGTTGCAGGCTCGATCCCCAGTAGGGGGCAGGCAGGAGGCAGGATTGATGATTCTCTCTCATCATTGATGTTCCTATCTCTCTCTCCCCCTCTCCCTTCCTCTATGAAATCAATTTTTATATATAACTTAAAAAAATCAGATTAAGGCAGCTAGAGCCCATCCATTTCTCCTCCATTCTCAACATGATCTGAATCTGGTGAAATTCACCAGCTAAAGGAGTATTGGATAGCGTCTCAATGGTAAAAGTGTCAAAGGATTTTGAGACCATGTTTTACATCAACAAACACAGGTTTTTCTGAGTATTTCTCCCACAACATATAAAATACTTCAGTTTCACAAATCCTTTCATAATATTCATGAAAGGAAAAATAAAATAAAATAGGTATTCAAAGCTAGAATGGAAAATCCCTAAATAGACATTTTGGTGGAAAACTTCTTGTTCTAGCACTGGAGGCACAGATAAGGGGAGAAGGCCCCATTGCTGGCATGGCAATAATTTTAAGGCCTGACGTTAAGGAGTCATAGTTAATATAATACATTTGCCCTAGATAAGTATAAACAAAGTTCCTTTCACCTTTCCTTTCTGCTGAATGTTACTTTTATGTTAAAGAAGGTGATTTCATTGTAGCTAACTCTGTTAGAAGCCAAAGCAACATGGCCTTACATCTAAGGGAAAATGCTAAGTGAGATTATAAATACCTGTAATTTAGTGTTTGCATGTAGTTTGGCTTGTACAGTCCGTGTCTAATAGGGACAAGACTTCTACTTAGAGAAATAAGCCCCGTTAGTTACAAAAATCACAATAAGCAAGTTTCAGTCTTTAAGAGACTGTATTTCTTGACTTACCATTCTCTAAATAGAGTAGGAAAATCTCCCTTTGAAACTGATAATGTGCAGCTTAGTTATAGGGCTCTTTTTGGTGTTTTGTCACTTTCAGCTTTAGAAAGCATGAAGAGGCCACTACTTTGCAACATTTAGAATTCTACAAAGATGAGCATATAAGATACTGACTCCTTACATGAAGAAAGAAAACTGATTGATACTTTGCCTTGTTACCTGTTATGGGACCTGAATTAGGGAGGGAGCCTTAGAATCACGTGATCCTGGTTCTGCCTCTTTTCTACCATTAACTGCTAGTTGGCACTTTCACATACTGGTAAATAAGAGGCATGTTGCTCAAAAAGTAAGTGCATTTGGAATTTTCATATAATTGGATATTTTAACGTGAGTTATTTGGAAGAGAGGTGTGCATGTGAATTTCACTCTATATAGAAAGGGTCTTTGAATTAGGGCAACTTAACATCAAATAGGATGATTATATAACTTACTCAACTGGGCACTTATGAGATGAAAAGGAATAGTTAATGTTACATTGGTATAATACGTATAAACTGGGAGAACTAAGACATGTGGTCATTCTAGCTTCGGATACTTCTTTTCTATTCTTTTTCCTTTCATGAATAGTATGAAAGGATTTGTGAAATTGTGAAGTATTTTAGATGTTGTGGGAGAAATACTCAGAAAACCTGTGTTTGTTGATGTAAAACAGGGTCTCAAAATTCTTTGACACGTTTCCCATTGAGAGGTGGGGGTCTATGATACCACCCCTTGAATATGGGTGGCCTTGTCACTGCTTTGTCAATAGAGTGTGAAAGAAATGCTACTGTGATTTCCAAGGTTGTGGTGATAGATGATACAGCTGGTTTCCTGGGACACTCCTGTTTGGAGCCCCAAACTGGCACCTTAGGGCCACCATGTTAGGAGGAAGCAAAACCATATGGAGAGGCCACATGTAGTTATCTGGGCAGTAGTCCTAATCTTCAAGTCACCACATCCTAGATGAATGTGAGTAAATGAGCCTTAAGATGACCCCAAATTGCAGCTTTAAGTCTTCCCAGCTGAGGCCATCGCCATCATGGCCTCAGCTGTGAAGAGATGAGCCATTTCTTGTTTTATCTCTTTAAAACTTCTGACCCACCCAATGCATGATCATAATAAAATGGTTGTTTTAAGCCACTAACTTTTAGGATAATTTGTTATACAACAATGAGAATGCTGTTTCTATTTTTGCATTCACCTGTTTTAGGTATTCTAGGACTTTCCCTAGTACCCTTGTCTCTAAGCAGAGCTAGCTCACTGTTTGACACTGTTGTTCTTCTCTGAGGTGGGTCCCTATGTCTTGAATCACTCTATCCACATAATAGTTATCTTAGGGGACACTTATTTTCTTAAAACCTGCTTTTTGGACTCTAATACTCAATGTCTTTTCTGTATTCTAAATGATAACATTATATACTACAATATCAATCTTGGGGCTTTACTATGTACTCTTTATATATCTCACTGTTGTTTTGTAGGTGTTTTTCCTCCTCAGGTAGGTAGTAATATAAAGCTGCTTGATATGAGGGGGCATACTATGATTTTATCTTGTACTAGAGGCCTGGTGCATGAAATTCGTGCATGTGGTCGGTGGGGGGGGGGGGTATCCCCTCAGCCCAGTCTGCACCCTCTCCAATCTGGGACCCCTCAGGGGATGTCAGACTGCCGGTTTAGGCTTGATCCCGGAGATCGGGCCTAAACCGGCAGTCGGACATACCTCTCACAATCCTGGACCGCTGGCTCCAAATTGCTCACCTGCCTGCTTGCCTGGTTGCCCCTAATATCCCCCTGCTGCTGGCCAGGTTGCCCCCAACTGCCCCCTCCCTGCCGGCCTGATCGCTCCTAACTGTCCCCCCCCACCACCAGCCTGGTCACCCCCCAACTGACCCCCCCCCCTGCTGACCTGGCTGCCCCCAACTGCCCCCAACTTCTGCCCCCCCCCACCCCCCGCCAGCATGGTCACCCCACGCAGCCTGCTTGTTCAGTCGTTTTGTCGTCTCTCACTAACCCCCCTGCCAGCCCGGTTGTAGGCAGCCATCTTGTGAGGGTGTCATGGTCAATTTGCATATTACCTGTTTAATTATATAGGATAGCACAGTACAGTAATGAACAAAGGGGAGAAAATATCTATTCTCCAGTCATTCCTTGGGGTCATATTTACACTTTCAATATTTCCCATTAATATTGAAATGGAGCCCTGATGTATTTGAAAACCATTATAAAGGATAATTCTGAATTGTAAAGAAAAAGCAGGAAAGACTATTTTAGGTGTGCTATGCTTCAAGATGAGTTAATGTGATGCTGGGAAACAAAAGCACATAATGAATGGCTTTATTTGTGGGATAAACAAGGCTCCCAAAATGTGCCAATACAAAATCTGTTATTATTAGGTGGATTTAGATTCTTTTAAAGCTTTTGATTATGTTTAACAGGCTAATACATCTTCTTGGGAGAGAAGTAAAGTCTAAAATCTTTTCTATAAATTATTTGATGCTTTTATTTCCCAAAATCGATGATTGTGCTCCATTAAGGAAAACTTTAAGGGAGTTTCTTAGCAACGGATAAACTGAAATTCTCAAAGAATTAGAAAGATGTTAAGGAGAGGTGGAGAGTGCTTTACGGTTAATTGCCTAGGAAGCTTTTCAGTTCCAGAACTATGAAGATAGGGCAATCCTGATCTAATGTGACACTCCCACAGTGTCTTTGGGCTGACAATAATACTATTTTAGCCCCTCTTGTTGGGCCTTACTTAACACTTAAATCTGTAGTAGAAAAGTGTGGTAAAATTTCTAAGTTCTCCATTTCATCTCCTTGGAGTGGCATAAAATTTCAAGGTAAGATTTGGTAATAAAATAGATAATTGAATATGGAGGAAATACATGGAATTGTAGAGGAATGTAAAGATAATGAGCAAGTACTGTGTACTTCTGTCTCCATGGCACATTTTGTCTGTCTGCCTTCTTGTTGCTACTGCATCTGATGTTTGCTCATCCTGTTAGGTCTTAGGCTAGAGATTCCAACTTCTCTCAGAACACTTTCCCAGTCAGTGCTCGTTTTGACCCCAACAACACCAGTTCATCCAAGTGAGACAAGCCTCTTCTGCGCTTCTATGGCATCTTGCATTTCACTCTTATAACATTTACCACAATAAATTGCTGCTGCCTATTTATATCTCTGTGTCTCCAAGAATGGGCCAGTGTCTTGCCTATCTCTCTATTCTAATTATTTAATGCTGTGCTTAGGAGGCATGCAAATAAAGATTTGCCAGATGAATGAAAAAGCTTTTAAAAAATTGTCCACCTTAAAAAGAGAAATTGCCCTTGATATTTTGTTTGATTTTATCTTAGGACAAAATTTAAATCTTAATGTCAAATATTTTTATAAAAAAATAAAATTAATATGTTTTTTTTTCTGTTTTTCTTTAAAAAGGAGTTGTTAGCTTTGGGCTGCTCCAATGGACTTAATCATTGGGCATTTCATGGAACCAATACTTGAGGGTGATATATCAAAGAATATATAAAGAATACTAGCATTAATTATATACAGTGTAGGTTAATTTCTCATGTTGAGGTAGAGAGAACAAATTCTGTGAAATTTTTATAGGCGGAGAATCAAAAGGATATGTGAAGCATGTATGGGACACACTGACTCCAGGAGTTAGAATTTCTTGGAAACGTAGGAAGAATAGAATCAACTATAAAACAGTTATAAATCTGGCATCATAAGAAGAACAATGGAAATGCGGAAGGAAAAGGAAGAATGAGATAGCTTTCATCCGGAGAAAAGGAGCAATTACTTTCAGAAGAAAGAGGAAGACATTAGATGTCTGGGAACTAGATGTGAAAGGGTAAAAAAACACATTAACTCTTATCCCCTTATAAAGAGAGGGTTATTTTAGTTGTTCCTAGTGACTGGGAGTTAAGAAAAATGAGAAGTAGTGAGATCTCAGGGATAAAATTGAACAGACTGATCCAGAGTTTGTCTAGGACCATGAAACAGTTGAGAGTGCCTTCTGAAAGTTGCAGATAGGGAGTAAATATCAAGAGCGTTTGGTGAGTCTTCCCTGGATGACAGTAAAGGCTACACTAGTGATTATAGAAAATTTGGACAGGCTTGAGGTAACTAAGCTGGACATTTTACTACTGATCATCTTGGATGTTATTAGATGAATTTCAGGGTAATGGCAGTTATTGTAGGTGGGGAAAACAACACTTGATATCTTTTCTTTTTTTCTTTTTATCTTTATTTTATTTTCTTGGGGCACTAGGACCAGAAATTTATGAGAATTTGATTCTATGAGAATGTTCTTTGCTTATAAGGCACATTAAAAATGAAGAACCAATACAGACAAATAAAAACCATGGATTGATTATAGGTTGGAAGGATAGAAGGTGATTTTCTGTGTGGCATAACCCTTATCTCTAACCAGAGAGTTGAAGGAAGGCAGAATTTATTGGACTTAGTGCCTTAATATCTCTCATCATGGAGGATTCTATAAGACAAAACCTAGTCACAGAAACAAATTTAAGGGTGGGAAGCAAAAAATAAATAAATAAGTAAGAAAACATATTGAACCAGTTAAGAGCATTCTTGTTATTACTTTTGTGGTAGAAAGGGAACGGCAACAACCTAAGAGTCATGTTGAAACAATCAAAACTCTCTCGGTCCTACTTAAAAGGAATAGAAGAACTATAGTGGGGTGTGGATGACTGGAGATGTGTTCAATTGTTAAGAGGAACAAGGCTGCAGAAAGAAGAGTTTCTTCTGCTAAGGAATTGGTGCAGGTTATAGCAGATTGAGAAATTAAAAAACTAAGGTAATGAAAAACTTTGGGGACAAACACATGCCAGATGACAGACACAAGATTCTAAAACACGGGACCCTGAAGTGATTGTTTAGTGGAGACCAACATGGGGACAAAGAATAAAGTTCTGCTTTTGTGAAGATTAATATGCTCAAGGAATTCTACACCAGCCAGTAATTACACCTTCATCTTTGGTGCAGAAATCTTTCTAGGGATGCAAGATACAGAGAAGAGCAAGTAAGCTGGGACTATAGGAAATGCAAGACATGAACTTTGCTTGGAGGAAATTAGAATATGTCCTGTTCTTAAGAGAGAGTGGAGGCCGCTGGTATGCCAGGAAATTTATAACTTATAAATTAAGTTGTTCACATGTGGAGTGAACACTAAAGGATAAAGGGACGTTTAGTGTAAGGTTAAGAGGTGAATCCTAGAAGTGCTACCATTGATAATTTTTACAAATTTTAAAATAAATTAAAAGTGTTTAGATTTTATTCCTCCAGAGGGGAGGGAAGATAGTAGGCAGATTTCTCCTCTTCAGACATGGAAAACCAGTACCATAATTACTCTCTTGAGAGACTTCTACTAGTTGAGCTTACTTTTACATGTCATGGGCACTAGACACGGGCATGAATTCACCTGGGTCCTGGCAAATATGAAATAAAAAATATTTTCTTTTACTTTTCTTTCTATGTTATAGTAACAACTACTTTCCAACAACACAAAAATCTTTATGGGTGAAACACTATGGGTCTTGTAATATTTGCTTGGTTTTGAGAGTATCATGTTTACTTGGGTTGGGATGTCCAGTAAGATACTGACTTTTCTTTAGGTGGGACTTATCCTATCTAATAAAGGAGTAATATGCAAATTGACCATCACTCCAACACACAAGATGGCTGCCCCCATGTGGACACAAGATGGCTGCCACAAGATGGCCAGCAGGGGAGGGCAGTTGGGAGGGACCAGGCCTGTAAGGGAGGGCAGTTGTGGGTGATCAAGCCTGCAGGGGAGGGCAGTTGGGAGGGACCAGGCCTGCAAGGGAGGGCAGTTGGGGGCGATCAAGCCTGCAGGGGAGGGCAGAAAGGGGTGACCAGGCCTACACGGGAGGGCAGTTAGGGGTGACCAGGCCTGCAGGGGAGGGCAGTTAGGGGAAAACAGGCTGGCAGGGGAGCAGTTAGGCATCATTCAGGCTGGCAGGGGAGTGGTTAGGGGGTGATCAGGCTGTCAGGCAGAAGCGGTTAGGGGCAATCAGGAAGGCAGGCAGGCGAGCAGTTGGGAGCCAGCAGTCCTGGATTGTGAGAGGGATGTCCGACTGCCCGTTTAGGCCCAATCCTACCGGGATCGGGCCTAAACGGGCAGTCGGACATCCCTCGAGGGGTCCCAGATTGGAGAGGGTACAGGCTGGGCTGAGGGACACGCACCCCTGTGCACTAATTTCATGCACCAGGCCTCTAGTGCTATGATAAAAGGCAAAGAAATGTTAGATTAATGAAACTTGTTTCTTGGAGTTTAGAGAAAATTAAAAATAAAAGATATTCATAAGAAAGATAAGTATAATCTTTTGATCTGGGATTATAAAAGCAAGTCGTTACTTATGAGGGAAAGGGGTTCTAAAATATGTTTTTAATTTAAATTCCTGAATAAATCCAAAGGGAGGGGAAAAAGGATCTATTAAAAGTCATTGTAAGAACACCAGTTAATTTTTGGTACAAATCTAAAAATCTACCTATTATCTATCATCTATCTATCTATCATCTCTCTATCATCTATCTGTCTATCATGTATATATGTATATATGTATGTATATGTGGAAAACATATGTATACCAGAATACATATGTAACAGAAAATATGCATATATAGTGGAAGATATACATATATAACGAAAGAGATGCATATTGATAATGGAATAAGTACCTTAAGGAAGGCTTATGAACAAGAAAGATACAAAAGAGTTTTGGTTTTTTTAAGGTAGCTAAAGCTAAGGATAAAATGAAGTTCACACCAGTGCTAAAGACATGTTAAACTTCTGAGCTCTGAAGAGAACTTAAGAAAGACAACAGTTCCGAAGAAGATTATGTAATGTTCACAGATGAGTTCAAGACAGAGTAACAGAATTCCAATAGAACTTTTATTTTACATCAAGGGGAGAAATATCAACACTGGAAAGGGCAGAACATGCAGTGTTAAGGAGAAACTGAAGTCTTCGGGAAGTGAGAAGATGGGAAACATCCATTTTCTTTCAGTTAATGCATGTATCCAGGTTCTGATGAAGTATATGAGCTTAAAGAATTTGATAACATCTCACAACAATTACCAATTCTTATGTAAAATAAGCCAGTTAGAGAAAGACAAATAACATATGATCCCACTAATATGTGGAATCTAATGAACAAAATAAAATGATGAACAAAATAAAGCCAGAGGCATGGATACATGGAGTGGATTGATAAATGTTAGAGGGGATGGGTGTGGAAGTGAAGGAAGGTGAAGAGATTAGCTGGATAAAGGAAGGTGAAGAGATTAGCTAAAGAACGGTGTGGTGAGGGCCAGGATGGGTTGGGGTGCAGGGGCTGGGTAGAGGTGGGCAAAGGGGGAAGGAAGGGGGAACATCTGCAATGGTGTCAGCAATATAAAATTTAAATTATAAAAAAGATATTGAGCAAGAAGGCAGAAAAAAAAATAATTCTACCATCATTGCCATTTAGCTGTAGATCTCTTGCTATTTAAGGACTTTTCCTGCAATTGTCTCTCTATTTTGAATTATGAATTTCTATCTCTTGTCAAAAGCCTGAGCCTTAATATCGCCAATCTAAAAGAAAAAAAAAAATCCCTGAATGCTTGTTCTTCTCAACTACTTCCCTTTATCACTGTCTCCTTTTCATAACACATTTTGTTAGAATTGTACAATTGGTTCTTCATCCCCACCATTCTATTGAAATGACTATGATGGTCTTAAATGATTTCCACTTTGCCATGTTAAATACAGAAATCTTTATCGTCATTTAAAGTGAAAGTCCCAACAATATTTGACATACTTTCCTAAAACATTCTCTTTGCTTTCTCAATACCTCATTCTCCAAGTTTTCCTCCTAACTCATTGGTTTCTACTCTTTATATCTTTTTATGGCTTCTTTTCTTCCTGATCTCTAAATTTGAAGTGCTAAGTGTAGATCCAAGATGTCCAACTGTTATCTCAAAATTATCATGTCCAGTACATAAATCTTGCTTTCCTGTTTGTTATTCAAAATATGCATGAAATCTGTTCTCTGGTATTCCCCATTTAAATAAAAATATCCACTCTTCATTTATTTAAGTAAAAAATTTGAGAGTTATTTCCAATTCATCAGCAAGTCATGTTGGCTTTTCTTCAAAAATATTTTCTGAATTTCATCATTTAAAAAATTATTCCTGTGTAACAAATTTATCTAACCCAATCTCATGCTTTTTCTCGTGCCTAGACCATAATAGTCTTTTCCATCTTCCATAGGCTCCAACAGACAGCAGCTGAAGTCCCAGAGGGATATCTCAGCTGTGGGGCTTCCCACTGAGAACTCTGGAGTCTAAACCCCAAGCTGGTCTCCCCAGCCCAGAGCACCAGAACTTAGAACTGAGCCCACACATCTGGCCATGAACACCAGCATGGTTGCTGTCTGTCAGTGAGAGATGGCTGGAAATCAAGGCACCCTCTTAAAGGGCCAATGTACAAATTTTCATGTGTGGCCACTCACCTTGGGCTCTGGCAAAAATTTGATCATATTACTGGATACTCTATGGAAGATGGAGAATCAGGAGACAAAAACAGAAATGAGAAAAGAGAAGACTATTATGGTCTAGGCACGAGAAAAAGCATGAGATTGGGTTAGATAAATTTGTTACACAGGAATAATTTTTTAAATGATGAAATTCAGAAAATATTTTTGAAGAAAAGCCAACATGACTTGCTGATGAATTGGAAATAACTCTCAAATTTTTTACTTAAATAAATGAAGAGTGGATATTTTTATTTAAATGGGGAATACCAGAGAACAGATTTCATGCATATTTTGAATAACAAACAGGAAAGCAAGATTTATGTACTGGACATGATAATTTTGAGATAACAGTTGGACATCTTGGATCTACACTTAGCACTTCAAATTTAGAGATCAGGAAGAAAAGAAGCCATAAAAAGATATAAAGAGTAGAAACCAATGAGTTAGGAGGAAAACTTGGAGAATGAGGTATTGAGAAAGCAAAGAGAATGTTTTAGGAAAGTATGTCAAATATTGTTGGGACTTTCACTTTAAATGACGATAAAGATTTCTGTATTTAACATGGCAAAGTGGAAATCATTTAAGACCATCATAGTCATTTCAATAGAATGGTGGGGATGAAGAACCAATTGTACAATTCTAACAAAATGTGTTATGAAAAGGAGACAGTGATAAAGGGAAGTAGTTGAGAAGAACAAGCATTCAGGGATTTTTTTTTTTTCTTTTAGATTGGCGATATTAAGGCTCAGGCTTTTGACAAGAGATAGAAATTCATAATTCAAAATAGAGAGACAATTGCAGGAAAAGTCCTTAAATAGCAAGAGATCTACAGCTAAATGGCAATGATGGTAGAATTATTTTTTTTTCTGCCTTCTTGCTCAATATCTTTTTTATAATTTAAATTTTATATTGCTGACACCATTGCAGATGTTCCCCTTTCCTTCCCCCTTTGCCCACCTCTACCCAGCCCCTGCACCCCAACCCATCCTGGCCCTCACCACACCGTTCTTTAGCTAATCTCTTCACCTTCCTTTATCCAGCTAATCTCTTCACCTTCCTTCACTTCCACACCCATCCCCTCTAACATTTGTCAATCCACTCCATGTATCCATGCCTCTGGCTTTATTTTGTTCATCATTTTATTTTGTTCATTAGATTCCACATATTAGTGAGATCATATGTTATTTGTCTTTCTCTAACTGGCTTATTTTACATAAGAATTGGTAATTGTTGTGAGATGTTATCAAATTCTTTAAGCTCATATACTTCATCAGAACCTGGATACATGCATTAACTGAAAGAAAATGGATGTTTCCCATCTTCTCACTTCCCGAAGACTTCAGTTTCTCCTTAACACTGCATGTTCTGCCCTTTCCAGTGTTGATATTTCTCCCCTTGATGTAAAATAAAAGTTCTATTGGAATTCTGTTACTCTGTCTTGAACTCATCTGTGAACATTACATAATCTTCTTCGGAACTGTTGTCTTTCTTAAGTTCTCTTCAGAGCTCAGAAGTTTAACATGTCTTTAGCACTGGTGTGAACTTCATTTTATCCTTAGCTTTAGCTACCTTAAAAAAACCAAAACTCTTTTGTATCTTTCTTGTTCATAAGCCTTCCTTAAGGTACTTATTCCATTATCAATATGCATCTCTTTCGTTATATATGTATATCTTCCACTATATATGCATATTTTCTGTTACATATGTATTCTGGTATACATATGTTTTCCACATATACATACATATATACATATATACATGATAGACAGATAGATGATAGAGAGATGATAGATAGATAGATGATAGATAATAGGTAGATTTTTAGATTTGTACCAAAAATTAACTGGTGTTCTTACAATGACTTTTAATAGATCCTTTTTCCCCTCCCTTTGGATTTATTCAGGAATTTAAATTAAAAACATATTTTAGAACCCCTTTCCCTCATAAGTAACGACTTGCTTTTATAATCCCAGATCAAAAGATTATACTTATCTTTCTTATGAATATCTTTTATTTTTAATTTTCTCTAAACTCCAAGAAACAAGTTTCATTAATCTAACATTTCTTTGCCTTTTATCATAGCACTAGAGGCCTGGTGCATGAAATTAGTGCACAGGGGTGCGTGTCCCTCAGCCCAGCCTGTACCCTCTCCAATCTGGGACCCCTCGAGGGATGTCCGACTGCCCGTTTAGGCCCGATCCCGGTAGGATTGGGCCTAAACGGGCAGTCGGACATCCCTCTCACAATCCAGGACTGCTGGCTCCCAACTGCTCGCCTGCCTGCCTTCCTGATTGCCCCTAACCGCTTCTGCCTGACAGCCTGATCACCCCCTAACCACTCCCCTGCCAGCCTGAATGATGCCTAACTGCTCCCCTGCCAGCCTGTTTTCCCCTAACTGCCCTCCCCTGCAGGCCTGGTCACCCCTAACTGCCCTCCCGTGTAGGCCTGGTCACCCCTTTCTGCCCTCCCCTGCAGGCTTGATCGCCCCCAACTGCCCTCCCTTGCAGGCCTGGTCCCTCCCAACTGCCCTCCCCTGCAGGCTTGATCACCCACAACTGCCCTCCCTTGCAGGCCTGGTCCCTCCCAACTGCCCTCCCCTGCTGGCCATCTTGTGGCAGCCATCTTGTGTCCACATGGGGGCAGCCATCTTGTGTGTTGGAGTGATGGTCAATTTGCATATTACTCCTTTATTAGATAGGATAAGTCCCACCTAAAGAAAAGTCAGTATCTTACTGGACATCCCAACCCAAGTAAACATGATACTCTCAAAACCAAGCAAATATTACAAGACCCATAGTGTTTCACCCATAAAGATTTTTGTGTTGTTGGAAAGTAGTTGTTACTATAACATAGAAAGAAAAGTAAAAGAAAATATTTTTTATTTCATATTTGCCAGGACCCAGGTGAATTCATGCCCGTGTCTAGTGCCCATGACATGTAAAAGTAAGCTCAACTAGTAGAAGTCTCTCAAGAGAGTAATTATGGTACTGGTTTTCCATGTCTGAAGAGGAGAAATCTGCCTACTATCTTCCCTCCCCTCTGGAGGAATAAAATCTAAACACTTTTAATTTATTTTAAAATTTGTAAAAATTATCAATGGTAGCACTTCTAGGATTCACCTCTTAACCTTACACTAAACGTCCCTTTATCCTTTAGTGTTCACTCCACATGTGAACAACTTAATTTATAAGTTATAAATTTCCTGGCATACCAGCGGCCTCCACTCTCTCTTAAGAACAGGACATATTCTAATTTCCTCCAAGCAAAGTTCATGTCTTGCATTTCCTATAGTCCCAGCTTACTTGCTCTTCTCTGTATCTTGCATCCCTAGAAAGATTTCTGCACCAAAGATGAAGGTGTAATTACTGGCTGGTGTAGAATTCCTTGAGCATATTAATCTTCACAAAAGCAGAACTTTATTCTTTGTCCCCATGTTGGTCTCCACTAAACAATCACTTCAGGGTCCCGTGTTTTAGAATCTTGTGTCTGTCATCTGGCATGTGTTTGTCCCCAAAGTTTTTCATTACCTTAGTTTTTTAATTTCTCAATCTGCTATAACCTGCACCAATTCCTTAGCAGAAGAAACTCTTCTTTCTGCAGCCTTGTTCCTCTTAACAATTGAACACATCTCCAGTCATCCACACCCCACTATAGTTCTTCTATTCCTTTTAAGTAGGACCGAGAGAGTTTTGATTGTTTCAACATGACTCTTAGGTTGTTGCCGTTCCCTTTCTACCACAAAAGTAATAACAAGAATGCTCTTAACTGGTTCAATATGTTTTCTTACTTATTTATTTATTTTTTGCTTCCCACCCTTAAATTTGTTTCTGTGACTAGGTTTTGTCTTATAGAATCCTCCATGATGAGAGATATTAAGGCACTAAGTCCAATAAATTCTGCCTTCCTTCAACTCTCTGGTTAGAGATAAGGGTTATGCCACACAGAAAATCACCTTCTATCCTTCCAACCTATAATCAATCCATGGTTTTTATTTGTCTGTATTGGTTCTTCATTTTTAATGTGCCTTATAAGCAAAGAACATTCTCATAGAATCAAATTCTCATAAATTTCTGGTCCTAGTGCCCCAAGAAAATAAAATAAAGATAAAAAGAAAAAAAGAAAAGATATCAAGTGTTGTTTTCCCCACCTACAATAACTGCCATTACCCTGAAATTCATCTAATAACATCCAAGATGATCAGTAGTAAAATGTCCAGCTTAGTTACCTCAAGCCTGTCCAAATTTTCTATAATCACTAGTGTAGCCTTTACTGTCATCCAGGGAAGACTCACCAAACGCTCTTGATATTTACTCCCTATCTGCAACTTTCAGAAGGCACTCTCAACTGTTTCATGGTCCTAGACAAACTCTGGATCAGTCTGTTCAATTTTATCCCTGAGATCTCACTACTTCTCATTTTTCTTAACTCCCAGTCACTAGGAACAACTAAAATAACCCTCTCTTTATAAGGGGATAAGAGTTAATGTGTTTTTTTACCCTTTCACATCTAGTTCCCAGACATCTAATGTCTTCCTCTTTCTTCTGAAAGTAATTGCTCCTTTTCTCCGGATGAAAGCTATCTCATTCTTCCTTTTCCTTCCGCATTTCCATTGTTCTTCTTATGATGCCAGATTTATAACTGTTTTATAGTTGATTCTATTCTTCCTACGTTTCCAAGAAATTCTAACTCCTGGAGTCAGTGTGTCCCATACATGCTTCACATATCCTTTTGATTCTCCGCCTATAAAAATTTCACAGAATTTGTTCTCTCTACCTCAACATGAGAAATTAACCTACACTGTATATAATTAATGCTAGTATTCTTTATATATTCTTTGATATATCACCCTCAAGTATTGGTTCCATGAAATGCCCAATGATTAAGTCCATTGGAGCAGCCCAAAGCTAACAACTCCTTTTTAAAGAAAAACAGAAAAAAAAACATATTAATTTTATTTTTTTATAAAAATATTTGACATTAAGATTTAAATTTTGTCCTAAGATAAAATCAAACAAAATATCAAGGGCAATTTCTCTTTTTAAGGTGGACAATTTTTTAAAAGCTTTTTCATTCATCTGGCAAATCTTTATTTGCATGCCTCCTAAGCACAGCATTAAATAATTAGAATAGAGAGATAGGCAAGACACTGGCCCATTCTTGGAGACACAGAGATATAAATAGGCAGCAGCAATTTATTGTGGTAAATGTTATAAGAGTGAAATGCAAGATGCCATAGAAGCGCAGAAGAGGCTTGTCTCACTTGGATGAACTGGTGTTGTTGGGGTCAAAACGAGCACTGACTGGGAAAGTGTTCTGAGAGAAGTTGGAATCTCTAGCCTAAGACCTAACAGGATGAGCAAACATCAGATGCAGTAGCAACAAGAAGGCAGACAGACAAAATGTGCCATGGAGACAGAAGTACACAGTACTTGCTCATTATCTTTACATTCCTCTACAATTCCATGTATTTCCTCCATATTCAATTATCTATTTTATTACCAAATCTTACCTTGAAATTTTATGCCACTCCAAGGAGATGAAATGGAGAACTTAGAAATTTTACCACACTTTTCTACTACAGATTTAAGTGTTAAGTAAGGCCCAACAAGAGGGGCTAAAATAGTATTATTGTCAGCCCAAAGACACTGTGGGAGTGTCACATTAGATCAGGATTGCCCTATCTTCATAGTTCTGGAACTGAAAAGCTTCCTAGGCAATTAACCGTAAAGCACTCTCCACCTCTCCTTAACATCTTTCTAATTCTTTGAGAATTTCAGTTTATCCGTTGCTAAGAAACTCCCTTAAAGTTTTCCTTAATGGAGCACAATCATCGATTTTGGGAAATAAAAGCATCAAATAATTTATAGAAAAGATTTTAGACTTTACTTCTCTCCCAAGAAGATGTATTAGCCTGTTAAACATAATCAAAAGCTTTAAAAGAATCTAAATCCACCTAATAATAACAGATTTTGTATTGGCACATTTTGGGAGCCTTGTTTATCCCACAAATAAAGCCATTCATTATGTGCTTTTGTTTCCCAGCATCACATTAACTCATCTTGAAGCATAGCACACCTAAAATAGTCTTTCCTGCTTTTTCTTTACAATTCAGAATTATCCTTTATAATGGTTTTCAAATACATCAGGGCTCCATTTCAATATTAATGGGAAATATTGAAAGTGTAAATATGACCCCAAGGAATGACTGGAGAATAGATATTTTCTCCCCTTTGTTCATTACTGTACTGTGCTATCCTATATAATTAAACAGGTAATATGCAAATTGACCATGACACCCTCACAAGATGGCTGCCTACAACCGGGCTGGCAGGGGGGTTAGTGAGAGACGACAAAACGACTGAACAAGCAGGCTGCGTGGGGTGACCATGCTGGCGGGGGGTGGGGGGGGCAGAAGTTGGGGGCAGTTGGGGGCAGCCAGGTCAGCAGGGGGGGGGGTCAGTTGGGGGGTGACCAGGCTGGTGGTGGGGGGGACAGTTAGGAGCGATCAGGCCGGCAGGGAGGGGGCAGTTGGGGGCAACCTGGCCAGCAGCAGGGGGATATTAGGGGCAACCAGGCAAGCAGGCAGGTGAGCAATTTGGAGCCAGCGGTCCAGGATTGTGAGAGGTATGTCCGACTGCCGGTTTAGGCCCGATCTCCGGGATCAAGCCTAAACCGGCAGTCTGACATCCCCTGAGGGGTCCCAGATTGGAGAGGGTGCAGACTGGGCTGAGGGGATACCCCCCCCCCCCACCGACCACATGCACGAATTTCATGCACCAGGCCTCTAGTACAAGATAAAATCATAGTATGCCCCCTCATATCAAGCAGCTTTATATTACTACCTACCTGAGGAGGAAAAACACCTACAAAACAACAGTGAGATATATAAAGAGTACATAGTAAAGCCCCAAGATTGATATTGTAGTATATAATGTTATCATTTAGAATACAGAAAAGACATTGAGTATTAGAGTCCAAAAAGCAGGTTTTAAGAAAATAAGTGTCCCCTAAGATAACTATTATGTGGATAGAGTGATTCAAGACATAGGGACCCACCTCAGAGAAGAACAACAGTGTCAAACAGTGAGCTAGCTCTGCTTAGAGACAAGGGTACTAGGGAAAGTCCTAGAATACCTAAAACAGGTGAATGCAAAAATAGAAACAGCATTCTCATTGTTGTATAACAAATTATCCTAAAAGTTAGTGGCTTAAAACAACCATTTTATTATGATCATGCATTGGGTGGGTCAGAAGTTTTAAAGAGATAAAACAAGAAATGGCTCATCTCTTCACAGCTGAGGCCATGATGGCGATGGCCTCAGCTGGGAAGACTTAAAGCTGCAATTTGGGGTCATCTTAAGGCTCATTTACTCACATTCATCTAGGATGTGGTGACTTGAAGATTAGGACTACTGCCCAGATAACTACATGTGGCCTCTCCATATGGTTTTGCTTCCTCCTAACATGGTGGCCCTAAGGTGCCAGTTTGGGGCTCCAAACAGGAGTGTCCCAGGAAACCAGCTGTATCATCTATCACCACAACCTTGGAAATCACAGTAGCATTTCTTTCACACTCTATTGACAAAGCAGTGACAAGGCCACCCATATTCAAGGGGTGGTATCATAGACCCCCACCTCTCAATGGGAAACGTGTCAAAGAATTTTGAGACCCTGTTTTACATCAACAAACACAGGTTTTCTGAGTATTTCTCCCACAACATCTAAAATACTTCACAATTTCACAAATCCTTTCATACTATTCATGAAAGGAAAAAGAATAGAAAAGAAGTATCCGAAGCTAGAATGACCACATGTCTTAGTTCTCCCAGTTTATACGTATTATACCAATGTAACATTAACTATTCCTTTTCATCTCATAAGTGCCCAGTTGAGTAAGTTATATAATCATCCTATTTGATGTTAAGTTGCCCTAATTCAAAGACCCTTTCTATATAGAGTGAAATTCACATGCACACCTCTCTTCCAAATAACTCACGTTAAAATATCCAATTATATGAAAATTCCAAATGCACTTACTTTTTGAGCAACATGCCTCTTATTTACCAGTATGTGAAAGTGCCAACTAGCAGTTAATGGTAGAAAAGAGGCAGAACCAGGATCACGTGATTCTAAGGCTCCCTCCCTAATTCAGGTCCCATAACAGGTAACAAGGCAAAGTATCAATCAGTTTTCTTTCTTCATGTAAGGAGTCAGTATCTTATATGCTCATCTTTGTAGAATTCTAAATGTTGCAAAGTAGTGGCCTCTTCATGCTTTCTAAAGCTGAAAGTGACAAAACACCAAAAAGAGCCCTATAACTAAGCTGCACATTATCAGTTTCAAAGGGAGATTTTCCTACTCTATTTAGAGAATGGTAAGTCAAGAAATACAGTCTCTTAAAGACTGAAACTTGCTTATTGTGATTTTTGTAACTAACGGGGCTTATTTCTCTAAGTAGAAGTCTTGTCCCTATTAGACACGGACTGTACAAGCCAAACTACATGCAAACACTAAATTACAGGTATTTATAATCTCACTTAGCATTTTCCCTTAGATGTAAGGCCATGTTGCTTTGGCTTCTAACAGAGTTAGCTACAATGAAATCACCTTCTTTAACATAAAAGTAACATTCAGCAGAAAGGAAAGGTGAAAGGAACTTTGTTTATACTTATCTAGGGCAAATGTATTATATTAACTATGACTCCTTAACGTCAGGCCTTAAAATTATTGCCATGCCAGCAATGGGGCCTTCTCCCCTTATCTGTGCCTACAGTGCTAGAACAAGAAGTTTTCCACCAAAATGTCTATTTAGGGATTTTCCATTCTAGCTTTGAATACCTATTTTATTTTATTTTTCCTTTCATGAATATTATGAAAGGATTTGTGAAACTGTGAAGTATTTTATATGTTGTGGGAGAAATACTCAGAAAAACCTGTGTTTGTTGATGTAAAACATGGTCTCAAAATCCTTTGACACTTTTACCATTGAGACGCTATCCAATACTCCTTTAGCTGGTGAATTTCACCAGATTCAGATCATGTTGAGAATGGAGGAGAAATGGATGGGCTCTAGCTGCCTTAATCTGATTTTTTTTAAGTTATATATAAAAATTGATTTCATAGAGGAAGGGAGAGGGGGAGAGAGAGATAGGAACATCAATGATGAGAGAGAATCATCAATCCTGCCTCCTGCCTGCCCCCTACTGGGGATCGAGCCTGCAACCCAGGCATGTACCCTTGGCTGGAATCAAACCCAGGATCCTTCAGTCCACAGGCAGACACTCTGCCACACTGGCTAGGGCAGTAAATACTTTTCAAAAGAGGACATACAGAAAGCCAAGAGACATATGAAAACATGCTCAAAGTCACTAATCATTCGAGAGATGCAAATCAAAACGGCAATGTGGTACCATCTCACACCTGTCAGAATGGCTATCATCAACAAACCAACAAATGACAAGTGCTGGCAAGGATGCAGAGAAAAAGGAACCCTGGTGCACTGCTGGTGGGAATGCAGACTGGTGCAGCCACTGTGGAGAACAGTATGGCGTTTCCTCAAAAAAATAAAAATGGAGCTCCCATTTGACCCAGTAATCCCACTTCTAGGAATGTATCCCAAGAAACTAGAAATACCAATCAGAAAGGATATATGCACCCCTATGTTCATAGCAGCACAATTCACCATAGCTAAGCTTTGGAAACAGCCTAAGTGCTCATCAGCTGATGAGTGGATTGGAAAACTGTGGTACATGTACACAATGGAATACTAGGCTGTGGTAAAAAAAGAAGGAATTCTTACCATTTGCAGCAGCATGGATGGAACTGGAGAGCATTATGCTAAGTGAAATAAGCCAGGCAGAGAATGATAAATATCACATGATCTCACTCATTTGTGGAATATAATGAACAACATAAACTGATGAACAAAAACAGATCCAGAGACAGAGAAGCATTGATCAGAACATCAAACCTCAGAGGGAAGGTAGGGGAGGGTGGGGGTAAGGGGCAGAGATCAACCAAAGGACTTGTATATAAGCATGCATATAAGCCTAACCAATGCACACAGACACCAGGGGGTGAGGGTATGAGTGGGGGGTAGGGGGCAATGGGGGGATAAGGACACATATGTAATACCTTAATCAATAAAGGAAAAAAAACCCCAACTGAGATTGTGGCTGAGTGACATTGAGGCTGTGCAAGTCCCTCTTAAAGGGCCAGCACACAGACTTACTCAGTCTTTATCCCTCTGTTCTCCAGTGCTGGGGTGATGGCTTGAAAATAACCTGGGACATTTGGGGAGGAACTGGATTCTGTGGCATCAGGGCAGGAACATGGTGTGGCTTTCTCTCAGACAGGGGTGCTTGCAGTTGTCATTGCTCCTGTGCTGGGACCTCCCCTGTGACAGAGGTGACTGGCAGCCATATCAGTTTCCATTAGCTTGGCTCACACTGTTCGGTCTTCCCTGGTGACTCCCTGAGACCTGACTCCATTCAATTTGCAACCCCAACCAAGCTGTTGGCAGCAGCTTTTCCATGTGAATTGCCTGTCCTGGCTAAGCCTTCAGGCTTCTCTAAAATCTCTTAAACAAGCAGCAGCTGGTGTCAGTGTGCCATACTTATCAAAAGAAGCCCCAAACCTGACACTAGCCTGCCTTGCTTCACAACTTGGCCTCACCTGGGCACCTCCAAGCCCAATACCAATAGCTTCCATCTGCAGATCACTGGGTCGCTCCTGCCAGGTGGGCCCAATGCAGTGGCTGACTTTGCAACTCCTGAGAGACCCCAGAGCCTATGCACCTGATGGATAGCTTTAGCCCACACTAGATTAAAACTCCACACATTCACAAGTGACACACTCTAGGGGCAGATGCAGTGAGCATCAATGCCCTCCTGAAGCACGTCCTGCCTCTAAGGGTGTCTCTTGTACAGAAGCTCTTCCAATGTAGTCACAGCTTGACCTCACAGCCATTTGGCCTGGAGGTCAATTCCTACTGATGAGGTCAACAGCAATCAAGGCTCAATGATAAGACTGTGTACAGAGCCCCCACAGAGATGCACCTAGAGTGCCCATCTGAGGTGACTGGGGAGGCTATTCACTGGGCCCTACATTACAACTACTACACAGGCCACTCTTCTAATTCCAGGAGACATAGCAGCTCTACCTAATACATAGAAACAAACACAGGGAAACAGCCAAAATGTGGGGACAAGGAAACATGTCACAAATGAAAGAAATGGAAGCAAGCAAACTACTGGATACAGAGTTCAAAACTATGGTTATAAGTCACTCAAGGATCTTAATGAGAGCTTTAAGGGACTAAAAGAGAGCTTCATGGGATTTAGTGAGACTTTCAAGGATCTTAGTGAGAATGTCAAAGACATGAAAAAGGGCCAGTCAGAAATTAAACATACACTGACTGAAATAAAGAATAATTTACAGGATTCAACAGTAGAGTAGAGGATTCTGGGGATCAAATCAACAATTTGGAACAAAAGGAGGCAAAAAATACCCAATCAGAATAGTAAATAGAAAAAAAATTAAAAAATATGAAGATAGTGTAAGGGGCCTATGGGACAACCTCAAGCATATCAACATTTGCATAATGGGAGTGCCAGAAGGAGAAGATAATATATATATATATATATATATATATATATATATATATATATATATATACATATATATATATATTTAAAATCTATTTGAAGAAATAATGACAGAAAACTTCCCCTACCTGGTGAAAGAAATAGACTTACAAGTCTAGGAAGCCCAGAGAGTTCAAAACAAGAGGAACCCAAAGAATCACACACCTAGACACATCACAATTAAAATTCCAAGGGTTAAAGGCAAAGAGAGAATCTTAAAAGCAGCAAGAGAAAAGCAGTCAGTTACCTACAAGGGAGTGCCCTTAAGACTGCCAGCTGATTTCTCAACAGAAACTATGCAGGCCAGAAAGCAGTGGCAAATAATACTAAAGTGATGAAGAGCATGGACCTACAACCAAGATTATTCTACCCAGAAAAGCTATGATTTAGAATTAAAGGTCAGATAAAGAGCTTCACAGATAAGAAAAAGCTAAAGGAGTTCATCATCAGTAAACCAGTATTATATGAAATGTTGAAGGGTGTTCTTTAAGAAGAACATGAAGAAGAAAAAGAAGAAGAAATATAAAAAAGCCTATATAATAAAAGAGTAATATGCAAATTAACCATCACTCTGCTACACCCACAAGCCACACCCACCAGCCAATCAGGAGTGAATATGCAAATAAACCCAACCAAGATGGCTACGGCCACAGAGAGCAGGAGGGAGGCTTGGGTTTCCCTGGCAATGGAGGAAGCCAAGCTTTCCGCCTGCCCTTGCTGGCCTAGGCCTCCACTCAAGGCTACAAAATTTCAATGATAGAAGATACATAAATCCCCCCAAAAATGGCTGCCGCTATGGAGCAAGCAGAAGGCTTGGCTCCGCTCCAGGCTACAAAGTTTCAATTGTAGAAGATAAATAAACCCCAGATACCAGGGCCTCCACTTGGGTTGCCAGGAGGCGTGGCCGGCCTGCAAACCACCACAGTACCCTTGCCCAGGCCGCCCCACGCCCCAAGGGAACCCCCATCCTGATCCAGGACACTCTTCAGGGCAAACCAGCTGGCCCACACTGGTGCATCAGGCCTCTATCCTATCTAATAAAAGAGTAATATGCAGATTGACCATCACTCCAACACACAAAATGGCTGCCCCCATGTGGTCAAAGATCCTGCCCCCATGTGGACACAAGGTGGCCACCACAAGATGGCCAGCAGGGGAGGGCAGTTGGGAAGGACCAGGCCTACAAGGGAGGGCAGTTGTGGGCGATCAGGCCAGCAAGGGAGGGCAGTTGGGGGGGACCCAGGCCTGCAGGGGAGATCAGTTGGGGTGGACCAGGCCTGCAGGGGAGGGCAGTTATGGGTGACCAGGCCTGCAGGGAAGGGCAGTTAGGGGTGACCAGGCCTGCAGGGAAGGGCAGTTAGGGACAAACAGGCTGGCAGGGGAGCAGTTAGGCATCAATCAGGCTGGCAGGGGAGTGGTTAGGGGGTGATCAGGCTGGCAGGCAGAAGCGGTTAGGGGCAATCAGGAAGGCAGGCAGGCAAGCAGTTGGGAGCCAGCAGTCCTGGATTGTGAGAGGGATGTCTGACTGCCTGTTTAGGCCTGGGGGGATCAGGCCTAAACGGGCAGTCGGACATCCCTCAAGGGGTCCCAGATTGGAGAGGGTGCAGGCTGGGCTGAGGGACACCCCCCCTCCCCCATGCACGAATTTCGTGCACCGGGCCTCTAGTATGAACAATAAAATGGCAATAAATACATATATATCAATAGTTGAATATAAAAATAAAGATAAATGAACAAGGAATTGAATGAACAAAGTAAACTGATCAATAAAGTAGAACCAGAAGCATGGAAATATGGAACAGACTGACGAATCTCAGAAGGAAGGGTAGGGGGCAGGGAGAGATTAAAGATCTTATATGCATACTAGTGGCCCAGTGCATGAAATTCGTGCACATTAAAAGGGAATTAATTAGAGGAAATATTTTATTATTGCTATTTGCCCCTTCTCTATAATAGAAGTGTCAGAGATGAAAGAAAATTAGTAAAATGTATATGAAAAATCTCCCTCCTGTCAGCGTCTGGGGTGCGTAGTGGTACCCAGAGTCAAGACCCTGCCCACCACCTGCATGTGCTTCAAAAATGCCAGAGACCCAGACCCGGATGGCCCCACCCCCTCAAGCCCTTCTGGACAGGGGGCACAGCCTCAGGTCCCCCGTCAAGCCCTGCTTGGGGGCGGGGTGCGGCCTGAGGTCCCTGTCAAGCCCTACCAGGTGGGGGGCATGGCCTGAGGTCCCCTGGCCTGGCGCTGGGGCGAGGGTCACGGCCTGAGGTCTCCCCGCCTGGCGCTGAGGTGGGGGGTGCAGCCTGAGGTCCCTGTCAAGCCCTGCCAGGTGGGGGATGTGGCCTGAGGTCCCCTGTCAAGCCCTGCTGGGTGGGGGACACCTGCTGAGGTCCCCTGCCCCGGCCAGGTGCCATGCAGCCTCAGGTCCCTGATGTTTTGTCATAATGTTACAGCATCCTGGCCAATTTGCACATTCCTCTATTATTAGTATAGATATGCATTACCTAAGGACACAGACAATGGGGTGATGAAGGCTGAGGAGCAGGAACTGGGTGGAGGGGAGCAATGGGGGGAAAAGGGGGCACATCTGTAATACTCTCAACAATAAATATTTAATGAATAAATAAATAAATTAATTAAAAATAAATAAAGTTAGAGCCTCTTCCCCCTCCCCCCAAAAGCTGTCTCATAGCTGTCCATTGCTATAGAATAAAATACATCCTTTTAAACATGGCCTATAAGATCAGTATGTCCTTGCTTACTTTTCTGTCCTTTCCTCTTACATTTCTCTCTCTGTTCACTACTTTCCATTTATTTTGGGCCCTCTGAAAAGGAGATGCCAAGATAGGTTTAGAAATTACTGGAGAGATAATCTGTGAAGAAATATGGGAGGGAGCTAGAGAACCTAAAAAGTCTTCAGATCAACATGTACATCTGACTGCTGTGCAAAAGTCGGGAGAGAAAGGAGAGCTGGGTTGGGAGAGTCTCAGGTTGCAGCACAGTTCTTAGAAAGTTTTGGCCAGGTTGATGGGGAGTCATCAAGCTAAGATTACATGTCAAGGGAGTGCCACATCTTATAGGAATGGATTAGTATCCTTGCATTAAACCTCTGTTGTGCTCAGTGATTGGCTGGTACCAGCTCTTAGGAAGTGTGGCCTAGGTATAAATGTAGTGGTGGATTCAAAGCCTGGGAGCTAGGGATACTAGTCAATTCTGCTTCTCAGGGCAGGACACCTGAGTGGCACATTTTTACGGCTGCCAAAAAGGCTGAGGATTATTTTTGAAGCATACACATTTAAATTGTATTAATATGCATGTCTATGAAATATTTTTCCTTAGCGAATTTCAACTGGTTCAGTATGAACATGGAGATATGTAATTGGAATGATTGATTCAGGGTTGGAGTGTTTTTCAGAAAGTAATTGAAAAAGGGGTAAGGTGAAGGGAAAAATCATAGTAGTTTAAAATATTAGCTTATTTGAATCACATGAAATCACCAATATTTTACTATTTTTGACCAAATAAGAGGCAATTTCATACAGTTCAACCTTATAGATATTATATACTATCACATTTGTCAATGTTGTTTTGTAAAACTCTTATTTCATTCTGGCATTTAAAAGCAAAACAAATAACCAACAAAAAATACTGGTTTGTGGTTGAAATGGTTTGCAAGTCACTGTATTAGACCATCCACTCTCTTGCAGTCATGCCACTCTGATCTAGGACATACACATAGCTCAGGACCATAAGCAGGACAGTAATCCAGGCTTTAACCTCATTAGCTTTATGCTTTTACTTTCATTCAGCCTGGGATTTTATTACACATTTTATTTCCTTTTCTTCATTTTCTTCTCCTTTTTCCTGTTCTTCTTTCTCCTCTCCTCCTTCTTCTTCTATTCTTTGGGGCTTCATTTATGAACTTAGTTTTAAATAAAATGATTACCAGCTGCCAGGGAACAATCACTCTTTTTCCTGATTAGTGAAATTGATAGATACAACACCACTTAACTTGTTTCATTTTTAGTTGCTCCCATTTATTTTTGTTCCTTCTTTTTCTTGGGGACTGGGAAATATAACTCAGCTCATGGTTTATACACTTGGTTTAGAATGCTTGGGGAAAGTGGGATGTTACTACATCAGGTGTTTGCTTAATTCTTTCATTTTTACTTTGAGAGGGTAGGGAGTGTTTCATTGGCAGATGAGGAAACTGAGGTTCAAAAAAATATCATGAATCTACTTCACATTTTACGAACTTGAGAAATGTAGCAGTCTCTTTTTTATTAAACAGACTAGTGGCCCAATGCACGGATTTGTACACATTGAAAGGGAATTAGAAGATTCGTGCAGTAATTACATTACTGCAAAAAATTACATGTCAAAATAGTACATATAATATCTCTATATAAAATGGCTAAGCAACTGTCCGACCGTCCAACTATCTGACTGGCTGGTAGGTATGATGCCTACTGACCACCAGGGGGCAGACGCTCAACACAGGAGCTGCTGAGCTGTGGTGACTTGGCAGTGGCGGTTCTTGGGTGATGCATCCCAGAACCAGAGAGGAGAAAGCCTGATTCCTCATGGGGCTGTGTGATTTCACCTTTGGCCATGGGTTATGTTGTTGCTGGGGCACTGTCGGCCAGAATCTGGTTTACTGCCTAGCTGCGGTGACTGCAGACACCCTTCGAGCCGTGGCACTGCCCCAGGTGCACCTGCCAAAGAGGGACTGCAGGAGGTTGGCTCCAGCCCGTCTTGACAAGTCCCACCCCACCGGCCATCTTCTAATTAATTTCCTTTCAATGTGCACGAATTCATGCACTGGGCCATTAGTAGTATTATAAAATTAAAACATGCATGTGATTGGTGCCAGCAAGAGCTTTATATGTATTGCACATGTGCGAGTCAACGTTTATTTTTAAATTGCCAGTGCATGTCATATATACCAGCTTGTCGGTCAGTGGGACGGTTAGACGCAAGTATGATTGGTCTCACTTAGCCTTTTATATATATAGATTCACCAGTACTTACGTATTAAGTTGAATATGCATTTGTCTATTCCTGTAAAGCTTTTATAGACTGTTTCTGTGGACACAGATACCAGGATCTACTCAACTCTTCTTAGTCTTCTAACCTTCTTTCCCTTGATTTTATACCCAAATGTCCTCTTCACTTTAAAAAGACACTGTCCCAGTGAACTGCATAGCAATTTGAGGGTTTTATTTATTTGTTTATTTATTGGCAGAGTAGCAGAGACATTAATGACAGGCTATACATAACTTCATTGTAAGCTCTTTACACTGTGAAATAGAATGCTTAAGCAAATGGTTTTAAAAAGATGCTTTATTCAAACTATATGCCTTTAGATCTCTTTAACACTCTGACATGAACTGCTGTCAGTGGGCATTAAGGCAGCTGCAATATTGCCTGTCATTAATAGTCTCTGCTACTCTGCCATCATAATTGCTGACCTTAGCTTGGCCCTCTGCTATGAATTAGAATTTCTGTTAAGAGAGACTATTAATGAAACAAAGTTAAATTCCTCAGCAGTTTTCAATTAGAATTAAAAAAAGTCCCTATTTCATTTTGAAAAGAGAATGGCTTTGAATCTACAAACATATTTTGAAATGATAAGCAAGATGCATAAAAATAATTATGCCTAGAAAGCCTTTCTTTTTGAGGAGGTTGGGATAAGCATTTTGTTCACTTTATAAAATTCCTGAAAGAACTAAAACATTAATCTGGAGGACTGATCTAAATAAATATAAAAGATAAAAAGTAAAGGATATACATAAGACAGCTGAAAGGTATGAGAGAAAAAAACGTGATTTTTTTTTTTCATCATCATGTACTTTGCTAATTAAAAAAAAAAAAACCTAGGTAGGGACATTACTTATTTAGAAATGCACAAACACTGAAGCATAGAACATATTCTATCCCATTTTTATTTTTTATTTTATTAAGATTATTGGGTAACATTGGTTAATAACAGTATGTGCTTCAGGTGTACAATTTTATAATACATCATCTGTATATTGAATGGTGTGCTCACCACCCAGAATTTAGGCTTATTCTGTCACCATATATTTGACCCTCTTTACCCTTTTCATTCTCCCCCCACCATAAAAATCATATGATCATATCAATAGATGCAAAAAAAGCATTTGACAAGATACATCTATTTATAATTAAAATATTCAATAAGATGGGCATAGAAGGAAAGTACCTGAAGTTAATAAAGGCCATATATGATAAACCCTCAGCTAATATCTTACTCAATGTGGAAAAACAGAAAGCTTTTCTTCTAGGATCAGGAACAAGACAAGGATGCCCACTCTTGCCACAGTTATTCAACATAGTACTGAAAGTCTTAGCCAGAGCAATCAAGCAAGAGAAATAAAAAGCATCCAAATTGAAAATAAAGAAGTAAAA
This sequence comes from Plecotus auritus, assembly GCF_963455305.1. NCBI lineage: Eukaryota > Metazoa > Chordata > Mammalia > Chiroptera > Vespertilionidae > Plecotus > Plecotus auritus. Next base: position 130,563,644 of record NC_137770.1, on the reverse strand, counting down.
CTGTCACTATTTGCAGATGACATGGATATATATATATATATATATATATATATATATATATGATCTATCCCTAATGACTCCACCAAAAGACTATTGGAAACAATAAGCAAATACAGTAAAGTTCCAGGCTATAAAATCAATGCACAGAAAACTATTGTGTTCCTTATATACTAACAATAAAATACTGGGGAAAAATGAAGAAAACAACCCCATTTACAATTGCAACCAAAAGGATAAAATATCCTGTTATTTTTTATAATATATTTTTATTGATTTCAGAGAGGAAGGGAGAGGGAAAGAGAGAGATAGAAATATCAATGATGAGAGAGAATCATTGATCAGCTGCCTCGTATAGGCCCCACCCTAGGGATCAAGCCTGCAACCTGGGCATGTGCCCTGACTGGGAATTGAACCATGACCTCCTGGTTCATAAGTGGACACTCAACCACTGAACCATGACAGCCAGGCTAAAATATCCTGTGTGTGTTTTTATTTTTATTTTTATTGTGTTTTATGTATTATTCAACTTCCAAGAGATACCATATGCATATGTTAAGTGTTTGTCTTACTTTTTATAGTGGAAATGAAATTAAGGTTGAGTGACATGTTAATTGTACTGAGTCATGCATCAGGCCAATCATGGAAATGACTATCAGGCTGATAGAAATGTGACTAACTTTGTAGATTGGATGGTTGTGATGTGTTAAAGTTCTCTATTACCTTTTATAGAGAATACATATTTAGAAGGCATATATATGTACAAGTTAAAAACTTAACGATTACTTTAAATCTCCTGTCATATGGGATAATAGGCACTGTGGAATCCATAACCAGATAACCTATAAACTGAAGATCTTTTCAGTGATATATTCTAATCACTTCAGCTTTTAAAATGAGAACAATGTTTTGAAATTATACCAAACTTTTAGTAATTTATTTCAGTGAAAATGATCTCTTTAGTCTACTTCTTCAAATAAATGTTTTACTTTTGAGATTATTTCATTAAGTTAAATCTCTCTGCTCCTGTCTTTCCTGGGTTTGAAGGCCATTACTGGTTCACTTATTTTCTTGTTAAGGATATTTACTAGGTTAGCAAAGGGTAGTGTAAATAGCAAGATGAATTTAGTAACTCAATATGATTCTATTACTTCTGAAAATTGCTATGGAACTGAATATTCACAAAGCTTCAGAAATGGCATTAGAGTTTACAATCTACACTAATAAAAGAGTAAGATGCAAATTGACCGTACCTTTGTGACGAACACCAGCCAATCAGGAGTGAGTATGCAAATTAATCCAACAAAGATGGCAGGTTAATTTGCATATGCAGGCACTGAGCTGCTGGGGGCGGGATGCTTGTGTCATCACCATGGCAACGACATAGGCGATCCGCACTGCCCCAGCAGCTTCGGGCCTCTGGGCAGCGTGGGAAGGCAGAAAGGCAGCTCCGGCTGGAGCTAAGGCAGTGCAGGCAGCCAGGGGAAGGAAGGCCCATTCTTGCACAAATCTTCGTGTGTTGGGCCTCTGGTATAAATATAAATAGGAATGCAATCATTGGTTGATTTCTGTATGTGCTCCGACTGGGGATTGAACCTGCAATCTTGGTTTATTGGGATGATGCTCCAATCAACTGAGCTACTGGTCCATGGTCTGCCCCAATAATTTTTAACCTTAAGATCTGATAAGCCTGGGATCTGGCCAGAAGATCCAAAAGTTGCCCTTCTCTACCTACCTTCTGTTCTTTCAAAGTGGGAACTTATTTGCAAGCTGAATAAAATGTTACTTAATGGTTGTGGGATAAAGCAATAGACTTGGATTTAAGATAGTGGGGACAGTGGATTCTAAGGGAATTTGATGAGATATTTGATTTGCTGTCTATCATCAACCATTCTCTCAGAAGAAGTCTGTTGGGACAAGGTTTCAGAAATCCTATCTATGTTAAGACATGATCAGTCTGATATCTGTATATACTTGTCTGGCAAGAAAATTCTCATTCCTATTCTCAGTTAAAAGAATTGTGGTTTCAGTAGAAATACAGAATAAAAATTAATTTTTCAAGATGAAAAATTAAAAGACATGTCAAACTATGTAATTATCAGGGCATTTCAAATAATTTGGCAATCATCTTATAAACACAGGACTACTTCTATATGGCAGCTGTAAGGGGAGACAAGGAGAAAATTAAAGAAACTTTAGCAAGGTTATTTTAAAGTATGACCTTTCTGTTCAGACTGTGCAATCTCTTTAAAAACTGCATTATCACTTGGCTTTCTTTTCTGGGTAGACAGTTGGGGTAGCTGTGTGGTTTGAATGAAAAAAATTAATGTTTAAATTCTTGTTAAGATGGTAATAAAGTTAGACAGTTCCAGTAAAACCTAAAAGGACAAGTTATATTTTGCGTTGGTTTCAAAATATATGCATTTTTAAAATATATTTTTATTGATTTCAGAGAGGAAGGAAGAGAAAGAGTGAGATAGGAAAATCAACGATGTGAGAGAATCATTGATCGGCTGCCTCCTGCACACCCACCACTGGGTATTGAGCCTGCAACCAGGCATGTGCCCCCGACCGGAATTGAACCCACGATCCTTCAGTCCAAGGGCCAATACTCTATCCACTGAGCCAAACCAGCCAGGGCAAAATATACCCTTTTTTTTTAACTTCCCTCTGGGGAAAAATGCACATTAGTCACTAACAAGATGAAAAATTTTGGGTTAGACCAGGATGAAGTTTGGTTTTTAATTATCTGTAAAACTGCTATAAACAAATAATATAAATAAAAATTTAAGAAAGTTAATGAACACAGTAAAATGACAAGATTATTTTCAAATATTTTGGCATATATTAATATATAAATAATTTATGGATAGGAAATAATTTTCAACTTTTTGTTAGAGCACATCCTGATGAGGCAAAATTTATATTAATCCCAGAAATTAGCAAGCTTTTAATTTCTTAACATAAAATAGAAGATCAAGTTTACTCACTTTTATTGTTCTCCCCCTCATTCTGAATTATGAAGTTGTGGTAAGGTATGTGATAATTACTCTTGAGATATTATGGATATTTTATTTTATTTATTTATTTTTATTGTTGACAGTATTACAGATGTCCCACCATTTTTTCCCCATTGACCTCATCCACCCTGCACCCAGTACTCCCCAGGCCTTTACCACTCTATTTTCTGTGCCCATGGGTTATGCATATATGCATAAATGTTCCCCGGTTACCCCAACTTCCCCACCCCCACCTTCTCTCTGAGATTCATCAGTCTGTTCCATGATTCTATGTCTCTGGATTTATTTTGTTCATCAGTTTATTTTGTTCATTAGATTCCACATATGAATGAGATCATGTGATATTTATCTTTCTCTGACTGGCTTATTTTGCTTAGCATAATACTCTCCAGTTTCCTCCATGCTGTTTCAAAGGGTAAGAGATTGTTTTTTATAGCTGCATAGCATTCCATTGGTAGATGAGTGGATAAAAAAAGCTGTGGTACATTTACACTATTTTGGGTATTTTGAAGGAACAGATAACTTCTTACAATCTCTCTGGCAGCAGAGATTGATAGGCTATATGTAGAAATATTCTAGACATAAGTAAAGGCGAGATGATGTAACCCAAAAGTGTCAAAATGCACCACTGATGCCAACACAACACCCCCATAATTAATGGCTACTTTGGGTTAAAACACAGAAGACCTCTGAGAATTTTAAGTGTGTTAAACTACTTTTCACTAATGGCCTTAGCTAGAATGAACGTATCAATAAGTATATCTATTCACCCTCAAATTGCCATCTACGCTGGGGAGGTAGAGAGATAAGGGCACTAAATCTCTAGAGAAGAAGTGGGGGCCACGAACAGGTGAAGGTAAGGTTGACCCTGGGTGGACATCACAGGTAGTTTGCTTACTTCACATTTTGGCTGAGTGTGTGTATATTGATTATATGGGTAAAGTGGTAGAAGGTGAGAAAACATTATGTTATTATACCTTTCAAACCTATGCTATGTTAGATTGTTGTCATGGTGAATATTTTCTCTGCTTAATATGAACTTTAGGTCATAAATTAATTTCTGAAAATGATAAATATGCAAAACATCCTCTGCCTTTGGCAGAAAGTTACTGTGGGTCAAGGGCAAATCAGCATCAGATGTAAAAAAAAGTGTGCATTTTCCTTCTTATTCTGTCACAGACCACTGCTTGACTTGAACCAAAACCACTATTTCTGTTTAAAACATACTGAAAAAGCAGAAAAATTTAGATAGACCCAGATGACAGACAAGTCATTATTTGTGAACGAATTCTGTTTTCTAATTAAACTTTTGCACATAGAGATATTATTTAATGAAATTAAACATTGGCTTAGTCATAGCGAGTAAAATAATGAATTGAGAAAACTATGCAATAATTCAAAACTTTGGGATAATAGATAAAACAATTATTTGGAGGTCTTTATTTTTCTTAGATTATATGTAAATTGTCTTTTCTACTGCATAAATCTGGAAACCACTCATTCATTCATCTTCTATTCCTCAAATGTTTGTTCAGCACCTACTCTGGCTAAGAATGGGAATGTGAGGTGAGATGAACTATACCATCCTTCCAAAAACTTATTGTATTGGAACTCTTAGCCTTTTAAAAACTGGTTTTTATTACTTTGTAAAATATAAACATGATTCACATACATATAAATCTAAACAGCTTTAAAGCCTACTCTTAAGATATTAGCCACAAAGAATAAAACCAGACCAATGGGTAAATATTCTGCAAGGCAATTGAAAATATCACTCAAGTCTCATAAAGCACACCAAAGTGAGATTGCAATAATAAAGCTCAGCTAAGTTTCCCACATCCCACCATTTCTCAGGAAGTGACTCTGTTCCCTAAATCTCTGAGTTTGTTCTCTGTAATTTCCCTAAATTCTCTCCAGCTCTTGATTTCTCCTTCCATATCTTCATACTCTCTTCTCCAGTAACTCTGCTTTCAGAGCCGCTCAATTCTCCCTTCACTCACTTCCTTGACTTGATATAACAAAGGCCATGCCATGGAGACAACACACACACACACACACACACACACACACACACACACACACACACACACACATCGACACTCCCTCCTCCCCCCAACCATGAGGTAAAACTTATGAAAGCGTATTTGATTTTGATTTTTAGGATATCTTTTATTTATTTATTTTTTATTTTTTTAAATTTCTTTATTGATTAAGGTATTACATATGTGTCCTTATCCCCCCATTGCTCCCCCAACACCCCCATTCATGCTCTCACCCCCCTGTTGTGTGTGTCCATTGGTTAGGCTTATATGCATGCATACAAGTCCTTGGTTGACCTCTCCCCCTTACCCCCACCCTCCCCTACCTTCCCTCTGAGGTTCAACCATCTGATTGATGCTTCTCTGTCTCTGGATTTGTTTTTATTCATCAGTTTATGTTGTTCATTATAGGTTTCAGACAATATATTCACCAATCTAAAATGTCATATTATTTCAATCACTTACTATTAATGTGAGTTGAATATGATAGTTTCACTTATTTTTTGCCTTAGAGTTTCATAATTTTGGCCCAAAGAAGCATGTTTTGCAGTTGTAGAGCCACCAAGTAGACTATGATATATGTTTGTTTTGTTTTTTCTATAAACACGGTTAAGTAGATACCTTCTTTCCACACTGACACCACAGGCTGGTGTATGTCAATGTTCCTTAGTCTTTTAAAAACAAAATGTTTTTTAAAGCCTCAACTGTTTTTATTTTGAAATACTGCTGCTTTGTGCACCAGCTTGAGAATGTCTCATAAATGTTTTATCTCTAGTGCTAGCTGTGCCTATGGGGGCATTGAAATCATAGTAGTTCTATTGATATCATATTTGCTATGAAGTACCGTTATAGTGTAAATATGCAAGTGCTGTTGACAAGTTACACTGTTAACTGAAGCTGCCAAACACAAGCTAACTGTTAGAATGCAGATGTAACAAGCCAGCTGAAGAAAAGATGCTAGAGACAGCGCCTCCCTTTTTAGCTAAATGGGTAAGGGACAGAGGAAATAACTCTTAGTATTTTTGGTTTAAGAAATAATGTTGAGTAAAAAAAAATAAGCATTTAGAATTATTAAAAAAAGAATTCAGGTAGAATCACAAACATGGAAAAGGCCTACATAGTAAGTTAGCTCATCTGTGTTACTTTTGAGAAGAGAAGAGGCAAAGGGAGGTTAATGATTTATTTGTGGTTTCATAGCTAATGGCATAATGAAAACTCGACTTTAAGGCCTGATTTCTGGTCAGGATTTCTTTTACTACTCAATGACAAAGTAACTTCAGATGAACATATCTGTTTTAAATACACTTTTTTCCTTCGACTGAAGGTGTTGTTCCTTGTCCAATTATGATATCTTCTTTTTTTAAAAAAATTGTTTAGAGGAAATTGATGAGAGAGAGAGAGAGAGAGAGAGAGAGAGAGAGAGAGAGAGAGAGAGAGAGAGAGAGAGAGACCAATTTATTTTTTCACTTGTTTATGTATTCTTTGGTTGATTATGTGTCCTGGCTTGGGATTGAACCCACAACCTTGGTGTATCAGATGATGCTCTAACCAGCTGAACTACCTGGCCAGGGCCCATTATGAGATCTTGATCATGATCTAAGGCTGTTCTTAAATGTGCTGTAGTGTTAATGAACTCAAATGAGCAGTAGAAGACTGCATAAAAGTAAGAAGATTTTGGTGAAAAAAGAAAATGCTGTCTGAAGCAAGATGCAATACCCCCCCCCCCCCCCACTCCGAGGGTAATTAGCTGACTGTCTGGTAGCATTTTCCCTTATGTCCATTGCAGAGTAGAGATCAAGAAAGATCGGGGGGCAGAGGATTAGTTAGGGCAGCAGCGGCCTACTTTCCTGGACACTTGACTAATTGTAGGAATTTAGGGGTGGCCTGCTTGGTGGTCCTAGATCAACTTTACACTGAAAGAGCTAAAGAGTTTAAAATGTTAGATTTCATTTCATAGGACATTATACATGTAAGTTAAACATTTAATCTGGAAACTTTTGGGATTTCTGTTTACGCTTCATTCTTCACATCTCTTTTCCATAAAATTAAGGGCAAATAAACAACTCTAGGAAAATGGATAGCATCTTAATTTAATGATTCTTAGTGAAGTTATTTATTTTTATATTGTAATTTTTAAAAATTTAACTGTATTGTTGAAAGTATTACAGATGTGCCCTCCCTTTTATTCCCATTGACCCCCCACCCTGCACCCACAACTCCCAGGCCTTCACCACACTACTGCCTGGGTCCATGGACAATGCATAAATGCATATAAGTTCTTTGGTTGATCTCTTCCCACCCACTCACCCACCCTTCTCCATCTTTCCTCTGAGATTCCAAAGTCTGTTCCATGCTTCTATGATTCTGGATCTATTTTGTTCATTAGATTCCAAACATGAGCGAGATCATGTGATATTTGTTTTTCTCTGACTGGCTTATTTCGCTGAGCATAATACTCTCCAGTTCCCATCATGCTGTCTCAAAGGATCTAAGAGATCTTTTTGTTTTTGTTGTTTTTTTTTTACTGCTGCAAAGTATTCCTGGTATAAGCATTACCGCAGCCTTTTTATCCACTCATCTATTGATGGGCATTTGGGCACTTTCCAGATCTTAGCTGTTGTAAATTTGCTGCTATGAATGTAGGGGTGCATATATTCTTTCTGATTGGTGTTTCAGGTTTTGTATGATATACTTCTAGAAGTGTATTGGGTCAAAAATCAGTGCCATATTTAATTTTTTGAGAAAATTCCACACAGTTTTCTATAATGGCTGTACCAGTCTTCATTCCTACCAGAGGTGTACTAGGATAGCCTTTCTCCATATCCTTGCCAGCACTTGTCATTTGTTGATTTGTTGATGGTAGCCATTCTGACAGGTGTGAAGTGATACCCTAATTGTCATTTTAATTTGCATCTCTCTGATGACCAGTGACTTTGAACATTTTTTCATATGTGTCTTGGCCATCTGTATGTTCCCTTTGGAGAAGTGTCTATTTAGGTCCTTTGCCCATTTTTTTATTGGATTGTTTGTCTTCCTTTTGTTAAGTTGTATGAGTCCCTTATATATTTTGGATATTAACCCTTTATCAGATGTATCATTGGCAAATATATTCTCCCATGCAGTGGGCTCCCTTTTCATTTTGTTGATGGTTTCTTTGCTGTGCAGAAGCTTTTTATTTTAATGTAGTCCCATTTGTTTATTTTCTCCTTAGTTACCATTGCCCTAGGACCGTGGTTGGCAAACTGCGGCTTGCGGGCCACATGCGGCTCTTTGGTCCCTTTAATGTGGCTCTTCCACAAAATACCATGGCCTGGGAGAATCTATTTTGAAGAAGTGGCTTTAGAAGAAGTTTAAGTTTAAAAAATTTGGCTTTCAAAAGAAATTTCAATTGTTGTACTGTTGATATTTGGCTCTGTTGACTAATGAGTTTGCCGACCACTGAACTCTAAAGAAGCTATGGAACACAGCTAGAGTGGACTGGTTTTTTACTCCCAGATTTAGTGGTCAGACTGAAGAGAGGGCCTAGGATATGTGTCTATAAACATATTGCTATGAGAGATGTGTGATATTTTGCTGCATATGGTTTTTTTAATAGGATTTTTATGGTTTCATGACTTACATTTAAGCCTCTTATCCATTTTCAGTTTATTCTTATGTATGATATAAGTTGGTGGTCCAGTTTCATTTTTTTGCAAGTATTTGTCTAATTTTCCCAACACCATTTATTGAAGAGCCTCTCTTGACTACGTTGTATGCTCTTGCCTCCTTTGTCAAATATTAATTGAGTGTAATGGCTTGGGTCAATTTCTGGGGTCTCTGTTCTGTTCCATTGGTCTATATAGCTTTTCTTATGCCAGTACCAGACTGTTTTGAGTACAGTGGCTTTGTAGTATAACTTGATATCCGGTATTGTGATCCCTCCAACTTTGTTCTTCTTTCTCAAGATGGTGGTGGCTATTTAAGGTCCTTTTTGGTTCCATATACATTTTTGGAGTATTGGTTCTATATCTGTGAAGTATGCCATTGGTGTTTTAATACGAATTGTGTTGAATCTGTAGATTTCTTTGGCTATTATGGACATTTTGATGATGTTAATTCTACCAATCCATAAACACTGTATATTCTTTCACTTGTTTATATCTTCTTCTGTCTCTTTTTCCAATGTCCTCTAGTTTTCTGAATACAAGTCTTTTACCTCCTTGGTTAAGTTTCTTCCTAAATATCTTAAATTTTTTGTTGCAAAGGTTAATGGGATTGTTATTTTAGTTTCTTTTTATCAAAATTCATTATTGGTATATAAAAATGACATCTATTTCTGGGTGTTAATTTTGTTTCCTGCTACGTTGTTGAATTCATTTATTAAATCTAGCAGATTTTTTGGGTGGAGTCTTTAAGGATTTCTATGTATAATATCATGTCATCTGCAAATAATGACACTTTTACACCCTCCTTTCCAATTTGGATGCCTTTTATTTTTTATTCTTTTCTGATCATTGTGGCTAGGATTTCCATTACTATGTTGAATAAGAATGGGGAAAGCAGATATCCCTGTCTTGTTTCTATAAAAAGATCATACACCATGACCAAATTGGATTTATTCTGGGGATTCTTAGTGAATTTAATTATTTATTCTTATAAGATAGATGCTAAACAACCATTAATTATTTTAAAAGTTACAGTTATGCATACTTTGTAGGAGAAGGCTATTGAGTCTTGAGAGGGTAAAATTCAGGTCAATGACTTGGTTGAAGAGCACACAATGGCTTCCTTTCTAAAGTGACATGAGCTAAATTGGGATGAAAGAAGTATAAAATCATGAAGCATAGTATAGAGGAAAAACTTTCTAGTGAAGGGCAAAGACCCCAGGGTAGGAAGGAATATGGCATATTTAAGAAACTGAGTAAAAGTTATTGTAGCTGGAGAACAGAGAGCAGAATGAGAGTGGCCATAAAAAAGACTCAAGAAGAAGGTGATCAGAGGATTCTTAATAATTGTTATTCATATTGATAATCTATAAATACATATATATTTGATGCAGCTTAATTTTTTAAAGAATAAAGTTAAGTGGGATGACATTTTAAATAAAACATCTTATCCTTATGAGTATTTTTACTAGAGAAAGATATTAAGTGATGGAATTTAAGAAAGAATATATTAATGTGTGAAGTTAATGACAAGTTTAATAAACTAAATTAGCTAGGATTTTTATGTGTGAGTATATTTCAAATTCAAGAAAGCTCAATTATTCTATTTAAAAGTAAATGACACACACCTAACTTATAATGGAATATGTTAAATAATGAAATAGATTGATTTTAGTTATTGCCATCATTTTTCTAACCTGAGAGATACTTGTTTTCTTTTCTAATCATTCATTATTGTGGGGACTCTATTCAGAGTGAGCCAGATGCTCAAGGCCAACTAAAGTGTAGAAGCTCTATTCAGAGTATGCTGGATGTTCAAGGCCACTCAGGGTGTAAGAATCTTAATCAGAGCATTCAAGCATGTGCAAGGATGCAGCAATCTATGCACTGTGCAAGCGTGCCCTTCTATAACCCAAATGATTGATGTTACTATTTTGAAAGAAGCCTTTTTTGTCTAAGTAGTATAAAGTTTTACTGACCAGACAGTACAGCTGCTTGGGGGCGGGGAGGAGAGTTGCTCCTATGTAAGGCAGGACTGCTTGGTGAGGCTATAGGTATGGAGGCTGTATTATGGGAAAGATACGTTACTGACCAGCTGGCCGTGCATGGCTGCTTGGTGAGGCTGTGGCTCCAGGGATGGTTTCTGTATAACTAGCTCCTATGTAGGAGACTACTGCTTTGTAGGAAAGATGTACTGTTACCTAACCGGTGTGCGGCTACCTACTGTATGGGACTTTACTTTGAAGAACTGCTTTGTCTAGTGCAAGCATGTCAAACTCAAAGGCTAACATGGGCCAAATAACAAGGTTTAAGTTTATGTGGGCCACAAAAAAACAAAAGCTTCAATTTTCATAGAAATGTAAGTTTATTTCAATAGAGACATGTTGAAAACAAAGGGCTGAAATAAATGAATAATCGTTAACATCCTATCTAATAAAAGAGAAATATGCAAAATGACCATCACTCCAACACACAAGATGGCTGCCCCCATGTGGTCAAAGACCCTGCCCCCATGTGGACACAAGATGGCCACCACAAGATGGCCTGCAGGGGAGGGCAGTTGTGGGTGATCAGGCCAGCAGGGGAGGGCAGTTGGGAGGGACCAGGCCTTCAAGGGAGGGCAGTTTTGGGGTGACCAGGCTTGCAGGGGAGGACAATTGGGGGAGACCCAGGCCTGCAGGGGAGGGCAGTTGGGGGAGACCCAGGCCTGCAGGGGAGGGCAGTTGGGGGGGGGCCAGGCCTGCAGGAGGGCACTTGGGGGCAACCAGGCCATCAGGGGAGGGCAGTTGGGGTTGACCAGGCCAGCAGGGGAGGGCAGTAGGGGAAACCAGGCCAGCAGGGGAGTACAGTTAGGGGCAACCAGGCAAGTAAGGAGGGAAGTTAGGGGCAACCAGGCTGGCAAGGGAGGGCAGTTAGGGATTACTGGGCCAGCAGGGGAGGGCAGTTGGGGGTGACCAGGCCTGCAGGGGAGGACAGTTAGGGGTGACCAGGAAAGCAGGGGAGGGCAGTTAGGGGTGACCAGGCTGGCAAGGGAGGGCAGTTAGGGATTACCGGCCAGCAGGGGAGGGCAGTTGGGGGTGACCAGGCTTGCAGGGGAGGGCAGTTAGGGGCTATCAGGCCAGCAGGGGAGCATTTAGGTGTCGATCAAGCTGGCATGGGAGTGGTTAGGCGGTGATCAGGCTGGCAGTCAGAAGCAGTTAGGGGCAATCAGGCAGGCAGGCAGGTGAGCGGTTGGGAGCCAGCAGTCCTGGATTGTGAGAGGGATGTCTGACTGCCCATTCGGGCCTAAATGGGCAGTTGGACATCCCTCGAGGGGTCCCATATTGGAGAGGGTGCAGGCTGGGCTGAGGGACACCCCCACCCCCGCATGAATTTCATGCACCCAGTCTCTAGTAAAATAATAAAACATTTTAATAAACAATATTTTCTCTTGAACATTAACTTACCAGACACTGAATAACTACACAAATTAATAAGTGTAATGCAAATAAACCTATTTTTTCTTGTTCTTCGAAAGTGAAATATTTCCTGTTGCGCACACCAAACAAGTCATTCCAAGACTAATGATGTGGCAATCAGCTGCTAAAATATTTGCTGCTAGTATTAGTGGAGAGAAATGGTGCACCTGCACGTAAGGTGCATAAGGGAAATGAATGCAACACGATTATAGTAATCAATCATTAGTGAATGTTGTAGTTTTTTATTAATAATCTATAATAATAAAAGCATAATATGCTAATTAGATCAGACATCCTTCTGGACGTCCTTCTGGATGACCTTCCGGATGAAGCTGGGCCTGCGAGGCATGCCTGGGTCCCGGGTGCCACAGGGAAGCCAGTGCCAGCAGCCAGGGGAAGGAAGGCCTACTTTTGCACAAATTTCATGTATTGGGCCTCTTTACAATAACAGGATATTATAAAAATTAAGTTATGAAATTTTTATTAAAACATTTCTTACATACCATTATATTGGCTGGGCCACAAAAATATTAGTTGTAGGCCACAAAAATATTAATTGTGGGCTGCATTTGGCCCATGGGTCACGAGTTTGACATGCTTATTCTAGTGGCTCCTTATTAGCAATGGCTACATGGCCACTAGCTCCTACATGAAAATTCTCTTATACACCTCCAACTTCTCATGTCTTCTCCATCTACCATGCGGCATCCAAGAAGGTTAAACCCTTGGCAGAGAAGCTCAGACCCAACAGTTGGTGTAGTGGAGCAGGATAAAGGAACTGAGTTCCTAACAATTGGTGTAGTCGGGCAGGATGAAGGACCTGCGGTTCAAGGAGTAAGTACTCCAACAATAGCACAGAGAACAGAGGATAAAGGAGGAACTGTGTCCCCAACAATTATGATTGAATTAGCTTTGTTTTATTTATTCAACATTTTTATTCCTCTTGGTTGATTATATTCTGAAAGATTGAAATTTTTGAATTTGAAAATAATTAAAGTTATTTAACAGTTAATTGGTTGGTTCATTCCTTGAACCAGTTTGCCATTAGCAGTGACTGAGGGATATATGCTAGCTTTGGCTAGGAAATAGCAGGGCTGAGTTCATGTACTTGGAGATGATCAAACAACCATAAAAATAACACTGAAACTTTTAAATCCAATTTCTTGATGAAAACTTATCCAGGCTGGCCATATTTGTAATGACATTATAGTCCAGCTATAATTTCAAATATGAATACGTTTTATTTGCAAACTTAATAATAAATAAAAATTCCTATACTGCTCTGCCTTAACCAATGATTATATGATTATCTTTAACTGGATTTGATTAGGAATCATTTTTTCAACAATGATAGTGATGTGGTAAAATCTCCCATATAACAGTGCAGGAGTCAAATAGAATATTTGTTATTTTTTATATTTCATTATTAGTAATTAATTATACACATGCTTCCGACCTCTTCCATGATGGCTTCACACCTCAAACAGGCACATACGTACAGATGGACTTTGTATTGAGCATTGACTGAAGGCCAGGATTTGTGCTGGGTGCTAGACTCAGTCAGGAGCTTACTAAAACAAGTATGATATTTATGCTTATGGAAGTTGTAGTTTAGGTGGAGAGATAGACATTTCAAGTTAGTTATTTAACATATAGCTATGACAAACTTATGAGAGCATATAATAGGGAACTAGACTTATTTTGAGTAGTCCTGAAAAAGTGAGGGAACTCAAGAAAACTTTCTGCTGAGTAAATGGCATTTAAACAGAAAGCTGAAGGTGATTACAAATGAAGGTTGGGTTCAATGGGGCAAGAGCCCTTGAGGAAAGACCTAGCAGTGGAGGGAGCTGACATAAATTTAAGAACATAAAAAGATTACTATTATAATTTTTGATAATAAATAATAATTTCCAGGATAGGCCAGTAAATGGGAGATCCACCAAAAGTAATATATTACCTCTCTATCAGTGTATCTGAAGACATTCTGCTGTGTTAAATATGTTGATTAGACATTTTTATGGGCCTTGCTTTTATAAAGATTGAGAAAAATAACCGAGAAATTATCGTTTTTACTGCCTACTCTTTTCTTTTGCCAAAAAATTGAAGATCACACAAATTTGGTGGTTTCCAAAGAATTATGAAGAGCTGAAATTTCAATGGGGTTGTTGCACAAGAATGAAATATAAAAATGTTCCCAATAAAAGATGAAAATAGAAATAATTATACATGGGGTGGGGTGGTGGTGGGAATTATTTAATTAAAAAAAAACCACTGAAGCCAGTGAATAATTTTTACAATATATTGACCAGAATTTAAAACTCTTGCCATTTTTTCATAGATAGAGAGCAGGCAGACAACTTGGAGGGGGTAGGGTTGGGGAATGGAAGGATTGAACAAAAAATAAGAAAGAGAATTCATGGACATGGACAACAGTGTGGTGATTGGGGGGATGGAGAGGGATGGGTGAAAATAGTAGAGGGCATAGAGTGGATAAAAGGTGATGGAAAAAATAAAATAAAATTAAAAAATAATCTTGCCACTTTTAGGTATAGATTCCATCTAGCCCACAGACTTAAGTTTGACAATGGATAGGCTAAATACTTTAATTCAGTATTCAAGGGCAACACTTTGTCAACACCCAGAGGTCTTTTGAATCCTCACATTGGCAGTTTGTTTGGGCTTTGGTCTTAACTGAGCTTTAACTAATTTGTTGCAACCATTTAAATATCACCATGAAGTTGATGAAAGTGTGTAGACACTTACTGAGGCAGAAAAAAGTTTACTAATAAGAGGACTGAATATGAAATGACAGCGGCAGCTCTTCAAAGAAGGGGTATTGGATCTCTTTGGATTGTGGACTTAGCAGTTCAGATTGTTGGTCCCTTTGAACTCAAAGGCAATTCTAATTCCCTATTTCTCATGAAATCTGTTTTTGTTTTTTTTTAAATGTGTGGTCTTTACACTCAAAGTTACATCTCACTGTAACAGGAAAGGAAGGCAAATCCATGCTACTGACAACCATCTAATGCAGCATGAGTGCCGCTGTGAAACGTCAAGTATACATATGAGTGGATGGCAGCCAAACTTGGAGTGAGTTGTGCACATGGTCAGTTAGTTCTTGGGATTTTTATGTGTTACCAAGGGTGGGGGGTTGTCTCCAAGCTTTGTGGTGCCAAATTCTGATTCTGCCTTCTGGTTGGGGTGGGGTGGGGGTTTGTTCCTAACATTGTCCGGTTCTGGAAGTGTCATGGCATTTTCCCCCCTTCACCCCCTTCTACTTTTTCTGTCAGTTTTCATTATAATGATGGTATAATGAGCTTTGGGGTCAATTTTTCCTCCGTCTTGGAATGATCTGGTTCTAGCCACAGCATGAGCACTGGGTCCCTTGTCTTAAGGGTTTTTACTTGTTTTCTAAAGGCAGGAATTTTAGGAGAGGTCTCAGGGGAGTATTTCAATAAAATATTCATCAGCTTTCCAGGTGTGTCCTTTCAGGGTCATGGTCTCTGTTGATTGGTCGGTAGGGGAGGGGGTCATTGCATCTAGTCTTTATGTCAGCAACTGCGTTGCTTCATCTGGTTTTGCTGCTTTTCTGGGTCTGGAGCTAAAATACAACTGAGGCCTGGAAGTTATCTCTAGTTTGACCAAAATTGTCTCTGTGGTCAACAGACTGGAGGCTTTGTTCCTAAGATTATTTGATATAGGTCAGAACCTCATTGTCCTAAGGGTTTAATATTTAAGGGAATGGTCTTGTATGAGAGTCATATGAGGCTATTCTCCAGCCCCTTGTTCCTCTTCTAAGGGGTCTAAATTGCATGACTAGTGACATTCTAGGTGAGGAAAGGTCAGGAGGTCTAAACCTCATGACTAGTGACTACTAGGGGAGGAAAAGTCACCCTGAGGGTAAGGTCCTAGCCCATAATACCTGTTTTTCCTAGTTTTGCCCATTGCAAGGCACCTGTGACTTTCCACCCTGGTGACATTCCATACCTGGTTTATTGTTCCTGCTCTGTGCATGCTTGACTAATTGCCTATTCTACCAGTATGATAAGCCAGGGAGAAGAAAAGGATTCCTCTTGTAGCCTGGACAAGTGACAAAACCTTAATAGTGCTCCGATGAGATGGTGATTGTGCTGCTAATGCTTCCTTTCCTGTGGAATCTGTAGTTAAGGGGCCTCTTAGAACATTTTAAGAAATGAAAACACTTCAGACCATTCCTAACTTCACAGACTTAAATTTAGTAATTTGGGGAATGCAATTCTTTGTTCAGGATTAATATATAGGGTGTCCTCCC
The DNA here is from genome assembly GCF_963455305.1 of Plecotus auritus. NCBI lineage: Eukaryota > Metazoa > Chordata > Mammalia > Chiroptera > Vespertilionidae > Plecotus > Plecotus auritus. Next base: position 130,547,195 of record NC_137770.1, on the reverse strand, counting down.
CAAATGTATATATACTTTAATAGCTGATAGTTCAATTTTGAAAATGAAATGTATTTTAAAAACACTGCCTTTATAATTATTTCAAAGGTGTGTATACATTTTTTGGGACACCCTATATAAAGCAGACTTACATCCCATTCTCATTTTCAGTCTTAATTTAGGATGGAAGGATATGAGTGTTGATCCCACAAGAGGCTGTGATTTCTTCGAATTTAGACTTAGAGGTTGATCATTGCCTCCTGACCTGATTCAATTCCTTATTATTTTTCACTTTCTTAAAAAAAAACTTAAAATATTTAAAAATAAACCAAACTGTGATGTACTAGTCATCTTCCCCCTCTTTGCTGCCCATCCTTTTTCTCCCTCTCTCAACCTTTCCTCTTGTCCTCTCTCCTGGCCACCCAGGCTGTCTTCATGGATCTCTATACTTCCTCTATGTCTTTAAAAATATTTATTGGCATAACCTTGGTTGCATTATATAGGTTTCAGGTGTACAGCTTTATAATACATTATCTGTCTAGTCTCCTTCTGTGATCATATATTTGACCCCCTTTACCTCCTTCATCCTCTCCCCATCCCCCATTCCCCTGGTAATCACCGTACTATTGCCTGTGTCTTTGAGTTTGTTTGTTGCTTTTTGTTTTATATCCCACATATGAGTGAAACCATATGGTTCTTGTCCTTTTCTATTATTTCACTTAGAATGACTCTTCCATGTTGCCATTAATGGCAATATTTATCTATGTCATCCTTTCTCTGAATCTTGCCCAACTTTTCTTTGTATTGGGAGAGAAAATGGAAAGGTTGGTTTGGGCCACAAGTAGGGGGAGAGAAGAAAAAGAAATATGTAGCAAAATGGTACAGGTTGTGCTAAAAGACACAAGCAATGAATAGATTTGACTTCATTCTTTGTGTTAGTTTACCCTCTTTTAGCTAGGAATTTCCCAGACATAAAAATGTTTTATCTTCTCTTTGTTTGAGTGATGTGTGTATAATTATTCACTATTTCCAAATGAGCTGTATATTGTCTCTCGCTGTCTCCCTCTAAGAGAAGGAGGCAGAAAGACGAAAAGAGAAGGGAGATAAATTTACCCAGAGAACTACTGTCCTTCTGGTCTTTATTTTATAATGTAATATTTATTTTTCTCTTGTTGTTTGATTGCTTCTGTGCTCCCAGTGGCCAGCTATGCTCCATCAGAGGGTCAGTCACTTTTTGTGCTGACTTGCTCCCTCTGGTTGGCATAGGTTCTCTGGTGCTGCCATCTGACTGTCCAAGCTCTGTGCTGCTACACTCCATCCCAGCTTAACACTGAGCCTTCATCTCATGTTGCTGTGACCCAATGCCTAGTGCCCTTTAAAGCTGCAGGTTCCCACCTCACTTCACTGAACCTTCTTGTGCTAAGACTCCTCCTGAGTTCTGCTGAAAATGTCAGACAGAGGACTAAAACCAAAGGTCACCTGGCTTTCCTTCCCCTGCTTGTTGCTCTATGTTTGAGCAGTTGCCTCCAGGGGGCTTTAGCTCCCACTACTGTCTCTGGACAAGAGCAGTTCATAAAGTTGCTGTGACTTGGCCTGCAGTCCAGTCACACAGATGACTCTCTGAACACCAACTCTCTCCTGCCATTCTATGTGTTTGGTTTCTGCTCCTTCTGCTGGGAATGCCTTTCTTGTTCTGGGATAATTGTCAATACTCAACCTACAGGTCTTTTCTGATACTGTGCTTGGTCAGTTAGATATGATTTTTGTTGCAGAGAACCATGTACAATCCTCTATCAAGGGTCTTTGTACATTCAAATCAAATTTTTTGCACACTGAACTGGTATTTCCTTATCTGTTCTCACCATACTTTAAGCAGTGTCAGGGGGCACCACATCCTACTCATTTTGAATTACTGGCACTTTGTACATTCTTAGCACGTTATAAGTAATCAATGCAATATCAACATGCTACATGAACATGTTACCCGTATTGGAAAGTCTAATAGGGTAAATTTGGGGCCAAGGGATATGGATTCTCAGAAGTGTCAAAGAGCTATCTATGGACCATGCAATAGTATCCCCAGGTGGCATCATTTAAAGCAGCTGATTCCAAGGTCCATTCCTAAGGCCAGATAATTTTTCTTTGTAGGTATTATTTTGTACATGTCCCTAAAGAGATAACTTGGATGATTGTGTCTTTTTAATATGGGTAGTATAAGAAGCAATGTGGTCGATTTTCTGTGAATAAGCACTTCAATCTTATCTATATCTAATTTTAAAAATTTCATCCTTAAAATATCAATTTTGAGTTAGTTTTTCCTTCCATTTTTTTGAGCTAATACATTTTTATTAAAATTGCAATCTTGACTTTCCATCATTTTCCCTCATTACTTTACCTGGCTTGCAGAGTTGTGAATGAAGAAGGTCCATGTAGAGAGGTCATTGCTCTGTCCCCTTGCCCTAGGTGGTACAGCTGTGTCAGCAAGACAGTTGGCCAGAATCTTGTAGAGGGAAAAATGAAAGCTTGCCAATCTGTTTGTCAGTCTGTGTTTTGAAGCAAATAGCTACTTTAGAAACCCTGTAAAAGTCAGTGCAAATGCTAACCCCTGTTGCTTTACCTCAATTATGTGCTGCACAGAAATGATTTTACAGCCTTGTGACTCTCAATGGTACAAAGTATGTAGTCACTTCTTATGTACATTCTAAAATGTGTGCACATTTATGTTACTGTGCCTCTGTGAAATATTATGGTTTCTCCTGTTCTTTCCAATTAAGAAAGGAAAACAGAAATAAACCTATCTATGGATTCTCTCTTTACCATATATTGCATAGGTTTTTGAAACACATGGCTTATTTTAAAATGCTACTTATAAGAATTATTTTGAGAAAAAATAACCCAAAAATGAAAAATGACTTATACCAATATTATATGTTAATGAAAATGAAGATCTAAAATATCCATTTGCCCAGCTTCTAATATTCATCTTACCTGGAGAATGAACTTGTAGAAGATTCACCTTTACAATGTTAAACTGTTAGCTTTTTGCATCTTTAAAACAGATTTATCAAACACATAAGTTAGCAGCATTTCTGTTAATTGCCTCTGAACATACTGAAAACTGCTGTGTGTGGAATTGTTATATAAGTAGGACTGAAGGCCTGCAGAGCAGATTGTGAATTTTGCAATTGCATTTTTAGAGCCAACTCAATCTAGCCTATAACTATTTTCTTTTCTTGTATTCATATAATGGATAATGGATGCTTTCTATGAGGTAAGCAGATTGAAATGAATATTGAAGTTTGTATTTCTTTGCTTGAGAAAGCTGTTTTTAGTTAGGCCCAAACCACAGCAGTCTTTATGAAAAAAAATAATCTAATATTCTCAAAAAGTGTATTTCAAGCCTATAATCAGAATGACAATGGAATGAGGCCGAGAACTGCTCCCTGAAAAAGTAGTTCTTACAATTTTGATGTGAATATCCCACATACAGAAAATTGGCATAATTGATTTCCCATCCTTCTCCCCTTCTTTTGCCCTATCTTCTTCTTTTCATTTCTCCTTCCTCCTATGAATTTCAATAACCATAAAGAAAAACTTAAAAAGTGAAATTAACTCTATTTTTCTTATTTTCCATTAATTTAGTATCTAAGAAACTATACATATACAGTATATGATTCTATTGTATGCACCATTTTGCATTTTGTAATATCTAATGGTGTTATTTAAACACATACTTCCAACATATTGATATATTTGAAATGTTTAGTTATTTATTTCTTAAAAATAGACTTTATTTTTTAGAGTAGTTTTAAGTTCACAGCAAAATTGAACAGAAAATATAGAGAGTTCCCTTGTCCTCTCTGCTCCCACACACTCACAACCTCACACACTGTAATGGTACATTTATTTGCTAGAATTGATGAGACAACATTGACATACCATTATCACCCAAAGGTCATAGTTTACATTAGGGTTTACTCTTGGTGTTGTATATCTTGTGGGTTTTTACAACTATTTAATGACATGTATCCATCATTGTATCATCATAGAAAATAATTTTACTGCCCTAAACATCCCCTGTGTTCACCTATTCATCACTTAAAATGTTTATTTTTAATAACTCCATAGTTTGTATGTATATGTGTGATGTTTAGCCATATCCCTATTCTTGGGTATATGGATCAATTTCTTTTTTTGGGATCAATTTCAACATTTTAAACTTATAAGTAACACTTATGGAGAAATTGACTAAAAAATCATAACCCTAAGGCTCATTGTGTACGTAAGAATTCAGTTAGAATAAATGAGAAAATTTATAGTACTTGCTTCTTTCATCAAATAAGCATATCTGAACACCATTTATGCCTAGATACTAAGGCTATATAGGTGAGTATCATACAATTTCTGCTTTCAATTTGCGTATGTGGGGTGAAGGGTAAGAGTAGATATGTAAGCTAAAAAATAAGTACATAATGCAAAATGCTGTGTCATAACTGAGATATGGAAAGTGATTTCTGTTTCCCAATGAGATGTGATAGCAAAGGAGAACAAGACAAAAAAAATTTAAGAAAGAGGGAAGGACTTCTCAGGTGGGTCTTGAAAGATGATATGATTTTCTAGCCAGTGAAGTAGGGAAAGTATTTATAGATCAAGAAGCAATCCCTTTATTACAAATCCTTAAAAATAAACACTGTGGGGGGGGGGGGCAACGGTAAGATATGTACACATATAATACCTTAATAAAAATTTGAAAAAAAAATAAACACTGAATGAGGGAATCAAATTTGCAAAGCAAAGATCCAATTGCACTGGCTCTGTTTGAAGAAATGCAATAATTGAGGCTGTGTGTTGTGTTTGTATGGGTTGGGAGGACAGTGAAAACTGTGGGATTTGTGGGCAGTAAGACTGGATTCTTGGGCCAGCCTAGACTTTGAGAGGTCCTATGTCCCTCAAAGAGCCTAAGCTTAATTTTGGACAGCAGAGGGTCAGCAAAGTTTACCAGAACTTTCCATGATAATCTGGGATAACTGGCAAGTTGTGTAAGTGACAACAGCAAATGTTACATAGCTCAGTGATTCTTAAACTTCTGTGTGATTCAGAACCACTAGGGAAGCTAATAAAGACTAGGGAGGACCAGGCTTGTTGAGTAGGATGGAGCTCAAACCTCTGCATTTTTGCCAAGCTGTCCAGGTGTTTCTGATAGACATCATAGTTTGAAAAACACTGATATAATGCATATGAAATGCCATTGTGTGGCTCACTTTCATTAGCATTGCAAGAAACACCCTTTCACAGAAACAGTATAATATTTAACAATTTAAATATTTAACAAGGGCTTTAAATTAACACCAAAGTATAATGCTCTTTCTAACTTCTTTGATTCTGCTTTTCCCATCTCTCTTTTTATATACTTAAGAGCTGTATCTTAAACCCCCTGTGTAATTACTTGTGCTTTTTCTGATATAGTGACTAAAAATATTAATACATATAAGTTCTTACAATTGTGCCTGGCATACAGTGAGGTTCTATAAATTTTAGCAACTAGTATTATATCTCACCTATGGCAACTGTCAGATTAATTTTCTGCTCTTACCTACCCTGCTGTCTGCCCTGGAACCCATGTCCTCTGCCTCCTGGTTGAGTTTAGTCAGTGGGGAGTCCTGGAAGGAGATTGGAAGAAGAGAGGGTTTATTTCCAAGGCTCTCTTCTGTGAGGTCACTTTGGGTTAGTTGTTTGCCTCACTGAAGATCTTTGCTCCTTTCAAGGTGATTTCTCTTCAGACTCTGCTTCCTGGTTTTAGTAACTGCTCCCTTCCCTTATCCCTTCGGAAAATTCTTGTAAATTACTATACTATCTCTGCCTTTTCCTTGGCTGAAAATTCCTTTTAAGAACACCCTTCCTCACAGGGCTAATTCCAAACACTGCTCCATGGATTGGCACAGGACTCAGACCTGGTACAGTATCCATCCCTACAGCTTGAGTTATTAGTTTATGGAGGGACACAGCACCAGAATTATTTCTCCTCTTGCTGTCTTTTCTACAACTACCAGGAAGGAGGGACTCTCTCCTGAAATTATGGTAAACCTGGAGTATCTGGGAGCAATCTTTGCCTGTATGTGGAGAGTCTTTATAAAAATGAGGCCGATATAAAGTAATGCTGGAAGAGGAAGAAGGTAGGCCAGTTTGAGCTCAGTGTTTGTCACTTAGAACTGAAAAAAAAAAATCAGTTAATATATTGTATCTTTACCATCCACAAACTATGGCTGTATGTTAGGAACTGGACAAAGAAAGATGACTGTATTTCAGGGGTGTGTTGTGCTAATTTATGACAAAAGCATCTAGAGAACAGAGGTCATTTTGTTTTTATATATGTCTACATAACTATTTAACCTGTGGTTGTTGAAACACTAATGGTTCTATCTCTAGGTGATTATAAAATTCATTTTTTTTTGCAATATTAAGTAGCTCATGTATTTAAATTTTCCTCAAAATCTTGTAGAATAAAATTTTCTACCCCTCTTCTTACGTATTTTGGGTTTCCAGTAAACGCCTTATTTCCCTATCTGAAAAATATTTGTAAGCTTAGTCTTTTTATTACTCCATAGGCCAATGTTTTCCAAATAAAGATGGCTGAGTTTAGTTTTAGTTTGAAGAAATCCATCACATTGATTTCAATCTATCACTTGGAATCTAAGTTTTATTTTCACTTAAATGTCCAGAGCAGCAAACCTACCAGTTGCATTTACTCTTTCCTTACTGAGAATTCTGAATGGAGCAGAAAGCAAATTGCCAAAGGCAAATAGAATATACTGTTGCAAAATATCCTATTTCTGTGTGCAACTCAAAATAATTTAAATGTGATAATTTCCTCAACAGGAGTTTAAAGTAAGTAGTTTAAGTATTTCCTAAGTCATCAGCCTGGTTAGCCTGAGTCATGGAATTCAAAAGTTTTGATTGTATTTTCATTCAAATGGGTATCAACATTCAAACCATGCTTCTCTTACCAAAGGAAATAAAAAGGAAAACAAAAACAAACAACAACAGCAACATAAAACAACACCCCCCCCCCTCAAAAAAAAAAACAGTGTTTATTTTTAAGGATTTGTAATAAAGGGATTGCTTCTTGATCTATTTAAAAGCTAAAGTTACAAATCTCTCCCTGTAAAAGTCAAGTTATTTTTCAGAGAAGCTTTCAATTCTTTCAAATAACACTGACAATTGAGATTCTTTTCCCTACAGGTTGATTCTTTAGATTTCAATTGTCATTTTTTTCTAGAAGGGAAATAATGCAGAAATAATATGTTTCAGTCCAGGATAAAGAATCACATAGTTTTGGATTTGATGGTTAAAATCCAGAAACAACTTCTAATGAGTCTAAATCCTGATTGTTCAATTCTTCCTCCAAGTCTCAGAGATACTCTTGTGTCTTCCCTTCAATGCTCCTATCTCTTATTTAGTAGTTTTTTTCTTTTTTTTGGTTTGCACTGGCCTGAGTTGATTCCGCTTGCAACTAAAATAACTTAACAATATACTTGACATGGTTGCACTATCTCTTTATGACAAGAGGTAATGGAAGATGTCTCCCTCAGGCAAAAGCACAAATTTCATTGTTGTACTCCAAAAATATTTATAACTCTTTCCAAAGAGATGAAAAGAAAGTTCAGTAAAAAATTGAGTGACTGCCATTAGCAGTTGTTATGCCCACTTTCATTTATAATATTTTATTTGAGTCTATGTAAGGGCTACTTTAAAGAAATTAGCATAAGGTAGGTGACTTAAAACAACAAACATTTATTCTCTCATAGCTCTGGATGCCAAAAATTCCTAAATCAAGGTGTGGACAAGGTTGGTTCCTTTTGAAGGCTGTGATGGAAAATCAGTTAAATAAGTCTCTTTTCTAATTTCTGGTGACCGCTGTCAATTCTTCGCACTTCTTGGGTAGTAACTCCATTCTCTGTCTTAGTCTTCACATGTTCTTCCCCTTTGTATCTTCTCCATTTCTGTCTCTTACAAGCCAGAATTATCTCAACTTGAGATTCTTAACTTAATTCTATCTGCAAAGACATTATTTTCAAATAAGGTCACACTGAGAAGTATTGGGGACTAGGAGTTGTGATACCATTGTAAGTAGTTAATTATCAATAATGGGAAAGAAGCAAAGGGAGAGGCCAAACACTATAAACATGGCCATTTGGGCAGCTTCACCAGAAAGCTGCAACTTCACACTCTCCAGGGAACCACTAGTCCATTCTCTGCAGATCACTGGAGAAGGGGTCCAACAAAGGGGAGATGGGCTCATGCGCAGTGAAGTTTGGGTGACATAGGGAAAGTGCCTGTCAGTATACCTGGAAACAAAGGTCATTGGCCAGAGGGGGCAGAGCTACTGCAAGCATGTGAAAATTTGGGAACACATAATCCCCGAAACAAAGGAGTTCACTCTCTTGGCACTTGGAGCTCTTGGCTCTTGTGGCTCTCTTGCATTCACCTGTGTTTCTAGAGGCTGCATGGCCCATGGACACGTGGACCTCACATGCAATGGACGGATGGATTGCAGCTGGAAATGGAAGCGAAACTACCCTGATGCTGGATTGACTGTACCCCAACATGTAACGGAAACTCTGGGCAACGGCTGTAATCCTAGCTCTGCTGAAAGCAAAATGGGACTTCTTCCTTGGCGGGACAAAGGGAAATGGGACCTTGGAAACTCAAGGGTGTAATTCCACAGAAATAAAGCTTTCTACAATATCTCATCCTCCTGTGCGAGTCTCAGAAAAATCTTTTTTTTTCTCATGACATCGCAAGAAGCCCACATCCCCAGCAACAGGTGGGGAAATGGAGTGATCCTCACTGATAACACTTGGACATATATTTTTGGGATCCATAGTCAACCTATTAACATCCTCCAATAGTTTGTGAAGTGGGTGATAATGTTATTCCCATTTTACACATGAGTAAGTAGAGTTGGAAATCACATGGCCAGCAGAATGGAAAGTAGAATACCAGCCAAAACCTAATTCTAAGACCAATGAGATTGATATCACAGCCTCTCTTGACACACTATTTTTGTTTACATAATAATTTCATCTCTTAACTAGGAGATGATACATATTTTAACATTGTTCATAGATTTAATGAAGCTGTATATTTTATCAGCATCATGTTTAATTTCCTCAATATAACTTGTTAATAAGCTATTTCTAAGAAGTTTCCCCAGCTTTTCAGAAAGAAAGGCTTCTAAGCTTCCATTTATATTGCTCTCCTTTTGCTCACTCTCATCCCATTTCCAGATCCCTGGGGTTCAGCCAGTGATGAGCACTCTTGCAGAAGCCCAGGGAAGGCATGCTGGCTCTATCTACTGTCTCAGTTTTATGGCATTCTGTGAAACAAACAAGGATGCACCTGTCCCATTACAGAAAAGGGAATAGGGCCATGATGCATGTTTGGGTTTTTGGTTTTTAAGTGAATCTGTTTTGTAGACTAGTTCTGTTGGGGCCAGACCACAGAGAGAATAAAATAACATGTGGATAAATTTGCTGCGAGGTATGACACATGGCAGTAATTTGCCTGAGTGATCTAAGAAGTCTGTCCATCTTTCCATGATTTTCTAAGATTTGGAATATTCTACTTAATCTAAGAAGTCTGTCCATCTTTCCATGATTTTCTAAGATTTGAATATTCTACTGAATTACTTATAGAAATTCAAAATATATAGGAAGATGTTGACTTTTTTAATTTTTGAAATTAATTCTTGATTAAAAGAAACAGTTTATATTTCTGTATCACTGAGCATTTACCTTAATTTGATTTTATTGCTTAAAAGGGGTAAAAAGTAAACAGTATGCAGGTGAAAAGACTTATTTTCTTCTAAAAATGACAGCATATTATTTACATTATTTCAAATGAAATGCCTGTTCCCATACATATTCTATCTGCACAAAAAAGAATTCTTCCTTTGGTCCAGCTGATGTGTCTCAGTTGATTGAGTGTCGTCCCATGCACCAAGAGGTCTCTGGTTTGATTCTGGTCAGGGCACATGCCTGGTTTATGGGCTCCATTCCCAGTAGGGGGCTTGCAGGAGACAGCCGATTGATGTTTCTCTCTTATTGATGTTTTTATCTCTTTCTCTCTCTTTCTCTAAAATCAATTACAACATATTTTTTAAAAAAAGAAAAAAGAATTCTTCCTTTGAAGTCATTTCCACATTTTCCAAGAAATCCTAAATTTCAGGCTTCTTTGATTTCCTCTTCTTCTCAAATTTTATGAGGAATTGGTTTGTACCATACAATTTACTTTTTTATTATTTGGCATGCCCATTATAATTTTGAGTGCTCATCTTATGTTTTATTACCATATTGTAAATTCCAGAGCCTAGTTCTTAACCTGGTACCTCTGAGTAAATAGCCAAACATGCCCAAATACTGAGCTGACAGCAGCCATATTTTCTTCAACATTTTCTAATATTTAACATTGTCAAGTGTTTGTTGTGTACCAGGTACTGTTTCAAATGCTTTCTATGTATTAACATCAGTTTATGGGAAGTTTAAAGACTAAATGATTTGTTGGGAAACCATGGCAGCATTGCCATTGTCCTGAGGAATGTAAGTTTTGGTTCACATCCTTTTCTAGAGAATATTATTGCTATCATGCTAAATCAGAAACAACTTGACTTCCATCTTCACATTTCTCTTCCACTCAGTCCCTTTTTGAATAATTTGCATTTTTTTTTATCAGTGCCATTCAAATTAGTTTGGGTAGATGAGGTGGTTGATTAATTTTGCCAACAAATGAAGAAGAATTTGAGCAATTATACTCTTTTACTAATTTTTTTTGCACTAACATTATTGGCAGTTGATTTAAAAGTATTGATATTGCCAATATCATAGGGAGACTCATGAATAAAACTGCCAACTTTAGTTTTTTTTTTTCATGGTGAGGTTTACAGAAGGAGCAGCACATTTAGGGAAGCCGAACTTGCGTTCTGGCCTGATGCCAGACAGTCCAGTTTCTCTCCTTATGAGTCTGGGTTCCCAGAGTCTCTCCCGGAACTGGAGTTCAGAGCAGTCAGGAGCTTGTATCTCCCTCCTGATTGAAAAAGACAACAGCTTACCCAGCTGCCAGCCCCTTTCATGTGTGCCTGTGTACCTCCACACTTCCATACCTCCTCACCTCCTGCCGGACTCAATGTGCTTTTCTCTTTCCTTCTAGTTGTAGAATTTCCATTCAGCCAGCCTTCCCATGGTTCTGGATGATATTTGTTTTGTCTTTTAGTTTTAGTTTTAATGTGGTTGAGTGCGGCAGCAAGTTCAGGTGTTTACCTATGCCGCCATCTTGGTTCTATCTGTCTCTTATGATTTTCTTAACAATTTATTTTCTCTAGCTTACTTTTTGTAAGAATATAGTATAATGTGTTATATATATATAACATACAAAATATGTTAGTTGACTGTTATTGGTAAAGCTTCTGGTCAATAATAGGCTTAGCAGTTAAGTTTTTTTGGAGTCAAAGTTATCAGCTGCATGGGGGTTAGTGCCCCTAACCCCATGGCTCAGTGGTTGAGCATCCTCCTATGAACCAGGAGCACATAGTTCAATTCCCAATGAGATGTAAGTAGAAGAAGTTAGATAGAAGTTGTTGCCAGAGGGAAGGCAGGGGTGAGGGGTAGGTGGGAAGAGATCATCCAAAGAACTTGTATGCATATATGCATAACTCATGGACACAGACAATAGGGTGGTGAAGGCCTGTGGTGGTGGGGGGCAGGGGCAGGCTGGGAGAGGTCAATGGGAAAAAAAGGAGACATATGTAATACTTGCAGCAATAAAGATTTTTTTAAAAAAGAAAAATTTTGTTATCTATGATTCATATTATAACAATTTCCTGTCCATGAAAAATATTCACAATGTTTCTCAAAATTCAGTGATGATTTTTTGATAGAGAAGAATAATTAACCCAGGCTAGAGCAATGTTATGTCATGCTATTTTAGGTGAAGTCTCTCTGACTCACTGAAAACAGACTTCAACACCTCATGGCAAGTCCAAAATTCAACAGGACTGCACAAAAAGGTGTTAGACTTTTTTCTCTGAAATTTTTGTGTTTTCCAGTTTGTTTTTTAAATTGTTGTTTCCTTTGAAATAATGTCCAGATTATTTTTCAAGATACTTAACATAAAGCTATTTGACAGAGTTATTTCAAGTCAGCTACCTGTACATCTGTTAAAAATTCTTATGTGGCTGTCTCCCAAATTGGCCAAGTTCCTCAAATTTAAGATTATAGTGTCTTCTGAAGTCTATTTTTATATCATTCCATCTACTAGCAGAGTTGACATATCCTGTCCAGTTGAAACATATTTCAGGGGCTAAAAAGCAAAAACCCAAAGAAATTTCACATCTAAAAGAAAGAACTCTCCAAATCATCATGAAGACATGTGTCTATCCTTGTAATAAAACATCTTAAATAAATTTATCCTTTCAAGTCTTCATTTAAAAAAGTTGTCCTATTGTGACATGGAACAAGCTAACACCAGAAATTCGGTAACTTTAATAAAGGTAAAAATGTCTATCATGAAACTTCAGCAACATTTAAACAGTAATTTGAAGCTGTTTAAATTACTTGATATACAGGTCACAAATGTCTTAACAGCTCTGGCTGAAGAATACTAACAAAAGGAAAGAAGGTAAAAATTCTACCAGCTTAAATACTTTATCATTTATCTAACTTGTTTTGAACCTTTAAATATGAAAGAAATGTTCAGATTTAAAAAAATTAAAACTTTACTATTATTTCATTTTATTTTAATAAATTTCATTAAAATTACCTAAAACTTGGTCTTTAAAAATTCATTTCCACTATTATTCTAATAAACTTTAGGGTCAAAATTATTCAAAACCATCATATTCTAAAAATGGCTACCTCAAATATCTGGGGTCTTTTATGCAAAACCTAGATCTTCTTCAGAATTATTCATATAATTGAACATTCCAATTATATGAGTAATTCATTCCTACCAGAAGAACCTTGGCATGGGGTGCTGCTGTGCTCAGTCCCAGGAGATGGTTTTCAGTGCCATATTTTCTTCCCACAACTGGTCTCAGTCCCCAAGTGGCTCCGGCTTAATCCACGATGCTCTGAGCCAAGTTTCACAAGAGCCTCTAGAGTCTGGTTTTGGACACATTGAATTTGCACTGACTACAATAATACCTAAGTGAAAATGCCTAGAAGACAATGTCAGGATGGGCCCTCCTAGGAGCAGAATTTGAGGTACAAGAGAATTATTAGGGAAATACTTGTGAAAGATAAGAGAGGAGAGATCAGGAATTCATAGAGAACCTACAGATAGATGTAGGTGTTGACACCTGTGAAAAGAGAGACGGTTGGGTAGGAAGAGCCTCAGACTACAGTGAAGTTTGAGCAAGTCTTGGCCAAGACAATGGGAACCCCATTGTAGAGTCTGTCCCCCAGAGTCCTATGTTGAGCGGGTGTAGCCCAGCACCAATATGCCCTTTTTATTTGGTTATTAGCAGGGAGCAGCTGGTAAGATGAGGCCTCAGTGTGGGTGTGAATGCTCTGGTGAATCCTGAAGTTGGAGGTTGTCAGCCAACTACACTTCTTGAAGGGGAATCTGAGCCACACTCCTCCATGACAGCCACAAAGGCAATGGAGTTTGGTTTAAAGAGGTGGAGAGGTTGTTTTCTTAATAGTCAGCAAAGCATTCCATTTAGGGAGGAAACATTTTTATTTGAAAGAATACTTAAAAAACCAATTGATATAAAAAGGATGTCTGAAGAAGGCCAGGCAATACAAATGAGAGATAAGATGCCCTGAGTAGAAAAATCCTTTTTGAGTTACTTAAGCAAATATTTACTAAACACGTAGGGCATGCCAGATATTGTGAAGCTGGAGAAGCCATCAAAACAGACAACAGTCCTTGCCCTCATGAGGTTTACATTTGTTTACTAAAGATAGTAAACAAATAAATGAACAATTTATATAGCTTGTCAGGAAGTGATATGCACTATGGAGAGAAATGAAGCAGGGAAGGTGGATGGGAAATTAGGAGATGAAAGGTAGCTCTTATAAAAATGGTGTCTGGGAAAGTTTCCCTGAGCTGACAATTGAGCAGAAGTGTGAAGAGGCAGAGGGGGTAAGCCACATAGGTAATTAGGGGAAGAGTGTTCTAAGCTTTGAGGCAGGAATGTTCCAGAACAGCAAGGAGGCTTTTGTATTGGGAGCTGGTAAATAAGGCAGGAGTTGGTAGGAGAAAGGTCTGACGGTTACTGGGGGGTTCAGGCATGTAGAAAACATTATAAGGACATTGGCTTTTCTGCTGAGTGTGATGGAAAGCTATTGAAGCATTCTGAACTGAGGAGTGGCATGAACTGACACATTTTCAGAGTCCTTTGGCTCTATGTTGAAAATGTACAGCAGGAGGGCACAGTGGAAGTAGAGAGACCAGTTAGGAGGCTATTGCAATAATCCAGGTGAGAAAATGAGATGAATTTATTTTTGGTCTGAGATGAAAAGAGAGTAGAAAGAGACAGTATAAGGAAAGTCCATATGGAAACTGGCCAATGGAGGTTTCCCATTGTGTAGTGGATAAGGAACATTTTAAGAAGGTAAATGTCAAAGAATACTTTTGAAATTGTTGTCATGTTTCTGTTTCTGCTTCAGATACTGGTATCCATTCAAGCACATTCACTCACAAATGTATTGTGGGAATGTGTGTGTGTGTGTATCTTTTTTTTTTTAAGTCAAGAAAGGGTCTGGTGTTACAACTAGATTGGCATATAGAACAGAGGATGCTCATGGTAGCAGGAGCTTGAAAGCAAATATAATCAGGAGAATGAAGGCCATAGTAGTTGGCAGAAGTCTTGGGGAAGGCTTTGGATCTTAAAAGTGGTATTTGAACAAATCTTACCTAGTTGTAAGAGGTCTGAATCCTCCAGCTGACTTCTGATTCAGGCAAAGCTAGAAGTTTAAATTGTTGAGCTACCACTTATAGAGATGTTGAGTGTTAGAGGAAATCTTGAGGGAAAATACCAGAGGAAAAAAATGCCTGTGAGTTAATAATTATTTTAGATAGAAAAAAGAGATGATAGATTCTTAAAGGCAATGAAAGATCAAAGTGATAGATGGAAGCCAATGGTGCACGTTGTGGTACAATCTGCTGGTTTCCCACCCAATCAATATTTCTAGTTCCTATTTACAGAACTCAAGTTTTTATTGTGTATGTAAGTTGGTATATTTTCTATCCTCCTTCTATAGCAAGACTTGACTCAGTTCTGGCCAATGAGATGTAAGTAGAAGAAGTGAGATAGAAGTTTTTGATAGAATGAGAAGGAGCCTTAAAAGTGAGCAGACAGCTGAGATGAGTCCTTTTTGTGTCTCCCTTTCCTCTTTTCTGTCTCCAGGATGTTGGAAATACTATGATGACTGGAGATACAACAGTCATTTTTGACCATTAAATGCCATTATGGGTGGACAGTAATTGTTAGGTTGATGAAACAAAGACTAGGAAGAGTCTTGGGATTCCCATCTCTAGACTTCCTTTGTGTGAAAGACAAATACATTTTTTTTCTTATATAACCTGTGGCTAATTTAGTTTCTATTTATGTTCATACAACTGTTATATACTAATGCAGTCACCATTTATTGAGTCCTATTATATTTCAGGAATTATGCCTAAGAACTTTATATTATTAGCTTAATTAATCATCATAGTAATCCTATGACATAGGTACTATTATTTCCACTGATTTAATAGGTGAGGAACATGATTTTTAGAAAGTCCATAAGTTGCCCCAAATTACCTAGCTAGTGTGTAGCTTTATACTTTTTGTTTGATTTTAAAGCTTGGGTATTAGCTACTGTAGCGTGCTGTCAGATGGGGATAAAACTTAACTGAGGTTCTGAGGGTCTTGTTTGAAACTACTGTTTCTCTAAACTTCATATTTTATTATTGACCAACTGTACTTTTTGGCCTGACTTCTTTCACGCACAGTTTTGACAAATCCCCACCCCACTTAAGGCCTTATTCCACTGCAGCTATGCTACAGCCCAGTGTGATGTTTAAGTCCTGCCAGAATCTGCTTCATGAATTTCTCTATGATAGCAATCCTGGGGTGGGGGGAGCACTGTGCTCTCAGAGGGTAGGTCTTTGTTCAAAATTGAAAGGAAGTAGCAGCTGGCCTAAAATTACGATTGGCATCTGGTCTCAGACTCATTATGGTTGCCCTAATGCTTTCTCAGATTCACTGAAATGTTTTTCCTTTGAGAACAAAGCTTCCAGAAACCCAAAC
The DNA here is from genome assembly GCF_963455305.1 of Plecotus auritus. Lineage (NCBI taxonomy): Eukaryota > Metazoa > Chordata > Mammalia > Chiroptera > Vespertilionidae > Plecotus > Plecotus auritus. The sequence goes on along the minus strand of NC_137770.1, from coordinate 130,530,922 downwards.
CGCCTGCATTAACTGGTGACCTAAAAGGAGCATCTACCTGCTAGCATCCTGGCTGGTTTTCAAGTAGCTCGACAGAGCCTTCCTGCTGTTACTAGGATGCTACAAAGAATTAATTATTCTAGACAGCTAGGCCTATTTCAACAGAAAGTGGTTCATTTAAAATATCTGTCTTTTCAAAATTTGAAATAACCATTAAGATTCTAGTAGCAAAACTGTAAGGAAAATAAGAAGGTAAGACTAGTAAAGGCATCTCAACCATCCCTGCGGAAGACACAGCAGCATGCATTAATTTTTTTTTTTACAATTAATCTAGAGTACAGAGATGAAAGAGCTTTGCATCTTTTTATTTGTGTGTGTGATTCAGGGTGGAGCATGACAGAATGAATTGAAAGGATCACTTAAGCATTTTATTTAAAGTTACATGAATACTTAGCATTTATTAAATGCTATAAGGTGGCAGATGCCACAGGAGGTACTTTACTGCTCTCATTTAATGCAATTCTCACACCAGCCCTTATGAAGTAGAGTACAGTTTGTAAATATGATGATGTTCAGAGACATTGAGTGAATTGCCTAAGGTCACACAGTAGAAACTTACATGTACTGTAGACCTATCTGTCTCCAAAGTGATGCTATTTCAGTTTTATTATGCTATGGCAAAAAGTGCTCAGTGCTAAAGGATATTTTAAACAGGTCTGCTTTATAAAACATCAGCAATATTGAAAACTCAAGTGCCACTTGTAAACAACCTTGAATCAATGAGTATCATCTGGTTTGAAGTTTCCAGATCCCATATTTTTCTCTTTCTTGCTGCTACCCTTTTGCCATTTCATGTATGCTAGAAGAAATAATGCAGTTTAATTAATTTTGTTCATTATTTTTTTTAATATATTTTATTGATATTTCACAGAGAGGAAGGGAGAGGGATAGAGAGTTAGAAACATCGATGAGAGAGAAACATCGACCAGCTGCCTCCTGCACACCTCCCACTGGGGATGTGCCCGCAAACAAGGTACATGCCCTTGACTGGAATCGAACCCGGGACCCTTCAGTCCACAGGCCGACGCTCTATCCACTGAGCCAAACCGGTTTTGGCTAATTTTGTTCATTATTAATGGCCTCGGCAAAAGTTTTGATGAAAATGGAAATGGAAGTTACTGATTAGAATGAACTTTGTTTATTATTTTTCAACCTCATTTAATGGTACATTACCAAACTTTATTTCAATGATTTCTTGAATTGAATTTAGTTTTCTTAATCTCTAAATCGGTCTCATATAGCAAGTGAATACAGTATTGCTTTAAAAAAAAAACAAACTAAGTTATATTTGCTTATAATAGTTCATAATTGCCCTAATGGTTTCATAAGGAAATAAAGTAAACCCTAAAGCAACCCGCTTCATGTGTTACTCTGAGGAGAGCCAACAGCCACAAAATAGTAGACACAGTTCTGGGCGAGCTACTGTGGTGGGGTCTCAATTGAGGCGAGTTGGTTCACTTGATGGACAACCTGGCTATGACTGATGCTTAAAATCCTTAGCAGTAGCCACAAGATTTTATCACTATTAGTAGTACCTAACATCATGTAGTATGCTGTAAAGTTTCTGCTTAAAGGAAATTTGTCACTTGATAAATTTTACATGAAGGCAAAGCAACATTGACTATTGTGGTAGCTATAAAATATATACCCTTGGCCATCCTCTATGAAAATTTTGAACCACAAATCAATATTGTTATTTAATTTCTATTCTGTATGTCTTTTAAGCTAATGAGTTTGGGAGAAAGTAATAATCACATTCTTGATTTTTCTCTCTTTATATTAGAGTTAAGCGTTTTTAATTTCCTTTATGGATTGGATATTGACTATAAATTAATACTGACTATTAGAAAATTACGCAATAAAGTGATTATTCAATATATGTAGTACATTTGTTTCTTTGGAAATATATACAAGAAAGGGAAAATACCTAAGCATTTACAAAGTGTTTGACAAGGTTAAGTAATCATATTATCACTAACTTGTTGCTATAGAATCTGTGGGTCAAAGTGTAGGAAAAGAAGAGTTTATGTACAGACTCAGATTCCGGGGCTTGTCTGTGTTCAGCCTGTTCAATAGCTTTCCTGGAGTTAGGGGATAAGCAAGAATCATGCACTTCCATTGAAAAAGGAGAACTTGTTTAAAGGCTTAATTTTGCCTGGATTTTCTTTGTTTGAGGAAGTATTATCTGACTGGCCTTCTTAGTCATTCAAGTTTAGAGGACATTTGCAGCTATTGTTATAGGATTAGGTGGAAACATATTTGGGGTTCAGATTCATCAAGATGTTTTCCTTGTAATTACAGGTTTGAGAAGGATGATTCCCGGCGTCCCAGAGGAGAAGATAGGTCAGTTTGCCCTAGGAACTTTCCACATCCTTTCTCCCCAAGACTTGGAACTGGAGACTCTCAAGGTAGCCTCAGTCAATCCAGTGGCAAGAACAGGAAAACAGCTCAATAAATAAAATGACCTTGAGGAAAGATAGAGGCTGGTCAGGCAGACCTAACACAAAGGGCTAAAGGTCCGTGAAAGAGGGTTGGTTTTTATACAGTGTGTGTGGCTAAAATCAGTTACTCTATAATGATGCTCCTCAAACTTTGGGCTATATCAGAATCTCCTGGAGCTGTTTTAGACCAACATCTAGAGTTTCTGATTTAATGGGTCTAGGGCAGCCATATTCAACTGGGGAATTTTAGTAATTAGCTTATGTGTGCCATGAGATGGAAAATATTGAAAATGGGTGGTCTAAGAGCTTTAATTTTCAACCAGTCCCTGGGTAGATGCTGCAGATGGACCACACTTTAAAAATCATTTCCCTTAGCACACAGATGTGCTCTACATCATGGGCTCCCTGTGAACCCAGAGTGCTGTGACTGTGATGCATGGAATTATGGGTGTAGAGTGAGTGAGAGTATACATGTTGGAGTTGGGAGGCTAAACAAAGTGCATGACAAGTGCTTAATTAAGTGGTGGGAATAGATCAAGCAGGCTACCTACTCATTTACACTTAGAAGCCATTGGACTAATCATTCTTTATGTATGTCATAGCTGACACCATATTTTTAGAGCAAATCAATTTATGCACATTAAAATGTTCCCCTTATTTTATCTAAATAAAAACATCCTATCTAATAAAGAGGGAATATACTAATTGACCCTCATGCCGTTGCAAAGATGGTGGTGCCCACAGCCAATAAGGAGGGAATATGCTAATTGACTGCCCCGCCCTCAAAGATGGCAACGCCCACAGCCAAAAAAGAGGGAATATGCTAATTGACTGCCCTGCCCTCAAAGATGGCAGTGCCCACAGCCACAAGATGGTGGTGCCTAGTCCCCTCAGCCCCACTGGGACGGCAGGGAGCGGCAAGGCTGGGCCCACCCCTAGACGAGCCCGGCTACTCCATGTGCCTGCCTCCAGAGTCCCCCAGTCTCCTCAGCCCCCCAGCCACCCAGGGCTGGCTGAAGCACAAGCAAGCCTTGGATGGCGCCTGAGGCTCAGGTAACCAGGGCAGGCCGAGGATCAGGAAACCAGGGCCGGCCAAGGTGTGATGGGGCATCACCTTCCCCTGATCACAGGGTCGTCTCCCATCCCTGAGGGCTCCTGGACTGTGAGAGGGGGCAGGCTGGGCTGAGGGACCCTGCCCTCCAGTGCATGAATTTTTATGCACTGGGCCTCTAGTAATGTAATAAGGCTATTTAGTTGACTACACATTACTACATTATATTTACAGACTTCCAACCTTTGTCTTTTCCTCTTCCTCTCTATTTGCTGAAACATTTTATTCCTCACATTATTTTCTCTTGGTTAACAGTTAAATATCTTTCCTATATAGTTTTGGTCACTTTACTATCTACACCTTAGATAGAGCTAAGATGAAGTTTTTACACTCTAGGAAATTGCTTATTTTTAACTTTCACACAGCTTAATGTTTATTCACCTATTACTAGTCTCATTTGTTACAGACTTCATCTCATGACAGAATAGCACAGAAGCAGTTTTGCATCGTTTTCTTTCTTGCTAGGACATATATGCTCAGCAGTGTAGACATTATGAAAAAGAGTTGGTTCAGCATTTGGTGGATTGGCTTTATTTTAGTAGTCTCTAGCATCAGTTCTATACAACTACATACTTTTAAAAAATTGTCAGAATTGGAATCTTTAATACCTACATGATCATAGTTATTATCCTATATTATACATGTAAGCTTGATGTTCATTTCAATTCAGTCTTGTTGGTTTTCAGGACTCTGTGCATAGCTACATGGCTATTTTAACATCTGTAATTGTAAATAGCATTTATGATCTTTAAAATTGTTTTCTCATGGTAATTGTTGGACACCTGCTCTGTAGTTAGATTTTCTGGCAGGCAGATGGGAGAGGCCTGTTGGGCAGAATAGAACTTTTAGCATTTCTCAATAACACTCAGAAATAATTTACTACTCTACGTTCAGGGGTAATCATTTATGATGTATGAGTCCAGTCAAGAGTCCTCTTTTAAGAAGAGTGGCAGAAAATATGAGGAAGAAAAAGTGGGAAAGTGTGCTAACCTTGTACCCAGTTGGGGACTTGGCAAGCTTTGCACACATTAAAATTGATTAATTTTTCTTCCTGTAAATCACAGTTTGAGGACATCATCAGACTGAGACCAGAATTGTATTCATCCATTGTAAAACAAAACAAAGACCATAATGAATGTATTTAGGGAGAACTGTAAAATAAAAGGAATGAAAGGTAGTATTATGTAATTATTTCTGGATAGTACACAATTTGCTTTTGCTATCATAGATCAGTTCTATTATAGTGCTCTGTAACTACAGATGACTGTTGTTATTTAATTTATGGAGAGCATGCAAACCTAATTTATTTAAGCAAGTGAAGTGAATTATTCATGCTAGTTTAATATCCTAATTTATGCTTTTAAAGATCATGACAAGTTTACCTGTGAAGTAGGTTTTATCTCAATAGATTTTTCTTCTCTGTGGATCTATTTTCCATCTTGTTGTGATGATTCAAATGTTAGTGCTCATATGAACAGAATGTTTGCTTTCATTATTTTAACGAGAGGCCTGATGCACGAAATTTGTGCAAGGGGCTCAGCCCCCGCCACCCCAGAGGCTGCCTCTGCCTTGCCCCCCGCCCTCCGCCCGCCCCCCTCCGCCCGCTTCATCTGGAAGGTCATCCAGTTAATTAGCATATTACACTTTTATTATTATAGATGTTATTGGTTTTGTATTACACAGTGATTTTAGTCTTTTTGCTTATTGTTGTTTGAGAATTTTGGTTCATTCCCAGTGTTATTTTGAGAACTGAATGAAAAAGAGGGTTTGTAATCCTACAACGTCTTGTGACAAAATATTTAGTTGTTAAGTGGTTTCCCTGGCCACTTTCATCCATGCTGTAACTGTGCTTTTCTTATTCAAAAATGTTTCCTTGGTAATTATAGTTACAGAGTTGAAATATTGACTTCCTTATTTTGGGGGGGGGGGGATAAGATAATGTAGATGGAATTGAAACATGACTACTTTTGCTGTGGAAATTATAGTATGTATACTAGTTACCCCCTACCCGTGGTTTTGCTTTTTGCAGGTTCAGTTATCCACAGTGAACTATGGTCTGAAAATATTAAATGGAACATTCCAGAAATAATTCATAAGTTTTAAATTGTCCACTCTGTCCTACCCGGGATGTGAATCATCCTGTCCTCCAGCATTTCCATGCTGTGTACGATATTTCACCTGTTAATCATTTGGTAACATCTTAGTTGTCAGATCTTCTGTCGTGGGATTGCAGTGCTTGTGTTCAAATAATTCATATTTTACTAAATAATGCAAGAATACTGATGCTGGCAATTTGAATATGTCAAAGAGAAGCTGTAAAGTGCTTTCTTTAAGTGAAAAGGTAAAAGTTCTTGACTTAGGAAAGAAAAAAAATTGTATGCTGAAATTACTAAGATATATGGTAAGAATGAATCTTCTCTCTGTGAAATTGTGATGAAGGAAAAAGAAATTCATGCTAGTTTTGCTGTCACACCTCAAATTGCAGAAGTTATAACCACAGTGCATGACAAGTGCTTAGTGAGGATGGAGAAAGCACTGTATTTCTGGGTAGAAGACAAGAATAGAAAAGGTGTTTTGATTGATGGCTATGTTGTGCCAGAAAGCATTGAGCCTATATAATGACTTCAGCAAGGGGTCCCCTGAAACAAGCGACACCAAACCATTTACTGCAAGTAAGAGATGGTTACACGGATTCAGGAATAGTTTTAGACTGAACAATACAAAAACCACTGGAGAGGCTGCAACTGTCCATGAAGAATCTGCTGCCACATTTCTGACAGAGTTAAAGAGGTTGATTAAGGAGAAAGAATACCGTTGAAAGCAAACCTTCAATTGTAATGGAAGAAATGCCCAAGGCATAAAAGTGCAAAGAAGCATCAGGGCATAAAACATGGAAGGACAGATGAGCTCTTGTACTATGTGGCAGTGCTGCTGGGCATGTGATAAAGTGGAGCTTAGTACACAGTGTGAAGAACCCATGTTCTCTAAAAAACAAAACTATCTGCTTGTCTTCGGGCAACATGGTCAGAAAACTTGGGTGAGAGTCTTTTTGTTTATGGAATGGTTCCACCAATGAATCACAAGAAGAAGAGTGAGTACAGTACAATAAGACATTTTGAGGAGAGAGACCATATTCTCATAACATTTATCATAATATATTGTTCTATTTTATCTTTAGTTACCATTGGTATTGTTGTTAATCTCTTACTGTGCCTAATTTATAAATTAAAATTTACATTATGTATGCGTAGGAAAAAAAACATAGTACATATAGGGCTTCGTAATGTCTGCTATACATGTATCATTGTGGGGGTCTTGGAATGTGTCCTTGCAATTAAGGGAGAACTACTGGATTTCTACAGGATTATAGGCACGTCAAGAGGTGATCTGCTATACAAACTACTTAAGATTAGAAGTAGTTCTACCCAAATAAGTGTTAATAGATTTTTTAGGGGGGGGTAAGTGTTATATAGAACTTAGAATTTGGTACCTGAAGCTTAGAAAAAAAGAAAAGGAAAACATAGACAAAAAAAGGCTAAAATACTTGGTTGTACATACTAGAATACTAAAAAGTTCTTTTAAAAATAGCTATAAAATAAATGGTATTTTCTCACATGCATTGCTTTTGGATATTTCAGTGTAAGAAAGCTACTCTGAAACTTCACTCTGCAGGCCGGCATAGGAAAGGCTTCTATCTACATCCCAGCTTTTGTTTGTTTCTTTAATCATATTCCAGTGATCTTTTGAACACTAGGATTCCTCTAGTTCAGCTGTACTATGGTTTCTAATATTTTAACAGCATTTACTTCATCCATTAAGGAGAATGGGTGGAAATCTTTGACAGGAGCTGAGCCCTGTGTTGTTTTTCATCAGGTAAAAGCATGACAAAGTCTTCTGATGGAACTAAAGAGAAATACATGAAAAACAAAACAAAAACCACAACCGCTGCTTGAGCTTTTCCTGCAGATGGCACTGGTGTTACTTAGATAAAGAACATGTTTGTACGGAGCAGCTCTTAGTTCTTTGTGCGCATTGCAAAGGCTCATACGTACTAGGAAACTAAGTAGATGTCATGCAGTAAGTAGTTACTTATCTGTGCATGACTAAAACCCAGCATGCTTCAACCAGTCATTTTGGAGGTCTGTTTTTCAATTTATGCATTCACATGGACAATAAAATCTGATGCAGAACTCTTTTGACCAAGGAAGAGGCCTACTACCAAAATCACTTCACCAAGCTGGAGGCCCATTCTCTCAGTTGTGTCTGCATGAAACATCCAGCTTAGTCTGAAAATGCATAAATGTCACAGAAGTGTGGAGGGAGGTTTTGTGATTTTTTAAAAGTAAAAATAATCCTAGGAGATTTATTCTGGTAATCTTAAAACTGAATTCAACAACTACTTATTGAACACACTTATCTGAGGCAATGCATTATACACAATTGTTGTGGAGGGTTCAAAAATTAAAAACAAAAAACAAACATAATCTCCATCTTCTCAGATCTCTCAAGCTAATTGCAAAAGTAGATATATACATAAATATGTATCTCCATGAAATATGTAAGTCCATTCAGGCTGTTATAACAAAATACCACTGGGTAGCTTTTAAACAACAGAAATTTATTTCTCACAATTTTGGAGGCTGGAAGTTTGAGATCATGGTTCCAGGACAAATGAGGGCTCTCTTCTAGGGCACAGACTTTTTTCACCTGAGGATATTTTTTATTTTTTTCCTTTGATTTTTAGAGAGAGAGTGGGAGAGAGGGGGGAGAGGGAGAGAGAAAGAGAGACAGAGATAAAGAGAGACAGAGAGATGTGAGAGAGACACGTCGATTGGTTGCCTCCCACATATGCTCCAACTGGGGCCGGGGTCAAACCTGTAACCCAGTATGTGCCCTTGACCAGGAATTGAACCCTAGACCCTTCGGTGTGCAGCCCAACACTCTAACTGCTTAGTAACACAGGCTAGGGCAGGTCACAGACTTGTAATTGTATCTTCATATGGTGAATGGGGCCAGGGATCCCTGACCTCATATGAGTTATTTTCATAAGCGATGAACAAATTACCAGTAGGAAGTTATTGGATTAAGGGACGAGTGTTGAGGTGGGTTTGAGATGGACAATGAAAGGAGAGCCTGCCTTTAGCTGAACATGAAGTGAAGAAGAGACAAAATAGAATTCCCTGTAAGGGAACTATGTGAGCAAAGCAGCATCTAGAGAGTGATGCTTTATTTTAGATTTAATGATTCATTCAAGGACTGATAGGTGGTGACTGTAAGCCACTTTTGTCTTGGGCTTGTATAACAAATAGCCTGTGTGGCTTACACACATTTATTTCTCACAGTTTTGGAAGCTGTGGAGTCCAAGATCAAGGTGTCTGCAGAACCAGTGTCTGGTGAGAACCTGCTCCCTGGTTTGCAGATGGCTGTCTTCTCATTGTACCTGCCACATGGTGGAGAAAGAGAAAGCAAGCCCTTTCATATCTCTTCTTCTAAGGGCATTAGGGTGCCATTTTCGAGGGCTTACCCTCATGACCGAATTACCTCCCAAAGCCCCACCTCCTAATGCCATTACGTTAGGGATTAAGCTTCAATGCACAGTAGTCTCTCCTTATCCATGGGGGATATGTTCCAAGATTCCAGTGGATACCTGAGACCTATACATACTACGTTTTTCCCTATACAGACACACCTATGATAAAGTTTAACTTATAAATTAGGTACATTAAAAGATTAACAACAACTAATAATAAAATAGAACAATTATAACAGTAAAATAAGGGTTGAACACAAACAGTGTGATACTACAAACGTGGGTCTTATAACCAAAACAGCTACTAAGTGATTAATGGGCCAGTTGGACAAAGGGATGATTCACATCTCAGGTGGAACAGAGCAGGGCAGCTCAAAACTTCATTACACGACTCAGAATGGTGCACTATTTAAAACATGAGTTATTTCTGGAATTTCTGATTTAATATTTTTGGACTGTGGTTGGATGTAGGTAACTGAAACCATGGAAAGTGAAACCAAGGTTAAGAGGGCTACTATATGAATTTTTGGGGAACGCAGAATTTTAGTCCATAGAGAATTTTTAATTCTATGTTCTTGAGATATTTAGCCTCTCTGTGTCTTTGTTCCTTCATCAGTAAAATGAGTGTGGTGAGAGTACTTACCTCACAGGGTTTCTGAGGGCATTACAGGAGCTAACCTATGTATAGCACCTGGCCAAAGTAATAGATATTACTATAATTATAAAAACAAGTTTTAGTTCTCATTATGCATATTTGTATTTTGTGCCAATCATTCCATATGGAGAAATTTAATTCTATCAGGAGACCAAGAATTAGGTATCTTCACAGTTTTACATATTTATGCTTAGGAAAGTTAACTTCCTAAAAATAATACAGGCTACATTTGTAAAGCTGAAGTATAATTGACAGCTAAAAATTGTATATATTTAAAATGTAGAATTTGATGATTTGATACGCATATACTTTTTGAAAGAATCACTGTAATCAAGTTAATTAACCTGTCCATTGATACAGGCTATATTTGAACCCAAGCCAAACTTTGTATTTTTCCTGCTTCACCATTCATATCTTTATAATTAAGTTGGTTGTAATTAGTTTGTGTAATTGGGTGACTAGTAGCTATAGTAAGATTTAAAGAAAATAAGGGCCCAGAGTGGAAGGCTTTTAATGCTTAGCTAAGAGTTTAAACATTGTTATACAATGGGAAATAATTTAAGGCCTATCAAGGACATTGCCTGTCTCTCTTGGCAAAGAATGAAAGATAATCTGTAAAGTCAATTAGTAGGTGTGGTTGAAGAAAATGTTTTTCAAATATTAAATGTTCTGCCAACCATTCCTTCATAGGTTGGTGTCTTTGGCTAGGGGAATGTTCTTAAGATATCAGGCTGGGCCATTCAGGAGATAGGCAAGAAATCTGAACATGGGAGAATCACTTTTAGATGGAAGTTGAGGAACAAGGTTAATTTGAGTGGTTAGGGGAGAACCAGGAGATATTCGGAGTGTCATGGATCTAAATAATGGGAAAGTTCCAGGAAAGAACAAAGTTTTGACTGCTACAGAGTGATTGAACAAAGGAAAGGCTCAGAAGAAATCTTTGATGATTGAGAGACCAGATTCAGTCCAATGTTGAAATTTCAAATTGATGGGTAAAGTAAAGGCAGATTGAGAAATATAAATGGGACAAGTATAGATTGTCTGACAAGAACAAAGTTTGTAAATAACAGAAGCATCATTGTAATTTTAGGGGGAAGTACTATTACTATGGGGTAAGTATTATCACTGAAGGGTTTCTTTTAGTATTAGTATAGAGAAGGGATCATGGCAGTAGTTCATGGGACTACAGTAATGAAGGAGGCTAAAAAGAAACAACTGAAGAAGGAAAGGAAAAAGTAATGGCATTATTTTGGATGGGCATAAACATAATAACCAAGAGAACATCAGAGGAGTGATCAGTAATATCAAGAGCAGAAAAAAAAATCAAATAAGATGTCAATGGAGGAATGAGAACAGAAGTTGTATGGAGAAGTTTCTTTTGAAGAGCTTTGAGGCCACGTGGTTATGAAGAGGAGAGAAGAGAGTTAGCCCCTGGAGACGGTAGTTTGTTTTGTTTTGCTTTTTAGGATGGGAGTGTATTTATAGTCTTTGAGGAAGATGCCAATAAAGCTGAAGCCAGAGAAAGAGAAGGCCAGGGAGGTGATAATTGAGAATCTGGTTAGGAGCTTAAAGGAATTATTTATCCAACGCAATGAAGATTAGAGAGAAGAGTGATGTGGGTATAAGTTTGTGAGAGAGGCTGGAAAGTTGAAGGAGTTCTTTCTTTTTGTTTCTCAGAGAAAAATAGAGTGACCAGGGGCTATTAAATAATCTCTGATTCTCATATGTGATTCTCCTGCTTCTCCACATGTGACCCAGTACCACTTATAGCTTTTACCCATATACTAGTTATATTCAGTGTTTATGTATATGATGCTCCCTCTATTGAAAATTCTTTCTTTGAATACCTCTGCTGTTCAAGTAGAATTCAATGTCTTTCTTATGATCCTCTGTCTCTTCAGCTCTGTAGAACCTTCTCAAATAGACTTCATGAGACTGAGAATTTCTTAAGAACAGGAATCATTTTCCAGTTACCTTTTTTATTTCTAGCTCCTAATATTCAGTAGTTGCTCAATAAATATTTGTTGAATTTAATTTCTTTATTTTCCAAAATAATATTTCCATGTTTTTAAAAATGTTTTAATAGCAATTGGAAATTATTCCAATTTAAATACTTTTAATTTATAAAGCTGAATTAGAGACAGATTTGATTTAAAAACTGGTGGAAATGATATTTTACTGGTTAAATCACTCTCTTACGTACACACTGTCTGTACTCGTTTGACTTGATGTGTGTATCTGAACTCTGTGTGTGTATCATGGATCACTAACCAGTGTTAAATCTCTCAAGGGCTGAATGTTTGTTGGAATTTTATGTTTTTAATCCTCACCAGAGGATATATTTATTTGAGAGAGAGAGAGAGAGAGAGAGAGAGAGAGAGAGAGAGAGATCATTGTGAGAGATAAACATCGATCAGCTGCCTTCCTATATGCATCCAAACCTGGGATCGAACCCACAACCTAGTATGTGCCTTTACCGGGAATGGAACCTGCAATCTTTCTGTGTATGGAATGATGCTCCAACCAACTGAGCCACCCAGCCAGGGGTGTTTCAGTTTCTGAATTTACATCATAAGCTTACCAGAACCATGCTTCATAAAGGCTTAACAAAATAGCTAGTACATTTTATTTAACAAGTAGACTTTTGTTCTATTTATGAGTAGAGTGTCTTTTCAGAGAAGTCATTTTACATTCCTGTGTTTTAGTTACTTCTCTGTGAAGTGACTTCATTCCCACATCCACTAACTGCTTTTCCACAATTATAGTTCAGAATTAAACAGGTTATATTTTCTGTTCACAGGAGAAAAGTACTATATAAATAATTATTCAACTAGGGGAAAAGTCTTTTCAGTGGATGGCTATATCTAGGGAACAGTTATAGGGTTAAGCCTCGGACTGACCTATTGGCAAAGCCAAAAACAAGTCCCAGTTTAGAGGGCACAGCCCTCTTAGCATAATTAAGCTTGAACTTGTGACACTCCCTAGATTCTTCCTGGGTAGCTAATGGGCTGTGGGAGGTACAGAAAGTGCTGCCAAAACAAGTGAAACTTACAAGAACATTGTAAATTCCCTTGTTTACCTCTGACTATAAAATAAAGGTTCAGCTTGCAGTCTGGATCTGTTCTGTGGCCTCAGCCAGGCACACAAGAGCCACCTAAACCCAGCTTATTCTCTTTGTCTGTCTTTTCTTCATCCTTCACCAGTCCTCCCTCAGGCTCACTGAACCCTTGGCTGTGCTGGCACGGTACAGCTAGACATGGGTAATACAGGGTGGAGCAAAAGTAGATTTACAGTCATTCATATGGAAAATAATACAATAATTAATAAATAATAATGCAAGAAACTCTCAACTGTAAGCCTACTTTTGTTCTACCCTGTATAATCCCCAACAACCATCTTTGCATGAGAAGTCCGATAATAAATAATAAAACAGATGCTTTTACTCTTGTTTAAATAAACATGGATGTATTGCCTCTGTTCCTTGAATGATCAGTTCTTTTTTCTCTCTTATGTACATCACTGTCTATTTCCATTGTTGTTCTTCTGTGGTTTTCTATAGTTCTCATCTCAGTCCAAGATATTACTACCAATATTTGTTTTTCCTTCTCCAGATGACAGGGTTTCTCATCACCTGTCAGTATGTATTGATGGCTTTAATATTATATGTTGACAGTGCTACTACTCAGAAGTGGGAACGTGGTTAAAAACGACAGATATGACTGTCCATCCTTTCCAGAGAATGTTGCTATGATAAGGGGCGTTCACAGGAGGCTTTTCTGTTTTAGCTCCTGTGGTGTACACATATTACCTTTTATTTTCCAAACATATGCTATTGCTAGCTTTCTGAAGGCCTTGCTTAACATTGTATCCTAGGGTTTTGCTTCTGTGAACTTTGCTTAGCACACATGCAAAGAAATAGCGGTATTCACATTCTCTATCTTATTTAGAATATTTTATCCAGGGCCCAATGTACTGTGTAATTTAATTTTAAATAATAAATTGAATTCAAATGGTGTGCTTTCTTTCAAAACATACTTCCTAGAGCCCCTTCCTGGAGATTGCTGTGACTATCAAAGGACATCAGTATAGAAACATAACCTTTGTTCCACCCATGCTTGAATGTGCTTCACAAGGGTAATAGCCCATGAGAAGAGGCAGCCACATTGTATTTTATTTATTTATTTTTTATTTATTTTATTTTTATATTTTATTTTTTTTAATTTCTTTATTGCTTAAGGTATTACATATGTGTCCTTATTCCCCCATTACCCCCCACCTCCCATTCATGCCCCCACCCCCCTGTTGTCTGTGTCCATTGATTAGGCTTATATGCATGCACATAAGTCCTTTGGTTGATCTCTCCCCCTTACCCCCACCCTCCCCTACCTTCCCTGAGGTTTGACGTTCTGATTGCTGTATTTTAAGTCCTTCAGTAATAAAACAAAATTTCAATGTGCTTGTATGTGATTTTCTAGAAAGACTCATATATTACATGTAATCAATTAATGAATGTATGTTTAAGACAGTTACTGTTTAATCAGACTATAAATATAAGCAAAGAAAGTGGATTAAATTGAGTAAAAATGAATAAAGTAGGAAAAAGTAGCATAGAAGTAGAGAGGAAATACAAGAAAATCCTATATAATAATGTTGGAGAGTGGGAATTTTTGCCCATTCCAGAGAGACTGTGGACTATGCCCCAGATAGAGTTGTCAGTGCTGACACCAGGCCAGGCCTTGAGATACGGTCTCATGGCCCCTTCCCAGCACGTAGGCCTTCTTTCATAGAACACTGTCAGCTTTCTGAAGAACAGGATGACCCTGTAAATAACATGGTCACCAATGGCATGATCCTGACGTTGCTTAGGAAAAACTGTTTTGTCTTGGGTTACTTGCTCTGCAAAAACAGGATGTGGTTAATGTGCTTAAAAGTGGTCCTGCCCAAAGGGTCAGGGCTGCTCTCTTGACTCCCTGTGTGGAGAAAGGCAGAGCAGTTGCCGGCCGACTGGCCAGCCAGCTGGGCAGCTAATAAAGGCTCCCTAAATTTTAATTTGGTCTGGACTCCAGTGGTCGTTCACTCGCGCTCGCTCCACAACAATAAGAGCCTAATATGCAAATCGACTGAACAGATGCAACTGGTTGCTATGATGCGCACTGACCACCAGGGGGAAGACGCTCAAAGCAGGAGCTGCCCCCAGCCCAGTGATCAGGCGGTGCCAAGCTAGCCAAGGTGGGTGCCAGCAGGGGACCCCTGATAGTCTTACCAGTCCCCACAGATTGGCCCTGTTCACTGGCCAGGCCTAGGGACCCTACCTGTGCACTAATTTCATGCACTGGGCCTCTAGTGTTTTTATAATAGTCATGGCTCCTCTGGGAAGAGAAGGGGATTGGATAAAAATCTAGGGGGACTTTATAATCACTGAAATTATTTGAAATTCTATGCAAAGATGAATTAATTTAATAAATGTATAATTAAAGTTATTTTAAATAAAGACAATTGCAGAAAATTTAAAAAGTCAATGAATAGAAAAGAAAACTGGCAGCTTAGAGTATTATGAGAACTGAGTTCTCCAACATATAAGGGAATAGTGCAGCCTTGGGCAAACTACGGCCCGCGGGCCGGATCCGGCTGTTCTATCCGGTTCTCTTGCTCTCCCCTCCGCTCCTTTACTTTGAATTTATATTAGTTCACACAAACACTCCATCCATGCTTTTGTTCTGGCCCTCTGGCCCAGTTTAAGAACCCATTGTGGCCCTCGAGTCAAAAAGTTTGCCCACCCCTGGATAGTGTCTAGCAGAGTTTGTCTGACTGCAGATCATATGTTGAAGAAGTGAGAAAAAAACTAAGCTGGAAGTGTTTGTGTATGGTTTTAAGGTTGGATTACATTCTGTGGATTAAGTTTTAAGCAAAAGTGTAAGATTATTGGACCTGTATTTTACAGTTTTACTAGTATCTGTTGTATAGATGGATTGGATAGATTAGAGACAAAAGCATTAAGGCTTTTGTATGTGTGTGACAATTTCAAGAAGAAACATGTAGTATTCTGTTACATCTCATAAAATCAACTTACAAATATACTATTGGTGGTTGAGTGGTAGACCTATCTTTGAGCACACTTACACATTAATGTGTCTGTATAATTTTACCATCTTAGCTATTGCTATCTTTTATATATGCTTAAGGAAATTTCAAGATATAAAAATTATTAGGACTTAGCAAAAAATTTAATCTGTTCATTAAGATAAATGTTCTGCTTTTTTCAATTCCCTTGACTTCAGATTCTTAAGAAACTATGAATCTTCAGGTTCTTAAAGAAACCATATCATATCAAAAAGACAGATGACACCTAGTTCAGCATCTATTTCAAGACATCTTCCTGACTTCTTTAAGTAAAAAATAAATATCGAGAAAGTCATCAGTCACCACTGCCTTTTCCTCTACTGGTGATAGAGATAGAGTCAATCAACCTGAGCATCTGCCCAGGTCAGCAGACTAAAGGAGATTTTTCATATGGGGGAACACTTCATGATATAGCTCTCCTTCCAGAATACATACTAATTTTAACCCCGGACTCCTCTTATTGTTTTTAAGAAGGAAGTTTGATGTTCTTATCTCAGGAAAACCATCTACCTTCTACTATGCTGTTTTTCATCATCAAGACTTTTAAAGGCTATCTATCTCATAGTTTTTAAAATGAAACACACTTCCCAATTGCATTCTTCCTAGAGCATGATTTTTTAAAAGTTAAAAGGGGAAAAAGAAATCTATCTTCTGTAGAACACAACACACAGTTGCTGCTATCTACTTGTCAAGTTTTCAAAAGTGAAATTAAAATGGAGGTGACAAATGAAGGTGGTGTTCCCATGTTCCCTTCTCTTTTCAAGTTCTCTTAATTTTTCTCCTTCCCTCCATTATCAATCTCCTACTTCAACAACACCAATTCCTATTGCTCACGCTATATTTAATTGGACAGATATTTGTCTAATGCTTACTAAATGCATTAGACAAAAGTATTTAGTCCCAGAGCAAGAGAGCAGTCTTGTCTTGTGGATCAGAAAACACAATAAAAATAATTAAAAAGGATATGGAATATAGTGGCCATGAATTTCCTGAGCATAGGATTCTTTTATTCAACAAGTGTAGAACATTAGGTACTAGGGACACAAACATGCTTTAGGTGGCAACTCTGCCTGGAAAGGGCTCAGGTTAATAGAGGTAAGCATGCCATTATATCCTGAGTTACGTAACAGAGGTATTTAAAGATTCTTCATGAGTTCAGAAAAAAAGTAAAGACTTGGAACTTGTGTGGAGTAAGGCATTATAAAGGAGTTGTGACCCAGATGACCAAAGGGGAAGTGCAGTGGGAAGAAGGGAGTAAAGGCATGTGCCTGCAATGTGTCAAAGTAGGGGGCAGGCAAGCAGTTATTACCCGAGGAAAGGAAAATTGTTCAGTGGTTAAAGAACAGGGTGAGTAGAAGGGAATTTAGGGAAGAACTGGGAGTGGGAAAGGGTTGGATGGGATGTTGTATGGGCAGCAATGACCAGTCACTGTTCTCAATGTTTTATATGTTCTCCAATATTTACTCCTCACAAAAATTCCAAGTCAAGTATTATTAGTCTAATACTGCCCCAAAGAAATCTAAGCCCAGTTAAGGTAAAAATAAAACAAAAATATCTCAAATTTACATAGGCAGAAAGTGGTAGAAGCAGGGCTTAAATTCAGGTCTAACAGGCTTTAAAGCCTGTGTTCTGACTCTTGGAAGACTGGACAGTCAAGGGAAGTCTACTGGTGAGGAGCCTTGTTTGTCATGGGAATTTCAATTTTATGTATATGCAGTGGGAATTCAAAGAAATATTTTAAACAATAGGAAAGAAGTAGTCTATCATGTAGAAAGAAGAAAGCAGTGGTGTTTTCAGAATTTCTTTTGCTAACCTTAGTGAGGTATAGTAATTAGTATTAGATGAAGATTGGCTTCAAGTTGTGATTGGGCAGGAACAAAATAAAATAAAATTTTTCTATGGTAACTGAATATAGTCATGTGCATATAATTAAATTAAAATATGATTTAATTTAGGAATGCATCCTGAAAAGGACAAAAAGTTACATAAAGCTAGCTGACTGCATGATTTTCAATACATTTTTCAGCTCACTGACTTTTAAATGAAGAAAAGACCAGCTCACATACATCTATAAAAGCAGTGCTTTCACAGTTATTTAAGGTTGATGTCCACACAGTATTCAAACAAACCCAGTATAGCACAATGACTATCTTATCCAGGCTTTTCAGAGTGGGTGATAAATTAAAAATCTGTATAAATTTGTTAGCATCATGTGAAAGCTAGTATCTCACTGCTTTATATGTCCTGATTTTATCTGAAACAAAAGGCATATTGTAATCTATTCTTCTATAGGTAATAAAGTATACATCAAGAAGAGTCTTTATATTAGGCCCTAGGATGTCCTAGAACAGTGGTTGGCAAACTCATTAGTCAACAGAGCGGCAAACCGTGGCTCGGGAGCCGCATGTGGCTCATGAGCCGCAGTTTGCCGACCACTGTCCTAGAACTACATGTGCAGAAAGTCAATTGATACTAAAAGCACAATGACTTGTTATGTGGCAAATGCCTGCATTTCTTTTTTTTCTTTTTTTAAATGAGTGAAACCATTAATAAGCCAGATGGATGCATTAATATGCTCATATTATCATTTATTGAAAATAATGTGTGTTGTAAAAAAATTCTCAATAAATAAATTAACTTGAAAAGTGGTTCTTCAAGATACAAAAGTGAGGAAATTGTACTTTTTACTCTAAATTCTGTATTTAAAGATGGTTGTAGATTGAATGGACTCATTCAAGTTATTCTTCGACTTTTTAAAAAAATTTAAATTCTTTATTATTTAAAGTATTACATGAGTCTCCTTTTTCCCCCATTTCCTCTCCCCAGCTTTGAATTTTGATTCTTCTACTTCATAGCTGGATGATTTGAACAAGTTACTTACCAGCTTTGAGCCTCAGTTTCCTCAATTAAAAAATGGGAATGAAACCCCTCCCTCTGGAAGTGGTATGAAGATTAAATGTGATAACATGTAGGGAACAGGTAGGTACTTGGTTCATGGAAGCTTCTACTGTCCTGCTTACAGAAGGTCACATGTAAATTGTTTTGGCTTTAACATCTGGTTGCTGCCAAAACAGACAGTCATGCTGAGAAGTATATTTGTCTAAAAATAAAGATGATAGTAGGTGTGATTGTAGATTCTTGCATATAAGAAGACTAGTGGCTCAGTGCACAAAATTCGTGCACATTAAAGGGGAATTAATTAGAGGAAATATTTGAATATTGCTATTTGCCTTTTCTCTATAATAGAAGTGTCAGAGATGAAATAAAATTAGTAAAATGTATATGAAAATCTCCCTCCTGTCAGAGTCTGGGGTACGCCTTGGGACCCAGAGTCAAGTCCCTGCCCACTACTCGCATGTGCTTCGAAAACGTAGGAAACCCAGACCCAGCTGGCCCCATCCCATTGGATGAGACCCAGACCCAGCTGGCCCCACCCCCATCAAGCCCCTCCAGGCGAGGTGCAGCATCAGGTTCCCTGGCCCAGCACCAGGGCTGGGGGCATGATCTCAGGTCCCCTGTCAAGCCCTGCAGGGCAGGGGGCAAGGCCTGAGGTCGCCCATCAAGCCCTGCTGGGCAGGGGGTGCAACCTGAGGTCCCCCGGCCTGGTGCTGGGGTGGGGGGCGTAGCCTGAGGTTCCCGTCAAGCCCTGCTGGGCAAGGGGCATGGCCTGAGGTCTCCTGTCAAGCCCTTCCGGGTGGGGGCCATAGCTTCAGGTCCCCCATCAAGCCCTGCCGGGCAGGAGGCACAGCCTGATGTCCCCTGGCCCAGCGCTGGGGCAGGGGACAGGGCCTGAGGTCTCCCAGCCTGGCACCAGGGTGGGAGGTGCAGTCTGAGGTCCCCCGTCAAGTCCTGCTGGGTGAGGGGCGTGGCCTGAGGTCCCCGTCAAGCCCCACTGGGCAGGGGATGCTGCCTGAGGTCCCTCGCCCCAGCCAGGCACCATGCAGCCTCAGGTCCCTGTTGTTCAGTTGTGACATTACAGTGTCCTGGCTAATGTGCATATTCCTCTATTATTAGATAGATAGCTTGGTTCAAATCACCAATCTCTAGATATTCTGTGATAAAGGCAGCTAGAAACAAGGAAGAAATAGTTTTATTCATGTGCAGTTTGAAGGCTAATATTATATACTAGAGGCCCAGTGCATGAAAATTCATGCACTGGAGTGGGGGTCCCTCAGCCCAGCCTGCCCCCTCTCACAGTCTGGGAGCCCTCAGGGGTGGGAGGCGATCTGGCAATCAGGGGAAAGCAACACCTCCATCACACCTCTGCTGCTGCCACTGCCGGCAGCATAAGCCTTGGCCAGCCCTGGTTACCTGAGCCTCAGGTGGCCTTGGGCAGCTGGGCAGCTGCCATCCTAGGCGCAGGCAAGTCTTGGGCTGGCCCTGGGTGATTGGGAGTCTGGGGGACTCCAGAGGCAGGTGCGCGGAGCGGCTGGGCCCTTGCCGCGTGCCTGCTGCCCCGGTGGGGCTGAGGGGACTGGGTGCTGCCATCTTGTGGCTGTGGGCACTGCTATCTTTGAGGGCATGACAGTCAATTAGCATATTCCCTCCTTATTGGCTGTGGGCACTGCCATCTTTGTGATAGTGTAAGGGTCAATTAGCATATTCCCTCTTTATTAAATAGGAATAGAGGCCTGGTGCACAAAATTCATGCACATGAGGAAGGTGTCCCTCAGCCCGGTCTGCACCCTCTTAAATATGGGATCCCTTGAGGGATGTCTGACTGCCGGTCTAGGGACCAGGCCTAAACCGGCAGTCGGACATCCATCTCACAATCTGGGACTGCTGGCTCCTAACCGCTCACCTGCCTGCCTAATTGCCCCTAATTGCTTCTGCCTGCCAGCCTGATAGCCCCCTATCCGCTCTCCTGCCAGCCTGATTGACACCTAACTGCTTCCCTGCTGGCCTGATCGCCCCCAACTGTCCTCTCCTGCCAGCCATCTTGTGACAATGTGGGGGCGGCCATCTTGTGGTGGCCATCTTGTGATGACGTGGGGGCTACCATCTTGTGACAGCTATCTTGTGATGACTTGGGGGCTGCCATCTTGTGACAATGTGGGGGCAGTCATCTTGTGATGACATGGGGGCAGCCATCTTGACACAAGGGCGTGAGGGTCAATTTGCATATTACATCTTTATTATATAGGATTGGTAGACATAAGCACATACCACATATACAGTGGTATAAAGCACAACTTTCCTGTCTACCTTATGACAGAGTTGGTTTTGAAACAACCCCAAAAAGATTTTAAAGATGTCCAGGATAACTCTAAAAGAACTAGGGCGAGGATTCTTATTTTCTTTTCCTTGCAGCTGACTTTGGGTTCTGTAATTTATGGGTTACCATGGAAATGAATCACATGTGGGAGTTCCCATGGCAAAAGTGTTAGCCTGTGAATGGTGAATGTTCAAGGTGACACTAGAATGTAGGATGAGAATGGTTCAGTTCTAAAACATCCAAAAAATCTTAGTCAGTTATAGCAAAGAGGCACTGTTTCAGTGAATAAATAAACAATGCCTAATACATTTTGCTACTGACTGGAAGGTGCCTGCTTAGATATAAATGTGAGTGTCATGGTGCCTATTTACATTTTGACCAGGACACACTGATTTTTTCCCACTAATAATGAATGCAATATTAATAAGAATATTGACAATATTTTAGTATTAATTAGTTTTGCTCATTCAAAAGGCACCTTTGGTATTTTTAAAGCAATCCTGAGATATAACTCCTCTAAATAGGTTGCTTTAAAAACCAATACTTGTTTTTTTTAGTTGAGCTGTCAGTAAAATACCCTAGACTAATGGGAGATTAATAAATTAAAAACTATTCTCATAATTTTATGGGCTGTTTTATACAGAGGGTGGGGCATAAGTGGGTTTACAATTGTGAGTATGTAAACACAGAGTTTATTCTTATATTATTATTTATTAGTTACTGTATTATTTTTCATACAAACAAATGTAAACCTATTTTTGCCCCACCCTGCATTTTACAAAGTGGAGCTATTTAAATTTTAGTTTTTAATGTATTTTCTGATCCTTTTCTACTCACCCATTTCCCTATCTGTTTAACTTGTTAAAATAGATAGTAGGCACCAGAATAGATTGCCAAATGGTATGCATTCTGAAGACATACAATTTCAGAGGTCAAGACATCAGAAAAGTTACATTTAGGTATTAATCAGTATTTTCATCTTGCTTTGGTACACTTTGCACTTGGAATCCTGTGACATGACTAGTAAAATAGATTTATTTTAAAGACTACGAGGTTTTAGTTGCAGAAACACAAGAAGAAATTTTCTGTTGTTTTAACTAGCTCAAAAATAAAATTTTAACTTAATATTGATATGTATGGTTAAAAATACCATTCAAATTATGTCTCAACTCACCATTTCCTCCAGGATTTATGAATCTAGCTAGTTATTTTCTGCTATACTCGATCTAGTTTGGATAACTATACTAACCTTTCATATACTATTTTCATAAGTACAACTTCTTATAATTCATCACCCACCACTGTATATGTGGTATGTGCTTATGTCTACCAATCCTATATAATAAAAGTCTAATATGCAAATAGACTGAATGGCAGAAAAACCAAACTACCAGTTGCTATGACGTGCGCTGACCACCAGGGGGTGCACGTGGAACATGGTGGGTGTTGGCAACAGGCAGCAGAGCACGGAATGTGGTGGGCATAGGCCGTGGTGGGATGGTGGAGCAGGTGAGCGGGGGTGCCAGACCAAGGCGGGGTGCTGGTTGCTGTCATCTGGGCGAGCCTCTGGTGGTTACTGAAAATTCTTTACTCCCGTGGGCCGCGGTCCCACCCGGCGCTTGCACCTGCTGCCGGCACCTGACGCCGGTCCCAATCTCTTGGCGCTTCTCCCTGAGGGCTTCTCCACCTACCCCATTCCTGAGGGGTGATCAGGGCAGTAGCCGCCACTCACACCCGCTGCTGGCACCGGCCCCAATCGCTCCACGCCATCAGTGCGTGGGAGCGGCCGCAGTGGGAGTGGCTGCCTTTACCACAGAATATCTAGAGATTTCATTTGATGTTTACAGAATTTGCCGTAAGTAGATATCAGAGACAAGTGCTAAAATGAAAAAGGTAGAACATTAACCCTTAAATAAAACATCCCCAATCCTCCCTACTAACATGCAAGTAAAACCTCTGTTCCTTAGCTCCCATGTCACTTGGTATGTGTTGAAAAGGTGACTGGATGAACAGTTCACAGGTTTTTGTCAGATTTAGTCTGCCCATTGCATACATAAAGCCAGAATGACTTGGTAGAATCCCAGCAAAGCAAGACAAAAAACACACTATTAAACTAAAACTGAGAATGGAAAAGGGGGTAAAGGTGAGAACTCAAGGGAAAATGCTAAAATGAAATCAGAGGGAATGTTGAAAAGATAGAGAAACAGTACAGAAGGAAAAAAGAAGTAAAAGAAGAGTGAACAGATTGCAGACAGGATCATTCCAAAACTGAACATATCTGAAGTGTCAGGCAATACAACTCTAAAAATGTATTTGGAAGTGCAGTCATTTCTTTTTAATAGTAGTATATTCTCATATGTTACAAAAAACGTGAGCTTTGGTGGCAATTCTACTCTTGGCATTCAGTCTTTCTGCATAGATATAAAAAGAAGCCATGAAGCTAAAAAGGAGGGTAGAAAGCAATTTTTATAGAAATGGAATAAAGCATTGACATTATTGGAAAAAGCATATTAGGAATATTACTACTTCCCTAGTTGCTTATTTATCCGTGCTGTGAGTTGTAGGGAGTGTTGACAGTATTGTTGCCAAATAATGATTTGAAATCAAATGCCTTGCACACTTTATGTTTCAATATTCTCTTATATATTTGAAAAAGCTGTCTGATAAAATGGACTGAGGATTGTAAAAGTGGGTTTTCCTCCATAGGAGTTGTAAAATTCATTTACAGTGGTGACAACAAATATTCACAGTTTTTTTTTTTAACTACTAAAACATTCCTCTAAGCACAAAATACCCAAACCTCAATAATTGTAAAGTGTTGAACAGTGCAAGTAAGCTATTATTTCCTTAGTTTGGCACCAATGGCGTCTCTCAACTGCACACTTCCACTCCATTAGAATGGAGACATGAATTTCACCTTTTTCCCAGAAGGTGCTTTGCAGAAAGATTGATGTAATGTACTTGTCTAGGATTTATTCCCTCTCAAACACATAATCAGCACAATTGAACTTGATTTAATATTAGATGGATAGACAGAGATTTAAGTAGACCTTTGAGTGCCTCACCAATAATTAGAACAAATTATTGTTTAAAGATGCAATATGGATGAATAAGTTGTAAACACACACAAAAAAAATCATCAAGAGACTACATTGCCAAGTTTGTTTCTCACCTTTCATTGAATCTGGCATTATTACATGAACTGACAACTAGAAATGCTATAGTAAGAAATATGCATTATTATATGTTGCATGATGTTTTTAGCTTTGTTGTACTCAAGGGAACTAAAATGACGGCCAAGAGTCATCATATTTATCCAGTTTTTATATACTTTTCTCTCCTGGATAGGAAAATACATTGATATAGAACTAGATAGCTCTAGAACATTTCCTTCCAAGTCCATTTCAAGTCTCTAAAATAGGAATATATATCATAAAAATATGAGAATTTCTATTATTGTTACCTTGGAAATGAATGACTTTCTAACCAATACTTTTAATTTATTTACAGTCTTTTAAAATCTTTGATTCTTCTAAATATGATGAAATTTACTAAAGTAGCAATCATTTCTCAAATATTTTTTTCTAGAAATATTAATCATGAGCTCATCAGTTTTGAAACAAAGTAAAATACATCAAATTTTATCATATTGAACTAATATCACACAAAAACTTAATAAAACTTGTCTATTGGTTTATAATATACTTATATTTAGAAAATCAAATATAAGTAAACTTTGAAATATTTATATTTAGTATATTAATTTTATATTATATATTATTATTACTAATATATTATATAATATATCTAACATCTATATTGATATAATCTATATTTGTATCTATATCTAGTAACTACATACATATATACATATATCAGGCAATCAAAATTTAGTATTAAAATTAAATGTCTCTCCAAACTTCAATTTGAAGGTTTTATTTGATTTGTACTTCCTTCCCTTATTCAAATATTCCAAATATTGTCTCAAAGGGAATGTATACACAATTTAAAATGCATGTCGTAAATTATCATTATTCCTGTATACAAATATTCAAAGAGCTAAACACATTTTTACTGAATAAGAGAGGTTTTAAAATTTCTTCACTATTGGATCAATAAATTTTATTTTTTTAAATATTTTTATTGATTTCAGAGAGGAAAGAAAAGGGAGAGAGAATTAGAAATATCAATGATGAGAGAGAATCATGTACTGGCTGCCTCCTGCACACCCCTACTGGGGATCGAGCCTGCAACCCTGGCATGTGCCCTTGACTGGAATCAAACCCAGGACCCTTCAGTCCACAGGCTGACGCTCTATCTACTGAGCCAAACCAGCTAGGGCTAAATTTTATTTTTTATTGTTTAGAGAATTAAACTGAAATAAAAGTAGACTTTTATATAAGGAAGAATCTTTCAGTATTAACTTTGATCTTTTTAATCATAATGCTAATCCTTTCTAATAAAGAGGGAATATGCTAATTGACCATCACACCCTCACAAAGATGGAAGCACCCATAGCCAATAAGGAGGAAATATGCTAATTGACTGCCACGCCCTCAAAGATGGCAGTGCCAACATCCACAAGATGGCGGTGCCCAGTCCCCTCAGCCTGGCCAGGGCAGCAGGCGCGGCCACTCCGCACGCCTGCCTGCAGAGTCCCCCAGTCCTCTCAGCCCCCCAGCTGCTCAGGGCTGGCCCAAGGCGCAGGCAAGCCTGGGATGGTGGCTGCCCAGCCGCCCTGGGCCGCCCAATGCTCAGGTAACCAGGGCTGGCCAAGGCTTATGCTGCTGGCAGTGGCAGCAGCAGAGGTATGATGGAGGTGTCGCCTTCCCCTGATTGCCAGGTTGCCTCCCACCCCTGAGGGCTCCTGGACTGTGAGAGGGGGCAGGCCGGGCTGAGGGACCCCCCCCATCCAGTGCGTGAATTTTCATGCACTGGGCCTCTAGTTCAAAGAAGAAAATATATGGGTTTGACTGTTTCCTAAGTAACACAAATCAAATTGCTCTGCCTTTCATTCTATACATAGCCCATTCGATTCTCTCTTGAAAGATCATAGCTTAAGCTTTGTATAAGATAATTAATTGAATAATGTACTCAAAGAAAAGTATTGAAGTTTATTTGTAAAATACTGCAAAGTACAAATCAATATCTCTCATGAATGTAGACAGAAAATCTTCAATAATATATTAGTAAATCAAATTCAACAATGTACCAAAGAAATCATATAACATGACTGTTAGGTCTGATCGAATAATTGAATGGACACCCTCTCCCCTGGGAACTGACTTAGACCACTGCACAACAGACATTCCCTTTTGCTTAGCACTTGCTAAGACCACATTCTACTTGCTAAGACCATTATCTTTCCCTCAGGACCCTCCCAGAGAATTCTCTGCCCAGAAAAAGCCCGCCTAGAGTCCTTTAAAACCTCTGACTGCCTGTCTTTGGGTTCTGGAGCCATTTTGGGGGCTCAACCCATCTGGGTTTTCAGATGACCTAATAAACTCATAATTCTTTACCCCTTTTGGCCTCATGTGTTCCTCCTTTGGCGACCCTAACAATGACCAAGTGAGATTTATTCCAGATATGCTGGGCTGGAAAGGACTCTTACACTATTACTTGTAATTGGTGGAATATTTTCTTTTTTTAAAAACATATTTTATTGATTTTTTTACAGAGAGGAAGGGAGAGGGAGAGAGAGTTAGAAACATCGATGAGAGAGAAACATCAATCAGCCGCCTCTTGCACATCCCCCACTGGGGATGTGCCCGCAACCAAGGTACATGCCCTTGACCGGAATTGAACCTGGGATCCTTGAGTCTGTACCAGGGGTCCTCAAACTTTTTAAACAGGTGGCCAGTTCACTGTCCCTCAGACAGGGCCGGACTATAGTTTAAAAAAAACACTATGAACAAATTCCTATGCACACTGCAGGCTCGGGATGAGTCGGCTGCTAAGCAGATCAGGCAGCGGCACCAGGCGGGCCAGATAAATGTCCTCGGCAGGCTGCATGTGGCCCGCGGGCCGTAGTTTGAGGACGCCTGCTGTAGGCCAACGCTCTATCCACTGAGTCAAACCGATTAGGGCTGGAATATTTTCTTGATTGAGATCCAAAAGGAAAACTGTTTCTCAGGCTCCCCCAACCCAGGCCAACTGATATCAGTGCTGTTTCATTGTGTCCCTGATAGAGTTTGAATTTAAAATTTTTGACTTACCTAATGAAAATGAAAAGCATTTGAATGCAGATTTCTAAGATATCAAACACTAATAACCATCAATAGCTAATAATGTTTTCCTTTGCTTGATCAAAGATCTCCACAGGCAGGAAACTGGCAATTCAGTAGGTGGCACTTTTCCCACTGAGCCAGAACTAAATAAAGCAAAATCCCAGGAATTCAACCCACCCCAGAACAGCTATCTTTCCACTGAGAAATGGGACAAAGGAGGTATTTATTTATGCTATTAAAATATATTTTTTGAAGTGTTCAGGTGTGCAGTTTGGATAATTACATTATTTTCACAGAAATTCCACCTACAATTATAACTGCCAACTCCAATTTCACCAACAGTTTGAATTCTAAATAGTCTCTTTTTGACACACATTGTTCTCAGTTCTACTTTCCAATGCTGGTCACCTGCCCACGCCCCCCACCCCCCCACCCAGCCCACACACACATAAACACCTTCTCCCTGTACCTGACTGGATGAAGTAACACAGGAAAGTATTTTTAGTATAAATAAGTGATTTGAAATGAAGTATTAAAGTATTGTAGTGCTAAACACATCTGATTACTGAAACTCTCATAGATTTCATAGATTTTAGAATTCCTTTTGGATTTTTCATTGTGGTATCTTACAAACCAGAGGTTGATGTACTATATACCCTTCTGGTTTTAAAAAATAGCCTGGTTTTGATGCCGTTCTAATGACCTGGTCATTATTTAACAAAAAAGGAGAGAAGAAAAGACCAAATAATATAGATAAGTCATTTATATAGTTTTGCCAAAAAGCTGCATTTAACATTCTCCAAGTCTATTCCCCACTTATGGATGGAGGAAGAGACTGGATTAAGGCAGCTTAGACACATGCCCAGTAAGGTCTGAGTGATGTGGGAAGGTACCCACCTGTCTGCCAGTCGTGCCTAGGAACAAATTAGTGGCCAGGATGGGCGTGGCCACTGAAATCATATAAAATCTAAATATATAAACTTCTAGACAAAGGAGCCACTTTTTCTTGGGTCCAGGGCCCCAGACTCCTGTGACTCCTGTTGCAGGGGCACGCTCCCCTGCGCCCATGTGGCTCAGGCCACGTGGAGCTCCACACATGGACTAATGGGCTTTAATTAGCTTGGATGCTGCACCATGTCTGGCTCTACCATGCCTGGAAGTTCTGGACGCTGGCCCTGTTTCTGGTTCTGCTGGAACCCCAGTGGCATCTTTTCCAGGACTGGCTTATGGGGCAGAGGACTTTGGAACCGGAGAAATGTAACAACACAAAATAAAGCCTTTTTCCATGTCTCATTCTCCCTTGGGGGCTTAAATGCTTATTTCACCAGCACCCCAAGACCTCCACCTCACTCCCACAAGCGATAGAGAAATTTAATTCTTTAAGAACAGTCTTATGATTCTTTTTTAAATTGTGCATGTCACCTGCATAAGAAAACATATTCATGCTGTTGGTATTCATTCCATGTAGTATGACATAATGTAGTTGAAACATAAAGCATTTTACATGGAAAGCACAGGTTACTTCACTTATACATATATCAAACCCCTTCCTTGAACTGAGAAATATATGAAAGAAAGGGTTTTGTTGTTGTTCTCAAGTCATTTATGATTTTAAAGTTGAGGGAAACAAAAGTAACAAGAATTTTTCTTAAATCTAATATTCAGAAGAGGTAAGGTGAGAAAACTAATCACAGTATTATCCTCTATTCCCTTTATTCTTCTAGCCTTTCACAGTATCACTAATGTCTCTAAATTTCAGAGAAACATATTCATAGTTTCTTAGTCTTCCTACCAGTCCCCTTTGTATTAGTGTTTCATTTTTTTCCTTTCCCTACCTTGCAGCCTCTTCTAAAAATTGAATATGTATAATGAATTTTAGCTTTTTATTAATGCCTATATAATGCATAATAATCACTATTAGATATTCCAAACTAATTCTCTTTGAAACATTGAGAACTTTGAAAAGTACAAAGCATTATTCATTCAATAAATACTTATTGTGCACTCATTGTAAGACAGACACTTAGAAATGTTAGATACAATAATCATTATTTTTATGTTACCAAACCAAAGCGTATGTTAAAGGTCAAAGGGCTCACAGCACACCTAGAGTCAAGCCTGGCTTTTACATCTGTTCTTCTCATTTCCTGTCCTGAGTTTCAGTCATCTAATGCCAACTTCAGATATATTTTTGCAATCAGCAACATCAACAGTGCACCAGCCTCCCTAATATTCTCTTATCTCTCAAAATTTAAGTCAACACTATTATTAGTAGCCAGTTCCAACCTGAATTTTAATTGTAGCAAGAAAGTAAATTAAATCCCTGTCAGTACCACTTTTCCTATAGTTAGGGAGGAGACCAAGCATACATTAAGAAAAAGATGTTACTCATCTGGATAACTTATTTCAGAGAGTATTCTTAGATTTTTTTACCTCAAGGTACAGGCAACAGGCAAGAATACAGAAACTATAAAATTAAAATAGACAAAATAAAATTTTAAAAATGGGAGGTTCTAAGTAAAGTTCTCTTAGACGAGCAATTGGGACAATCACACAATTGTCTGATAAGATGTGCCCTCATACATTTGAGAAGGCACTTTAATACTATGACCTCACAGGACTTGCCCCTTGACCAAACTTTAGTCAGGCTCCTTTGAGCCCTCTTCTTGATTAGGCCCTGTCTTTGGCTGGCTGAGTCAAATTTTAGGAAAGAATCAGGTTGAGCTCAGTTTCAGTGAAAATCCCACTGAGCCATTTTAGAAGGAGTCCCCCCCACCCTTGATCTAATCAAGCTCCTCTCAGTATTTTTCTATTCAATGACTTCCTGACCCTGCTCATTGGCTATAAATCCCAGCTTGCACCCATTGTATTCAGAGTTGAGTTCAGGATTTCTCTCCTGTTGCAATAGTCTCTCTTCCCTATTGCAATAGTCCTGAATAAATTCTTCCTTGCCTGTTTAAATTAACTGCACTTGGTGCAATTTTTCTTTGACACAATCAAAGGGTGAGCTTGATCCAAATATCTCCCCTCCTTGCCTACTACAATATGAAGCACTCAACCTTCGAGATAGTGTTTTAGAGGTAAATTTACAAAAATGCAAATATATAATGTAGGAAGACCATGTATTAACATCAATTTGCCTTCAGTAGGATATTTAAGGGATGGAACCCATGAATGGTGAATTTTAATCAGGAAGAAGGATTATGTAAAGCAATCACAAGATGAGTTTATCTGATGGGAGTAAGTGTCTATCTAAGAACACAGTGGGGGAACCCGTACAATTTAGTTTTGGGGTGGAGAATCTTGCACACAAAAGGGACAAGGTCCCCCCCCCCAAAAAAAAAAAAAGTAAAAAGGAGGCAACAAAATGGAATATGATTGGACACACTGAAGAGACAGCAAAGATATAATTAAAGTGGATTCTGCTGTTCCTCAGGTTTGTATATTCACTACAAAATAAGCTCTAGCACGCCCTTTAGATGGCACCAGAAAGGATAATGTCACAAAGACAATACTCTCATAGTAGTTTACTTAGTTTTACAAATGGAGGAGAACTTCAGTTCTTTCAATTTGACCCAGGAATTTTAGCTGAAAATGTTGCTTATCTCTCTTAGAAAATATGGGAACAGGGTGGGACCAAACTTGATTGTCAAATACTATATATTTTAAGGAAAACTAGGTTTAGCCCTACCAGTTTGGCTCACCAGATAGAGTGTTGGCCTGTGGACTGAACGGTCCCAGGTTCAATTCCGGCCAAGGGCACATGCCCAAGTTGTGGGCTCTATCCCCACTAGGGGGGCGTGCAGGAGGCAGCCAATCAATGATTCTCTTCCATCATTGATGTTTCTATCTCTCTCTCCCTCTCCTTTCTTCTCTGAAATCAATAAAAATGTATTTTAAAAAATAAAGAAAATCTAGGTTTATTTAAAGTAATTTATAAAACACTTAAACATACTCATTCTTTGCATACTCTATTATCAGTGGGATTTTCCATTTACATTTCTTTTCAAGGATCAGTTAGTTATTTGCATTAAAGCACACATATTCATTTTCCTTATCACTTTTAAGTCCAAGAACATAGAAAACCAGTTAGCTGATTTTCTAGGGCAACCTTTGACATAGAAGAAAAGCATAATTGTGAAGACCTTGAAACCAGACCTTGATCTAGTTCTGGTCTGTAACAAAATAAAAGCACTGAGAGAGACAGCTATTCAATCATTCTTATCCTAGACGTGGCTTCGAACACATTTTACTGAGCCCACGACTCTCTGAGGGTCATAGTTCTTATATTGCAAGATTTACAGTACAAACACTTAAAATGCCAGTCCCCAAAGCCTTAGAAATAATGCTTTCCTTTCTCACCTAGGAAATGATTATCTTCATTCTAATAAGAGCCTGATGAGTTTATTCATTTTACTACAGTAGATGGTTCCTGGAAGGGATATGACTTTTTAATACCGCTGTGTGGACTTAGTAAATTTTTTTTACATAATTATAAGGATACATTTCTATAGTACTTGGCTTAAAAAATAATGATTTCCATTTGTCTATTTAAATGTGGATAATACTATCATACTCAGAATTGTAAGGGGAAAAAACTGACAAAAATAGTGCTAAATTCCTTTATAGAGATACAAGTGAACATAAAATAATAATGGGAAAAAGGTAAACATTATCCCCAAATTTTAGCAATATATTTGCTTTGGTAGAAGTAGCACTGATATTTATGCATTGAACTTTATATCAGAATCAAAAACTGCTTTCAAGGCTCCTCCATTAAATTCAAGGGGTATTGTCCAAGTGTATCAAACTGGTCAGATGTTGCCAATTCCAACAAAGAATCTGATGAGATTCAGACCATTTAAAAGTGGTTAAAATAGAACAGTAAACACCAAGGCTCTCATACTCCCACAGCAGAATGCTACTTCTCTGAATGTAAAGTGAGCACAAAGGACAATTGTGTTGCATAGCAAAATATGAATAGAGTCAGAAAGTTACCACTTAATGCTCTTGTCCACCCAGTACTTTAGAGGTCACACAATCAGAAATCACTCAAGAAGTCTTTTCAGCTCTGCAAGCATGTAGTTAATTATGGAGTTAAGACAGAGAAAGACAAGTACTATATGATTTCACTTATATGTGGAATCTAATGAACAAAACAAATTAACAAAGTGGAGACAGACTCATGGATACAGAGAACAGACTGATAGCTGTCAGAGAGAAGGGTGTTGGGATCTGGGTAAGAAGGGTAAAGGAATTAAGTACCCCCCCCCCAAAAAAAAAAGAAAGGAAGGAATAAAGGAATAAAGAAAGAAAGACTCCTGGACACAGACAACAGTATGGTTGTCAAAGGGAAGGGGGTGTATGGGAGGTAGAAGACAGTAAAAGGGGAATAAGTGGTGATGGAAGGAGACTTGACTTGGGGTGTTAAACACACACTACAATATACTATAGAATTATATACCTGAAACCTATATATCTTCATTAACCAATGTCACCTTAATAAATTCAATAACAAATATATGTAAAAAATTTAAAAGATACATATCTATGTTGTTCCAGAAAAGAGAATAAAAGAGAAAAAAATCTACTCCTCCCTAAAAATTATAGAGACTGAGATTGACATTGAAAAAGGCTAAAAAACTCATTGTTTTAATAGCAAATGCCTTTGAGTAAATAGAATTACCATGTGAGCCTTCCCACTTTTTAATAATGTTTTGATCCATATGTAATATTATTAATTATCATGTACACACTAATGCAGCCTGATTCTCCCATGGAAAAGTTTTTTGTTGTTTCTCCCACAAATTCAACAGCCCAATCTAAACAGGAGTTTTCTTGGAGAATTACCATCTTGCACAAGTTGCCAGATCTAAGAAACTGGTTTAACAGATTTTTCTTTGTTTTCTATGAGGGAGAGTTGGTTCATTAGTAACTGATTTTACAGCTTCTAGGATAAATATAAAACAATGTTTAGAGAAAATAAGAAAGATAGAATTTTAGCAGTCTATGTTCAGCCTTCCCTGACAATTGTTCCACAACATATAATTTTCTCCAATGTGTTATACAAAAGGCCAAATATGGGAAAAATTGCACTAATTAATCAAAAAGAATAATAAGTTGAAGCTTTCCTATTTTAATAATAACAAAAAAGGCATTAAAAATTTCCAACTTTATTTTAAATACATAGATTTAGTTTAGTTTAACTATGAAAAAACACCTTTTCTCATAATTTTTAGAATTATTTTCTCTAATGACATTTCCTTATCTCTACCGAAAGAAGTATTTAGATATCAAAAGACATGAATACTATTTTGGGAATTTATTTTTGCCATTAACTTTCTTTCTTTGCTAAAACACTTTTTTAAATGACCTATTAAATATGAGCTTCAAATTGTTCCTTTGCGATTTAGCCTGAAGACAAGCTTTTGGACTAATTTTGTCAAATCTTATCTGATCTATCCTCACAACTGATGGCATTTTAAAAACAGACACTAAAGAAATAGTCTTATTTTCTGGGTGAGGTCAATAAAGAAGGAAATGATGTTCCCGGTCTTTCCTACCACGGTGGCTTCTGTGGTATTACTCTCTCACTCTCAGTATTTCCTCCTTTAGGTGGGGTTATGTGTTTTATGATGGATGCAGTGTTAATGGTATCCCTTGGCTAATTGCTCAGCTTTCTATACCACTGGGACCGAATTAACAGGGTTGGTTCTCTGGATCTGTTCCTTACAGGGTGACAAATAAATCCATCCCTACAGTCCTTGTCTGTGACCACTCATTCTTCTCACTGATCCCTCTACCTCATGGGAGAATATATTAGTTAGGATATAATGGGGTAAGCTGAAGTAACAAATTAAGCCCCTAACATCAGTAGTTTAATAAAATAAATATATATATTTTTTGCTCACAAGGTCAATGGTGATGGTGTGGGGTTCTGATCCACATAGTTGCTCAGAGACCCACTCTGGCTGAGCCACCATCACCTTGTAATACTTCCATTTCAAAATTTGGTTGGTTGCATGACTGTTCCAGCAGGGGATGAACAAGCTGGAGGGTTGTGTGTTGGCTTTTAATGCTTTGAATTAGAAGTGACACACATTCTTCTGCTTACTGCCCATTGGTCAGAAATAGTCCCATCAATCTTCAAATGTAACTATCAGGGGCTGTACATATGGAGGGGCATATGGATATTTGGTGAACAGTAAATGTCTCCAGTGTAATATTCCCTTTTAGTCATTAATAGTTTCTTCTCTCTTTACATATGTAGAATATTTCCTCAAAGGACACAAAGTTTCATCCAGTTATTACATTAAGCTCAAAATAATACACATTGGTCTCTATTGGTCTCTATTAGGTCTGAATGCATTCCTCTTAGCGTAGAATCCTATGAACTAAAAGATAAACATAATTTGAAGTAGTGTGAAATGGACAGGATAACTATTCAGAAATATGAAAATGGAAGACATGGCAGTCACTGGTCTGTAGTGATTTTGAAATCCCCACTGGCAGACACTGGGAGGGCCCTCTATCCCTACCCTGGAGCAGAAGAATGTGCAGTGACTAGTCTCAGCTCCTCTGCAGAGCTTCTTTGCTTTTTTGTTCATTGTTCCCACTGACTCTGACTGTGCCCCTTGTGAGGTTCATCTTTTTCTTTATTTTCTTTGTCCAATTCTGAAGCAGAGATTGAATAATATTAACTTTTTAGAGAGTGTGTGGCTTTTGAAGACAAATTTCTATCCTTTGAAGTTTGGAAGCCTGAGTCAGATTATATCACAAATAGTCACAAGTTTGCAGTTTTCTTGGTACAACTCTCTCTAGGGTTGGTAGAGCCAGTTGAGACTTTATTTTGGAAAAAACACTTGATATGGCTTTTAGTTGGGGGCATGGGTAAGAGGCAGTCCCCAGGCAGTAACCCCCGTACTCCCACCCCAAGGGTGAGTTGAAGACCGGGGCTGAGCCTCAGGCAGGTCTCCTGTGCCCGCTGCTCCTCTGCACAGCTACTTTCCCACAGACTCGAGGTCAGGAGGGATTGCGGTAGTCTTTCACGTGGATAAGACATCAGACTCAGAAACCAGCTTCCCTTGGAGGGTCTCAATCTTCACAACCACTGTCTTGGAGGAGCTGGTGCTGGTGTAGCTGATGGAGTCATACCCCTGTCAGATCCCAAGTTGGCCTGGAAGCCCAGTCCATAGTTGAGGTTCCCGTAAGTTGGGCTCAGCACACCCGAGTAGCCGCTGGTGGTCTTGGTATGGATACTCATGTTCTGCGTCCCAGACTCCAACTCCATCCGGTTCTCCTCACCCTCCAACAGCCTGTAGTAGGTGGCAATCTCCATGTCCAGGGTCAGCTTGAGATTCATGAGCTCCTGATACTCACATAGCTGCCGGGCCATGTACTGCTTGGCCACCCTCAGAGCGGCTTCCAGCTCAGCCACTTTGGACTGAGCTCCCCACACTTGGCATCAGCATAGGTGGCCTTCAGGGAAGCCCTCTAGCCTTTGAGGCCCTCAGTCTCAGCCTGGAGTGGGCTGATGTTTCAGTTCATTTCAGAAATCTCAGTCTTCCTGTGATGCAGATCATCCCAGTGCTTCCCAGCCAAGGTCAGCAGCTTCTCATATTTGATCTGGTACATGGTCTCAGCCTTGGCCTGGCTGCAGTTGGTGATCTTGACTGGGCCTTGACCTCTGTGATGATGCCATACAGGTCCAGGGTGTGGTTGTTGTCTATGGACAGTACCACGGACATGTCAGAGATTTGGACCTGCAGCTCACAAATCTCCTCTTCATACAGCTGCCTGTAGAAGTTGATCTCAATGGTCAGTCCTTCCAGGTGGAATCCAGCTCTACCTTGTTTACGTAAACTTCATCCACATCCATCTTGATGAGGACAACTTCATTGTCAATCTCTGTGCTCTTGTTGATCTCATCCTCATACTTATTCTTCAAGTACTCCACCAGCCCCTGCATGTTGCCAAACTCTGCCTAGAGCCTCAGTTTCTTAGCTGCTGTGGAAGGTTCTTGATGTAGCTCTGGGACATGTTGTCCATGTTACTCTGAGTCATCTTCTGCTGCTGCTGGAGGTTCCACTTGGTCTTCAGAATCTTATCCTGTTGCTCCAGGCTCCTCACCTTATCAATGAAGGAGGCAAACTTGTTGAGGCTCTTGATCTGCTCCTTCTCCTGATTGCACATGGACTGGATGTTGGGGTCCACCTCCAGCTTCAGGGCATTCAGCATGCTTTGTTTCACTTGGACACCTGGGATGCTCCCCACGCTCCCAGCCCCGCCATAGTCCCTGTTCATATTCATGTTGGTGCTCAGGCCGATCCGGTAGCCATGCCCACCCAGAAAAAGGCCAAGGAGCTGATGCAGGTGCAGGGCCCACTTGAGTAGGAGTGGCTGCTGAAGCCCTGGGGGCCAGGGATAGACACCTGTAGGTTTTCTGGGTCTTCCTTGTGGAGATGGTGGAGGTTGGAATGGAGGCAGGGGAGCCAAACCAGGCAGAGATTTGAGGAGACAAAAAGCTGCTTGGTAAAACTCTCTTGAACACTTAATAAACTTGTATTTAGATGAAGTCAGTGATATAATCTGGTAATTGAACAGACAGTTATCTTTGGGACTTTTCTGCTATATTTCTTTGCTTTTCTTCCCTCACATATTCATCTCAAACTCTCTTTTACTTGAATTAATGATAGTAAATACATTGAGTCTATATGGAATAATAAATACTTTTATACTTTTAATCTGCTATTCCCCTGAAGCATTTCAATCCATCCGTAGGTTTTATTGAGCTTTATCTGCTCAATTTTTAATCTTTTACAGTTTAGGTTTTGAAAGCAATTGACTTGTATAACCAACTAGAGGCCCGTTGCATGAAATTCATGCAAGAGTAGCCTTCCTTCCCCCAGCTGTCAGCAACGGCTTCCCTCCGGCTTCCATGACCCGGGCTTCCTCGAAGCCCCAGCTTCGTCTGGAAGGATGTCTGGTCTAATTAGCATATTACGCTTTTATTATTATAGATAGGGCCCTGAATTTTGGGACAGTCTCTTTTCTCTTTCATATATTCTTATAATCAGTAAATTATTTCATGAGATTATTATCTTTTTTTTTCTGGTATTTACATGCCAGACTCAATAAAAAATCAACACACACATACACACAATTTTTTCCCAAACCTCTTCTCTTAGAGATCCCTGTTCAGTACTCAGTTGTTTGCTTTCCAAATTACTTCATGTAACTACTTACCAAGTATTTTGCCAATTATGAATAAGGATGACCATATTTTTAGCCTCTGATATCAGTTTCCTTGCTTTCTGCTATGTGATCACTAGGCCAGATATATGTTAAGTTTTTATTATGGCAACACGATAACATAACATACTAGTAACCTGGCAGGAATTCTGCATTAATTAGATAGATTCCACTGTGTTAATAAATTTATTCTAAGATATCAGTGACTTAACACAGCACTGGTTTATTACTTGCTAATACTAGATGTCCAAAAAGCATAAGGCCCTGTACAATGTAGTTACTAACAGACCCAGGCTGACCAAGGCTCTTTCATCTTATAATGTCACTATTTCAGTGTATGACCTCATAGCTGTTTCAGAGGGGGAAGAGGAAGCTATCTACTAGCTCTTAAAGGTAAGGGAGGTGGGAAATACAAAGAAGCAGAGAGGTATTTGCTTAGTACTAAATATCTCTGTGGATTACAGAAGGGCTCTTACTTAATATTAGGCTAACATAGGAGACAGAAGATATTTAGGGATTAAAATCATCACTGACAAATACTATATGATCACTGATTTTATTTCTCCTTTTCTAAGAGCATATTCTTATATCAATAGTAATATAGAAAAAGTTCTCCATATGTAGCATCATACATGCTCCCCCCCCCCACCCACCCAGCCAACCTCCTTGGGATTAAATAATAACAAACAGAATTTTACAAAATATTTTCATTTTTATCTTTAAAGTTCGAGGTGGTAGAGATAAGTAGAAAGAAGACTACATCTTGTTCTAAGCTATTTCCTCCTCCAGTCAGAGGAATTATAAACTTTTAGAAGTAATTTGAGAGGTAATCTCATTCAAATTCCTTATTTTAAAAGGTGAGGAGAAAGAGAGACTTCCAGAGACTGACTTACTAAAAGTTACCCCACTAGTTATCATCAGGAACTGTGAAAAGTCTAAAATGTCACCCAACTATCAGGCTAGCAAGCTTATGTCCCACAACTTCACAGATGTTGGTAGAAGACATGATACTGCTACATCAGAGACAAAGTACTTCATTACTCAAAAAAAAAAAAAAATAGCCTGCATTTTATGTTCATGTGAGTTGTTTTCTTATGTTCCCTGTGCAGGTGAGCCCAGCTGAGCAGTGAGTTGTGTTACCGGAAAACACTGAGCTGGGGGAATTCACTACTTTTATTGTGAGCACAAGTGAGCATATTCTTTGTCTGGAGAAAGGCATTACCTCATTTTTCAAGGCTGCTTACTGCAATCATGACCCTGATTAATGGCCCTAGCTGGTCCATTAGGGCCTTTCATTTTTGGCATACCTAGCATGCATGTGGAGACATGCTTGAGCTTCCAAAAGTTGGTATCAGAGTTAAGACTAGAACCAGCTCTCTAAAAAATGTTTAATATTTTCTTCTGATTGATAGATTAGTATTAGAATAAAATCTATTGACCCTTAATTATTTAATTTATGGTAAGAGTTTGTCAAGGACCAACAAATTTGTGTCAGCAAATCCTGAATTATAGGAAATTAGTTTTTTTAATATATTATTATTTTACTTTTAATTTGTTCTCACTAGTCAACATTTATGAATCTCCTACTCTGTGCCAACCTGGACTTGGGGGTGTGGGTTAAACAACAAATTAGAAGTCTTGACCTCACAGTGCTTATAAGACCTATGCATAAGAAAGTGAAAAACAAAAAAGAAGAAGCATATGCTAAGAGTGAAAGGAGAAGAACAGAGTATAAGTTTATTGGATCCCAGAAAATTTTGGAGATTTCTGGCTAGCTGTGGTCAGGAAGGATTCATGGATAAATTGGAGAAAGGAAGATTGTTCTTAAAGAAGGGGGAGAACAATGAGTTCTATCACTCTTTATGTTCTCTCTGATTTTAAAAGTAAACATTAAAAGATACTCTTTAATGGCAGCCATATAGGCATTTTTCTGATGTGTTTTATTCACTGCTCAATCTTCAGTTCTTTGAAAAATGCCTTGCCCATGTTAGAAACTTATAAAAACACAATCAGTAAATGATTGTTGGAGGTGTGCATGGTTTGTACTACTTGTCTTTAACATTTATCTTTTACACAACCCCCACATTCATACAACATACAATCCCTATATAGACAGTTTTTTATTCACTGAATTGGGTCTTTCATATGGTTCTGATGAAATAGAATTTCAGCTGCAATGTAGTCTGATTCTGGCCCTTGGGAAAAGGACCTGATTTTAATGTGGCAGTAGAGGGAGATTTTTCAGCCAGCTCCAAATCTTCCTCAGTGTACCCAAATCTTCTTACTCTCTGAACTAAGGGGTCTCATATGCCACTAGTGGCTTGGATCTTGTACACGCACATAGTGATTTTTTACCCAGCCTAACTTACCTTTCCATGTACTACTCTCTGCATCCCACTTCTTCCTCTGCTCACGCTGAAATGGAGGCTCAGGGCTGTGGAGGCCACATAAGTGCTGATGTAGAGGAGGGTAGCCTCCTTTTATCTTGCGCCCTGTGCATGTTGAGCCCTGCAGCCAGAGGTTTAAGGACTAGAGAGAGCTTCAACACCCACAGGTGGGGGATGGAACGGGGACAAGTCTAAACTTCCATAGTTTCTTGGGACATTTGGCATTTCTTTCACCTGTCATTAAGTCCTGACATTCTCATATGCCTGCAAGGATTTTTTTCACTATGTTGCTTGGACTTGGAAGGGCAGTAGTACCAGAACTATTATTATTATTACATAGCTATATATAATAGCTAAATAGCTATATAGCTATTTATTATTTTTTATTCTTATGGGGATGAAACCACTTTGAAGTCATGCATGTTCAACTTTTCAACATTTTACTTTCAAATATATAATCAGAAAAATAGATTACCTATATTTTGTTTTTGAGCCATATATATTATGTCTACTACTAATGCTAACCATGTAATTTTATAGTGTAACTTTAAATTGGTTGAAGATAATCATATCAATAATTAAAAATAAGAACAAATAAATTAACTTAGTAACTACTGGGATGCTTTTGGAAGTATTTTCCATATACATTATAAAGTGGTCCATTTAGAAATAAGGTCATTAAAATAAATTGCTAAGTAAAAGTGTTATAGATTATAGAGACTTTTTCCCAGATAATGAGTGACACATTTTCACATTGTTCTTCATAAAAATTTAATTTTGTTGATGCCTTATGGATCTAGTTAGTCTGACAATGATTAATATGACTTTTACTTTCCTTAGAAGTAAGCTATTAAATTAGATGTTATGCCAAAAGACTCATTCTATAGAAATGTCCTTCAGTTTAAAAATCTTCCTATTTACAAGGATATAGATTTCAGAAGGGGAAATAAAATGAGCAGCCTGAGAGAAATACCAGATGGTTCAGCATTGTACAGAGGAGCTGTGAAGCCAGGTGTAATTCCAGGTGGTGCTTACTAGGGTCACAATGGAAGTAGGACTGGAAAAAGGATTGCTCTGTCTGAATCTTTCATGTCTAGGCTAATTCTAGTGACTCAAGCTTGTTAGGCCTGTGTCCAAGTTGGGAAGATGGAAACCTGACAACAATTTAGTTCCCCTGTTGGATATACTCTGGCCCAGGTTACCTAAAGGCCAGCCAAGCTGAAGGTGGAGATACTGACTTAGTGAAATATTATGATCTGGTCCAAGAGTTTTCACTAAGTATCAACTTTTCCACTTCCATATGTCGGTTAAAACCCTCTAACCATGACAAAAGTCAGTGCCTGAAAGTATCCCCGGTGTTATCGTCTGAATGCTTGTTCCCCCAACACCAAATTCATATTTTGACATCTTAATCCCCAAAGATGAGGTGGGGCCTTTGGCAGAGACCTCACAAATGAGATTTAGTGCCTTGTGAAAGAGTCTCCAGAGAAATCCCCAGCTCTTCCAGTTTCATAGGATGCAGTTGAAGTGCCTTGTGAAAGAGTCTCCAGAG
This sequence comes from Plecotus auritus, assembly GCF_963455305.1. NCBI lineage: Eukaryota > Metazoa > Chordata > Mammalia > Chiroptera > Vespertilionidae > Plecotus > Plecotus auritus. Next base: position 130,489,394 of record NC_137770.1, on the reverse strand, counting down.
AAATCCCCAGCCCTTCCAGTTTTATAGGATGCAGTTGAAGTCACCAGCTAAACCAGGAAGAGACCCTCACCAAAATGCTACCCTGCTAGTGCTCTGATCTCAGACTTCCCAGCCTCTAGGACTGTGAGACATAAAAGTTTGTTGTCATAAGCCACCTAGTTTATTGAATTTGTTGTAGCAGCATGTTGGACTGAGGCATGGACAAAATAAAAAGCTGACCCTCGATATTTGTTAACAGTGCTAAGGGATTATGAAACATATAATGTAGTAAAATAACACTAATCATTCATTCATTCATTTATTAACTTATTAGAGGCCCAGTGCATGGATTCATGCACTGGTGGGGTCCCTCAGCCTGGCCTGAACCCTCTCACAATCTGGGATCCCTTGGAGGATGTAGGCCTGACGGTTTCGGCCCGATCCCCTCAGGCCTGTGGGAGTGCACTGACCACCAGGGGGCAGCTCCTGTGTTGAGTGTCTGCCCCCTGGTGGTCAGTGAACATCATAGCAACTGGTCAAACAGTCGACTGGTTGAACGGTCAACCGGTTGCTTAGGGTTTTATATATATAGATTTCATTAATTATTCACTGGTCTTTAGAAGTACCAGATATTCTACTGGGCCCTGGAAGATACAAGCAGATTAAAGATATAGTCCTAGTCCTCAAGGACCTTGTGCTTTAGGTGAACAATGATTTTCTTCCTTGAGATTTTTGTGTACACAACAAAAAGGGCTACTTATGTGGTACTTGGACTGCCAGTTCTTGGCTTTAAATTTGTGGCATACATACCTTCTCAGCAGGCCTTTGCTAGCCATTGTGCTAATGTACAATGCACTAGTGTACAAATACAACCATGGTAAAGTTTAAACATTTCTAGTGTGCTTTCAATAGAGGAAAGTAGGTTTTGACACGAGTTCTTTAAGTTTACATATTCTCCCCAATTCTTCACTATTCATTTACACCATTTACTTTAATGTAAGAACAGGTTTCATAGTGTAGTGGGAGCATTGGTGGGAATAGTAGGCTAGACATCCTTCCCATTCCCCCTGCTCAACAACAAAATTACTATTATTATGGAGAAAATGTTTGAAAAAAAGCTTTCACAGAATTATCTCTAAAAAAGTAGAATTATATTTACATCAATGGTGGACTGTTGTCATGATGCTGGTGATTCTTGAAAACTGAGAAGGAAAAAGAGTTTTAAATTGTAAAGAATGTGACTAAGATTTTGCCAGTTCTTTGTAATGGGTCTAAGTGGAGAAAGCTATAAAGAGAGCACAAAATATACACAACAAACAATTTTTATAGATTGTAAAAATAAAAGTAAAGAGAGAGTAGAAACAAAACTAAAGTTTATTAATTAACAACTATTTGTTCTTTAATCACTTTGGGAAAGGCACTATGCTAATCACTGCAGGGATACAAACATGACCATGACTATTGATCCCTGCCTTAGGAGGTGGTAGTCTCTGGGTGTAGGAGTGTGGCTAGTATGTATATCTGTAGTATACACCATAATAGGTTAAAGGTTTCTGTGACAATGATAGAAATAAAAGGTCAAAAGGCTCAGGAAAAGAGAGAACATCTGGTTGAATATGTGTTTGGGGCTTTAGGGCACAATTGAGATTAGTGGAATGGGATTTCTGCTGAGTCTAAGATGGATGACATTTAAATCAGCAGAGATTGCAGAGGTGGGAGAGCATGAGGAAGTGGCTCATACCTGTATCAGAGAATGCGGGGCATACTTTGAGGAGAAATGGCTGATAAAGCTAGAAAGATTGTACGGCAAAAGATTACAGACCTTTCTTATTTATGTCTTTCTTTTATTTTTACTTACCTTGTTGTTGTTGTTATTATTATTATTATTTATCTTATCCTTCCCTCCCCCCATCCCCTCATACTTACAGGGAAAAATCTGTCTTCCAAACAATCACATTCTTTAGTAGTAAGGTCAGTAAATGTGTTTTATCCAAGTGTCTACTATATGTGATTTTCAAAAGTCACTGCAATAAAATAGTACTCATAAGCCTCTAGTGTAGCAAGTCTTAGAGGATAAAAATAGAGAAATAAGAATAAAAACAAAACTTTAAATATATGGATGTGAAACCAGATGGTTTTCCATAGCAACATTTACCCCACAGGCTTACAGTTTTGATGCATAGCCTTTTAACTTTTAGTGGATTAAAGATAAAACCTCAGAGTTGAAACAGATCAGTAATTAGATTTTTCTGTTTCTTTAAGGAAGAAGTAGGTTACTCTCTACTTGAGTTACTTTATTTTTGGCTTACCTTATAGTTGTTCAGCTTTGAGACATTTCATGTTTAGATTAAGCATGCCTTTGGGCAAATTTGATTTTTATCAGAGTAATTCCCAACCGTGTTACATTCACAAAGTCCGAGGTATGAAAGCTTGTTTTTGATCACCTTCAATAGGATCACATTAGTGTTTTTTTGTTAATTTTTAAAAGTAAGCTCTTGGACAATGTATTTATTATTCTGTCACAGATTAGTTATGTTCAAATATTTGCTAATTATAATTATAAAAAGCCACACATGATTGGAATGTCTAAGTTTGGTTGTTACTTTTGTGGTTAATAGTAAACCCATTTTCTGTTCAGATATTTACTTTATATGAGTTTGATTTCTTTATTTAAAAATAATTATAGAAATATCAAATTAGATGAATTTTTTGCATCATAGAATCAGTTTTTTAAACTATTTTTTACATGAAAAGACATTGTCAGTGTGTTTCTAATTTTCAGTTTCCAAAATCAACAGTCCTGTAGCAGGCAGCTAAACAGGCATGAACAGAGCAGGAAAGATGGGCCAGTACAGAAGCTTACCAGGGCAAGAGTCCCAGGTGCTTATCAATGGGCAAAACTAGAAGTCCTCCCACCAGCATGCACTTAAACATTAAGGAGATAGCATCTAGGCCTAAGCTGTGTTTTATTGAACTCCAGGACCAGAAAAGCAGCAAAATCAGGTGGAGTGATGCTATGGCTGACATCAAGATCAGCTGCATGGACTAATGACCCATGCCTATTGCTGACCAGTCAGTGGAGACCAAGACCCTGAAGCAACACACCAGGAAGGCTGATGAATAACCTTGACTAGTAATCCACATTTTCCTTTTCTTTGGTTGTGAAGAAAATTTAATTAATGAGATGCTACTTCAGCATCATGTTGAAACAGAAAATTTTTCATTATAATTGTTAAGCCCGATATTGTCTTTACAAAAGGATGCTTCTACGCCAATGCCTGTTACTGATGTAAATGGCATTAAGTGCACTCAGACTGTCTCTAGTGGAGGACTGAACAAGTGTACATATACCTTGAATTCATACAAAAAATAATTTAATGGCTAATGTACTTGTCTACACCAGGAAATAGACTCACCAGTTTACACTATCCATCCTGGGGGAGGTCAGTTGGATGTCTCTTTAATATTAAAAAAGATAACTGTTTTGTCCCTTCAGATGAAATGATCTTCTCTCTTTGACAAACATAAAAGTTCCTCTGCATGATAAAATTAGTCAAATTAATTTTTCAAGATTAATACTCTTGCTTAAAGAATAGAAGCAATTTATCATGATTTGTTTTCTAGATTGCATTTTCTTTTCTTGCCAGACATTAGGTTTGTTTCTAAGGAGGAAGAAATGCTCAGGTTTAGTGTAGTTGCTAAATGATGTACTCAAAGCTGTTGGTAGCTTCTTTTTTGTCCCTTTGCTGAAAGTGGAGTGCTTAAAATTGATAACAATTACTTACATTTTAAAATTAAGCATGCTTAAGGGTGAATTAAGCATGAGTAAGGGTGATAAGAGATCTAGGCAGATACCAAGTTCATAGCTATGGAATAACATTTTCTGTTGGAAGAATTTTCTTATCCCAATAATACTCTTAGGTGATTCAATTCCCTGGAGGATATTTTAATGATGTGCTTGTGGAAAGACTGGCCTTCTCAGAATTTCAACCATACACTGCCCCACCTTGTATTGTTGAATCTTAAGATAAAATTTCTGGACTTATTTTGTTCAGACTTAAAAATCTCTATCGAATTGACCTAATGACTTACCAACTGGTTTATACATTTCATGAAGTGAATCTGCATTGTACTTCTAATTAATAATGTTTTTAAAAAATTTATTTTAGTACATATAACTACTTTTTTCACTTTTCATTTAAAGAATACTTTTTATTTATAAATAGAAAATATAATAAATAAGTGATGAGATTTTAGAATTCATGAGGTTATGGATTCTTTAATTTGTTATGTCATTGTTCAGTGAAATTAATTTAAGCTGGATCCTTTATCATTTGCCTTCTGGATGAGTACATTCTAGCTTTTAAAGATTGTGTTTTATTTTTATTATCTTATTGTGACCAGCACAGGATATAGTATATAGAATAAATATTGTTGAATTGAATTAGTGTGAAAAAATTATGTTCAGCTAAAATTATTGTTACTTTTTTTTTTATAATGGATATATTTAGAGAACAATGGGCTCAACTTGGATCATCATACTTGGCTATTCAAGACTAGCCATTCAGCTTCTTATTTGAAGTGAACAGTTGAAGGTACTTCATCCTATATTACATATTGGCTACAATATGGGACATCACCTGGTGTTTTGTGAAAAAAGGAAGCAATACATGTTTTGGATGTATAATGTTCTAGGCTGCACTAGTGTTTCTGCCACATTAGTCCTGAGAGTAGTCTGATAATATATCAAATCACCAGAAGCCTATTTTTATTGTGCTCACTGGCTCGGAAATTGCAGCTGAAATGACTTACATGCAGTTGGATAATTATCCTGTTACTATCCTGTTTACTAGCCTGTGTGCAGCATACGTCTCTTGGATATTATAGCATTTTTCAAATGTGGAATGTGAGAAAACTAAACAACAGTACTTTAAACAAAGATTGGACTTGGTGTTTGAGCACTTATGATATTCACTGTGGCAAATAATATCTTTGCTTTATCCTATTTGATAAGGCTGTTGAATTTGATGTATTTTCCATGTCACTGTAAGAAAGGTTTTCATGGTTTTCTCTCTCTCTCTTTCGCTTTCTCTCCCCCTCCCTCTTTCCTTTTTGTTTCTCAGTAGCTTAGGAAATGTGGCTTAAAATAATAAAATTATTTAGGTTATTAAGATATGAGAAAAGGGAACTTTTCCATTTTAATCTCAGTGGCTAGTAAATCAATACTAAAAATACACTGAAATTAGAGGAGAAATTTAAATTAATGAACCCACTTCTCTCCTGAATACTATGAGTCCTCTAAATATGACAATTGTCTGTGTAAGTTTTCTTTTCTTTTTAGTTTTTAAAAGTTACTTCCTGCTTCTTTATTTCCATATTATGCTTTGATGGGGAGACTGAATATTGCCATGAACTCAATATGTAAAGAAAAAATTGTCTCAGATAATAGTCAGCAAGTTGAATTCTGTCCGATCAGTAAAGTGTGTAGAATAGAATTATATTTGTTTGGACTTCCACATAAAAACACTTTGTTTTTGCAAACACTGTGGAGCCAATAGGATTCAGTTTTTGCACGTAGATGGATTAAATACAATGGCTTGCACAGACTGCTGTCAAGCCTTGCAGTCAATATAGATACCTGGTAGCCAGATAGAAATGCAGTCCATGCATGAAAAATATTAAAATACTTAATGGAACACATTTATAGAAGGTATTTGTTTCATTTGAACACATAGCTGAAAGACTCTTATGACTTTCCTATTTCCTTTTGCTTCAGGACATTGAAATGAACCTGACTCAGAGACAAGATATGCATATTTATATGTTTTATAAGAACAACTAACATTGAAGCAGGTCAAAATAACTTGGAGAAGGCTGAATTATGCTTATTTCCAAATTCCCAGTAGTCCTTTATATTTTAAAAGATGACTTAAAGTCCTTGTTAGTGAAGAGCTTTCAAAAGGGGCATTTATTAATGTGCTCAATATATTTATTTATGACCAAATATCTATATATATAAAAGCCTAAGCAACCATCACAACCAACGGTAGACTGAACAGGCTGTGTAGGGTGACCAGGCTGGCAAGGGGTTAGTGAGGGATGACCAAAGGACTGAGCAGTGGGCTGCATGGGGCGACCAGGCTGGTAGGGGGGTTAGTGAGGGGCAACCAGGCCAGCAGAGGGGGGCAGTGAGGGGCAACCAGGCTGGCAGGGGTGGCAGTAAGGGTGACCAGGCTGGTGGGGGGGACAGTTAGGGGTGACCAGGCCAGCAGGGGGACAGTTAGGGAAAATCAGGCATTCAGGCAGGTGAGCAGTTAGGAGCCATTGGTCTTGGATTGTGAGAGGGATGTCTGACTGCCAGTTTAGGCCCAATCCCCAGGATTGGACATCTCCCAAGGGGTCCCAGATTGGAAAGGGTGCAGGCTGGGCTGAGGGGACCACCCACCCATGCACAAATTTTGTGCACTGGGCCTCTAGTATTTTATAAACAGCATATGTTCTAGATTTTGAAAATGTTGTTAGGCTTTTTAAGTATCATTTTACTGGCTTTGGAAGACATGTTCTCAGTAAATATTTTAATTTTGTCTGAAAAAAGATAGGAAAGATGAATAAAGGAAACCTACTGAAGTGTTTTCAGTGTATAGTTGTTTTCTCAGAGTTCTCTTTATTAGAGTTTCAAATAGCATTTCTGTAAGTCACAAATGCAGTGATAATTGATTATAATGATGAGTTTTAGTTATTGCTACATATCCAAGAGCCTCTGAATCATTAAAGAAATATTACAATTAGATTAACTATATAGTGTTATGTGTTTAACACAATTTCTCCTTTTAGTTTATATCATTTACAAAGATGCCTTTCAAATTCTCTCATATCTGGGAAAGCTGGAAAGGGCTGGTTAAACATCCCTAAATGTAGCACATGCTAGATTGAAAGGGACCCTCTTCTCTCTCTCTAAAGGCTTCATCTGTGTCATAATATTTTGGAAACATGGGTCTGGATACTGGCTGAGTCTATTCTGATCCTGTCTAGGTGTAGTTTTTTTTAGTTATACAATTGATGGGTAACTTTATTACTTATTTATATTTTGGTTTATTAGGGTGACATTGGTTAACAAAATTATATAGATTTCAGGGGTATCTATAATAATAAAAGCATAATATGCTAATTATACTGGATGGCTGAATGACCTTCCAGACATACTTCTGGATGACCTTGTAGGGCTGTGAGGGCCGAGGCAGCTGCCGCAGCTGCAAGAACCAAGCCCCTTGCATGAATTTCGTGCAATGGGCCTCTAGTGATTCTATAATAACTCATCAGATATGTGCAAGCAAATGAAGTGAAACCAACCACCTTCTTACATTGTATGCAAGAATAAAAATGGATTAAAGACTTAAATGTTAGACTCTAAACCTCAAAGGTCTTAGAAGAAAACATAGGCAATAAAATCTTGAACATTTATCGTAGCAATATATTTTTTAGCTATATTTCCTCAGGTAAGGGAAACAGAACAAAAGATAAACAAATGGGACTACATCGAACTAAAAAGTTTTTGCACAGCAAAGGAAACCATCAACAAAATGAGTGGGAGAACATATTCAACAATACATCTGTTAAGGAGTTAATATCTAAAATTTATAAAGAACTTATAAAATAGATCCATAGACAATGGAAGTAACAGACTGACGAATCTCAGAGGGAAGGTGGGAGTCGGGGGGCAGGAAGAGACTAACCAAAAAACATATATGCATAACCCTTGGATACAGACAATAGTGCTGTGAAGGCCTGAGGAGGGGGCCGGAGTGGGGGGAGGGTGTCAATAGGGAGAAAAAAGGGGGACATCTGTAATACTTTCAACAATAAAGATAAATTTTAAAAAGAAACAAAAAACTCAACAGCAAAAAACAAAACAAACAACAAAAAAACCCACACACCAAACGATCCAATTAAAAATGGACAAAGGACCTGAATAGACACTTCTCCAAATAGTTCATGCAGATGGCCAGTAGACACATGAAAAGATGCTCGTCACTAATCATCAGATAAATGCAAATAAAAACCACAATCATGTCTAGTTTTAGGAAACCAGGCCATTGGCCCAGTTTGGATTATCCTTTACATTGGTCTCTCTATGCATCTGCCTCCTTCCCTCCTTCCTTCCCCGATACATCCTTTACAACTATTTCTAAAATATATTTTCATTTGAGCCACACTTCTGCTCTTGAACCTGCCATGTGTTCCTCCCCCCTCCCAGCTCTTTTCTGGTTACTATCCAAGTTTGGAATGGTGGTCAATGGAGTACAGAAAAGAGTATCAGAGGAAAAAAAACCACAACAAAACACAATACGGGAGAAGAAGGGATGAAACAATTCAAAGAGATAAATTTGAGTACTTGGACATTCAGGACAAATTATTTATAATTTAGTTAGTTCGTAATATGCTGCAACTTGGAAGTACTGTCTTAGGAATCTCAAAATGGTTTCTTTTAGTTTGCAATATGAACTGGACTGATTTCCTTTGTTAAAAAATTATGGATTATTTTGCTTCTTTGGAAACCAATGGGAGATGAGTCAGTTAACATGTATTTCAACATTATTAACATGTTTATTTTCATTTATGCATAATTATTTTGATATCTAAAAAATAAAAGATAGTCAGGAACTATCCCCAAGGATCAGGTTGGGAAGCATCATTTCACTTTTAGGCCTCCTCTGGCTGTGCCCTATGGAGCACAATAGATTCTGAAAAGGGGTATAAATTGAGCAAGACAAAATTGTGAGCTTGGAAAAGTTTTTTATTCTCATCACATTTAACTTCCTCTATGTTACTTCACTTTCCTTTCCACATTACCTGCAATATCTTGTCATCTCTCTCAATTTCCTGCCTTTCAATTTACTCTACTGAGCCTCTTCTAAAAAAGGGATGCTAAACTTTATCTAATCCTATGTATGTCAACTCTGTTTATTTTTAAAACCCTGTTTATTGTAAAATAAAAGACAGTTATGGAAAATTACCCAAATCCAATATATAGCTTAATGACTTATTAGAAGGGAAGCATCATCCAGCTCAAGAAATAGTCACCAAGAAGCCCCTTCTATTTGTCCTAGTCCAACTATAATGCACTTCTGTCCGACTTTAGTTTAGACTATAGTTACTTCTTTGCATTTTTCTTTTTATGGTTTTATCACTCAATATGTATCACTAGACACTCTAGTTTACATTTTTAAATATTTTTCTTTTTTATATTATGATGATGAAAAACAGATATAATTATCCATCATTTTTCCCATTATAGTTCATATTCAATATTATTCTGTATTAGTTTCAGGTGCACAACATAGTGGTTAGACAATCATATAATTTACAGAGTGGTCCCCCTAATATTTCAAGTAACCCCCTTGGTTCATACATAGCTAATACAATATTATTATTTTTTTCCTCCATTGACCTCTCTCCCTGGCCACTTCCACCACCCAATAAATGCCCTCACCCCTTAGTAACTGTGCCCATTGGTAATGCTTATATGCATGCATACAAGTTCTTTGGTTGATTTCTTACCCCTTCCTCCCCTACCTTCCCTCTGAGGTTTGACAGTCAGTTTGATGCTTCTCTGTCTCTGGATCTATTTTTGTTCATTGGTTTATGTTGTTCACTAAATTCCACAAATGAGTGAGATCATGTGGTATTTATCTTTCACTGATTGGCTTATTTCACTTAGCATAATGCTATCCAGACCCATCCATGCTGTTGCAAATAGTAAGAATTCCTTCTTTTTTTTTTACAGCAGCATAGTATTCCATTGTGTAGATGTACCACAGTTTTCTAATCCATTGGTCTGCTGATGGGCACTTAGGCTGTTTACAAATCTTAGCTATGGTGAATTGTGCTGCTATGAACATAGGGGTGCATATATCCTTTCTGATTGGTGTTGCTGTTTTCTTGGGATATATTCCTAGAAGTGCGATTACTGGGTCAAATGGAAGTTCCATTGCTAATTTTTTGAGGAAACTCCATACTGTTTTCCACAGTGGCTGCACCAGTCTGCATTCCCACCAGCAATGCACGAGGGTTCCTTTTTATCCGCATCCTCGCCAGCACTTGTTGTTTGTTGATTTTTTATTATTTTTTATTGTTTAAAGTATTACACATAGTAGTACATATATCTCCTTTTTCCCCCTCATTGACCTTCCCCCAGCCTCCCCTAACCCCTGTCGCATGCCCTCATCCCACTCCCCAGTGTCTTGTGTCCATTGGTTGTGCTTATATGCATGCATACAAGTCCTTTGGTTGATCTCTTTCCCCCCTTCCCCAACACTCCCCAGCCTTCCTGCTGTAATTTGACAGTCTGTTCGATGCTTTACTGCCTCTGTATCTATCTTTTTGTTCATCAGGTTATAATGTTCTTTATTTTCCATAAATGAGTGAAATCATGTGGTATTTTTCTTTCATTGCCTGGCTTATTTCACTTAACATAATGCTCTCCAGATTCATCCATGCTGCTGCAAATGGTAAGAATTCCTTCTTTTTTATAGCAGCATAATATTCCATTGTGTAGATGTACCATAGTTTTCTAATCCACTCATCTGCTGATGAGCATTTAGGCTGTTTCCAAATCTTAGCTATGGTGAATTGTGCCGCTATGAACATAGGGGTGCATATATCCTTTCTGATTGGTATTTCTAGTTTCTTGGGATATATTCCTAGAAGTGGATTCACTGGTTCAAATGGAGTTTCATTTTTAGTTTTTTGAGGACACTCCATACTGTTCTCCACAGTGGCTGCACCAGTCTGCATTCCCACCAGCAGTGCAAGAGGGTTCCTTTTTCTCCGCATCCTCGCCAACACTTGTCGTTTGTTTATTTGTTGATGATAGCCATTCTGACAGGTGTGAGATGGTACCACATTGTCGTTTTGATTTGCATCTCTCGGAAGATTGGTGACTTTGAGCATGTTTTCATATGTCTCTTGGTCTTCTGTATGTCCTCTTTTAGAAAGTGTCTATTTAGGTCCTTTGCCCATTTTTTGATTAGGTTGTTTATCTTCCTTTTGTTAAGTTGTATGAGTTTCCTGTAAATGTTGGAGATAAAACCCTTATCGAAGATAACATTGGAAAATGTGTTCTCCCATGCAGTGGGCTTTCTTGTTGTTTTGTTGATGGTTTCTTTTGCTGTGGAGAAGCTTTATATTTTGATAAGGTCCCATTTTTTTATTTTCTCCTTAATTTCCATTGCCCTAGGAGCTGTATTGGTAAATATATTGCTATGACAAATGTCTGACATTTTGCTGCCTGGGGTTTGCTCTAAGGTTTTTATGGTTTCCCATCTTATGTTTAAGTCCTTTATCCATTTTGAGTTTATTTTTGTATATGATGTAAGTTGGTGTTCAAGTTTCATTTTATTTTTTGCATGTATCTGTCCTATTTTCTCAACAGCATTTATTTGACTCCATTGTATGCTCTTGTCTTCTTTGTCAAATATTAATTGAGCATACTGGCTTGGGTCAATTTCTGAGTTCTCTGTTCTGTTCCAATGGTCTATATGTCTGTTCTTGTGCCAGTACCAGGCAGTTTTGAGGACAGTGGCCTTGTAATACAGCTTGATATCTGATATTGAGATCCCTCCTACTTTGTTTTTCTTTCTCAGGATTGCTGTGGCTATTTGGGGTCTTTTTTTAATTTCAGATAAATTTTTTGGAGAGTTTGTTATAGGTCTGTGAAATATGCCATTGGTATCGTAATGGGGATTGCATTGAATCTATAGATTGCTTTGGGTAGTATGGACATTTTCATGATGTTGACTCTTTCAATCCATGAAGACGGTATATTCTTAAAATATTTGATACGCTTTTAAATCTTTTAAAAAATCTCTATGTTCCTCTTCCATCTATTTTATTTCTTTATGGGGTATCTGTTAAACAACCTGGGAAATTTGATTTGTAAAATTTCCCAGTCTGGAAGTTGATGATGCTATCCTTTTGGTGAAGTTCAACATGTTTCTTTGTCATGGATATTTTTTACATATTGGCTATTAAATTCAGAGGGTCGACCTGACTCACTTTGATTCCTTTTACAAGACTATACTTAGTCTTTGTTATGGTTTTGGGAGGTACATATCCAGTTTTTCTCTTTTTGTAATTTAGCAACCATTGATGTTTAATGCCTATATCAATTATTCATTGGAAGTTATAAATAGAATTTTTTAATTTTATCATTTCTTTTTTTCACTTATTAATTGGAATCTATATATATATAAGCCAAGCGACCCAAACGACTGGAATGACTGATCACTATGACGTGCACTATGGCTGGCCAAATGGCCCAATCAGGGGTGGGGCCAGCTGGCCAACCTCCTGGCCCCTCCCGCAGCCAGCCCTAGACCCAATTGCCTCCCCCCATCAGCGGCGGGGCCGGTCAACCTCCTGTGTCCCCTCACCCTGGCCGGCCTGGCACTGATCGGCCATTCATGAATTCGTGCACCATTTGTAAAGATAAACTTTCTTTCATCTCCCATTTCACTACCTTGTGGATTACCAGAAAAAGCTAGATTAATTCATGAATTTGGACATGCTTGATATATTTCAATTCATTGCAATTTGTATCATTGTTGAAGCTCACACACTATATAAATAACTTTAATTTAATCCTTATGTTACTAGAATCATTTTTTTTTTTTTTTTTTTTTTACTAAGGATGACTTCTTTTGTAACTGAGTCTTTTTAAAAATATGTTTCACTCTTCTTTCCTCTTCTATTTTCTCCTACAGAATATAAGTGGTTTTATTCTATTGTTGCAATAAAGGACACATTTTTTGTAGAAAAATCAGAAAACACAAAAAAGCATTAAAAGAGAAAACTAATTTATTCCCTCCACCCAGAATGAACTACTTTAACACTTTAGTAAAAACCCTTTTAAAATTTTCTATGCATAATTTATAGAAATAAAATCTTACTCTTTATTTTATTTCATGATATCCTTTTAAAACCTATGTATGATGAATATAATTCCATGTGAATAAATATAAACTGAATAATCACTTTTAATGCATGGATATAAATTACTGGATATTTATATAGTTTCTATTTTTTCACCAAAAATAATGCTATCTAGTAATTATTAAAAATAATGCTATAATAAATACTTTTGTATTAGATACGCAGGACATTTTCTGACCTAATTATCACCTTATAGATTTCTGAATGGGCAGTGGAATATAAGACATTGCATCTGCCTCTCCTACCTGGCAACTGAGGTTTTACTATGAGCTTCCATTGCTTGTGGTTTAGCTCAAAGTGGTAAGATGAGTAGTAGCAATCAGAATTCTTGCTCTATTATTTGGAATTGTAAACTAATAAACTTGGCAAGTAACTAATAGCTTAAGGTGGGGGATGTAGTAGCCATATTTAATCATCTGCAGGCAGAAGATTACAAAGAAATAATGGGTCTATAGAAAGAGGATAAATGGAACATATGCACAGAACACCTACTCTGTGCCAATCACTGTTCTAGCTGCTTGGGACACATCAGTGAATAGAGCAAAGATCTCTGCTTTCGTAAAGCATATATCCTAGAGTAGAGAGACAATCAGTATTTTAAATAGGCAATATAGCATATTGGAGTGCTGTGGAAAGAAGAAAAAGGAGAATGGAATAAGGGAGATGAAGACAGGTTATGGGGATGGATGATATGGCTCTTATGAGACAAAGAGAAAGGCACTGTCTTGGTTCTGACAATTTTCTAGGTACTAGTTCCAGTTTGCATGAATTTTGCCCAGCTGTATTCATTTATAGTGCTTGGTTTTGTGACATTTAGGTATCCTTTAATAAGTCTTTTACAATATTATTTAAGTAGCTTTTAGGGGAAGACCTTTGCTCAGCCTTCCTGGTGTTTCCTTCAGTCAAGATTCTAAATAACGTGACTTTGGAAAGAAGAGGAGCCACCTCACCTTTTTGGCAGTTGACAATGGCTTTTTTGGAAAATAAGTAGCTGCCCTTTGGAGTAAAGGGAAAAAGACAGAAATGCAAATTCTGTCATCCCCAGATCTGTATTAACTGGTAGACTAATAGAATGTCTATTGGCCACATGGCCCATTGAAATTTATAAGTAATTACAGAAGGCACTGAGCATGGGCACATTTTTTTTTTTTAATCCTCACCTGAGGATATTTTCCCATTGCTTTTTAGAGAGCCTGGGAGAGGGAAATAGAAACAACAATGTGAAACACATCTATTAGTTGCCTCCTGCAGGCTCCCCAACCAGGGTCTGGGCCTGGGAGGAGCCTGCAACCAAGGTACATGCCTTTGACCAGAATCAAACCCCAGACCTTTCAGTCTGCAGGCCTACGCTCTACTCAGAGCCAAACTAGCTAGGGCTGGGCAGCTTTATTAAGACAGTATTGGTCCTTGGACCTCAAAGGCCCAGAAAACTCTTTAGAATGTGTGAGGCAAAAAATTGAAACTAAAATGATATTTTGCTTTTTTATCCTCAAAGTTGGTTTTCTAATTGCAAAGCTGAGTGAACAGAAAGCAGAAGCCCATGCAAGTCTAAATGTTGCTTATAAAATCCTTTTATAATGTATTTGTGAATTATAATAAAGGTGACTATATATATAAAATATTATTTAAATGAGTTTGAATCTGTTTTTGTTCCTTTCAACTTTGATAAAAATATTCTTATGCATTAATTTTTGGCATTTACCCATTATTTTTGTAGACTGATTTCCTATAAGTAGATTACTAGATTAAAAAGTATGCATATTAATATTTTCAGATACCTTTAGCTGAATTTGTGTTTTAGTTTCCTAACTCCTGGTGATATTGAGGGAGATGATAAATATTCATGTGTCATATTGCTAAACACATAGCATATCAGACAGGGTCTAGGGAGGAGCCAGAAACCACACCATTCATTTGACAGGAAAAGTTTGATATAATTTTTTATGAGATAAAATATGGTAACAAAATAAAAAGGATAAACGAGAACACCAAAATCTACAGAGGTAGCATCTATTGGGCGGGGGGCGGTGGGGGGTGGCTGCTCCCCTGAGAGCTGAGGAAAAAGTCAACAAGGCAGGAACTGAGAAGAAGATCCTGCAAGGCTGATTCAGACTTCTGAGAGGTGGTTGCCACTGGATCATGCTGTTCACCACTGTACTGACTACAGTGCTTGGTGGGGTCTGCTTGCCTTGAAACTTGAGAGCCATTGTTCTTGTGGCAACTCTTGCTGATGGGTTCCTGCTGCTGAACTTCCTTCCCTGGCCCCTGTAGTGCACCGGTTGGGTCCCTTGGCCTTGCCCTCTCAAAATCCGGGACCCCTCGGGGGATGTTGGTGAGCTGGTTTTGACTTGATCCCCACAGGCCAGGCCGAGGTACCTATCAGTGCACGAATTGGTGCACCAGGCCTCTAGTTAGAAAATAAGGCAAAATGGATCTTTTTGCTTTTCTCTATACAAAATAGTGTATTTGGGTAAAATACTTTTTTATCTGAAGCTATTTTGAGCATGGAAGTTTCTAATATTATTTTAAAAATTCCATCTTTAGACTATAATTCTGTATCACTATCAGAGAAAGTGATGGAATGGTTTGTTTTATCACTCAGGTTTACCACCTAAGTGAAGATCAGATAGTGCTTGAGTCGAGAGAGAAATTTATTGATTTAATTTAATATCATGTATTAATCTTGCTGTGAACAATCTTTCCAACTCATCAGATTCCCTGTACACTACTTATAATTATTTTCTATGTATAACCCACAAGCCTTTTCAAATGCATTTGTCTCATAGGAACCCACAAGCTCTGGAAACATTGTTTAGTAGGTATTTCAGTGGTTGCCATTTCAAGGTGCCCCAGCATCTGTTGAGACCATCACGATTCATCTGCTGTCTCTTAGGGAATGTAGCAAATTATCCAATGATCTAGATATTTTTCTGTATTTATTTCTCTGTTTTCATGTTGCATCTCCTCAACAAATTACACAATGTAAAGAAAGATTATTCTAAAATTATATTTTGACTGTGCTATTTATATAGTGTAGTCATCACTGCTGATTTTTTTTTTTTTTTTATGAGCAAAAGCTATCCTCTTCTTCGCATCTCATATTACATAGCCTAAGTTCAACTTCCCATCAACTCTCACTTAGACTATTAGGCTACTAAATTGTCTCCTAAACTCCATTTTTACCTGGCCAAAATCTGTCCTCCATACTTTTATCTGCAAGATCTTTCCAAAAGTTCTGCTTTTCTGCAGGGTTAAAAACGCTTAATTATTCCCCAGTGACTAAGTTCCTTTGCAAGTCAGACAAAGTCACATCTCCAATTGCTCACCCCCTTTACTCCATATTTCAGTTGCTTTAACCAGTGGCCATTTTGCACAAGTGCTCTTTCATGCCTAGTGGGTTTCTATTTACCTTCCAGACCCAGATTAATGGCTGCCATGCAGACATCCATGATACTTGGGAAGAGTTGTTTAATCTTTGTCACCAGTGTTTTATTGCACTCATTCAGACATTTAAAATATGTTAGCACTTACTATGTGCAGGAGAAGAGAATAGAGAGTGATGGGGTAAAAGATGAAAGATTTTAGGTAGGATGACTGATTTCTCTGAAGTAATGTTGAGCAGAGAGCTGAATGAACTGATGAATTGAACAGTGTGGTTCACTGGGACAAGAACATTTCAGACATAGGGTATAGTAAGTACAAAGTCCCTAAGGTAAGGATGTTCTTTGGAATAGAAGGAATTACACAGAGGATGACTGGCAGGAAAAGAGGAGCAAAGGGGGAGATTGTTAGAGACAAGGTTGGGTACTGAGATAGGAGTGAGGGCAGATCACGTAAGGCCTTGCAGACCATGGTAAGGATTTTGTGTTTTATTCTAAGTGAGATGGAAAGTGAACTATAGTATAATAGCATAAATGGTTAAGTCCCCCTCCCCTATTTAATTTCATAGAAAATAAATTTATTCTTTAGGACATGGGAACATGACATTCCCTAAATAAAATTCTTTTCACTTTTGCAACAGAACTTGACGTGCAGCAGTGGGTTAACCTGTTTTCCTTTAAAGGTAGGGGATATATTTAGGTGAAAAGAAATGGTAACTCTTGGAAAAATCAAAATTTCTTATCAAATTTCTGAAAATCAAAAAGGTTCACATTTTTAAAAATTCCTTGGAAAATAGCATTGCACCAGTAGTGGTTTTTTATAATATATTAATCCAATTTGCAAATTAAACTATTTCAATGGCCCATTCTTTTTGCTTTTGTTTTTTAAAAAATCAGTTTGTGTCTGAATATGTAGACTATATTTGTAATTTAAATTACTCTTTAATAATTCATAGTAAAATCCTGACAGAGAGAACAAAAATAGAAACACAGAAGTATATTATTGTTTTCTGCATGGAAAGAACTTTAAAAAAAGAAATGAGATTTTTATCATTTTATAGAATGAATTAATGTGTAATTTACATAACACTTTTGCAATTCAATGGAAATTCCAAAAGTAATATAAATGCATAGGATACAACTCATCTGGATTTTTAACTGAGTTTTAAAAATAAAGTAGATATTTTAAAATAATGGACATATTTAGAATTAAAATCAAAGTATGTTAGAAATTATGTGAGAAACTCATTGATATGAAAATATTAATTGGACTATAGTTTATTCAATCAAAGTTGGTATAGTGACATCATTACTTTATAGTCTGTGGCCCATTCCATTTTTTGATATGAATTTCAGAAGTTCAATACTGAAACTGTGAAACTGAATGGAGTCTATTTCTAAAGAGCTGTATTAACTTCATTTTTTACTTAAAATGCCAATATCCAGGCTACACTCCAGCCCTGGATGGGACCCAGGCATCAGCATCTTTAAAAAATATATATTATTGATTTCAGAGAGAAAGAAGAGGGAGAGATAGAAACATCAGTGATGAAAATCATTGATGCTGCCTCCTGCATGCCCCTTACTGGGGATTGAGCCCATAACCTGGGCATGTGCCCTATCTGGAATCGAACCATGATCTCCTGATTCACAGGTCGACGTTCAACCACTGAGCCACAGCAGCTAGGCTTAAATAACTTTTTAATAACTGAGGATGTTACATGACTAACATTTAAACCCACCACTCAAATTGATCAATACAAATTCAGTTTCAACAACATTAAAATAACAACACAAAGCTTCAACTATATGAAACTGTACCAGAGAAATTTGAAGTGCACTAGAATCCAATAGAAGCATAGATTTTAGTCCAACTAATGTTTTTACTTTCCCCAAATCTTACACTCTGTGCAAGAAGGTGATGATGGAGTGAGTTTCCCTGTATTCTTAAAGGAATCACACCAGAAAAGGAGAGAGAAGATGAATCAGAATAAAAGTTTCTCAGGAAATAGTTTAAAGAGATGCCTTTCCCTATGCTTATCATATATTAGATGTAAGTTATTCAGTTTTGCATACTTGGTGTGTTGTCAAAAAATGGAATATTTCTTTTCTGTTAAATGTATGCTCTAATGTGTTCATGTTACCCAGATTTCATTTGAGTTTCAAAAGATATTAAATATAAAACTAGATTTTTTAAAAAATTGATGAATTAGTGTTCCATTTATCTCCAAGTTAAACAAAACCCCACATAATCCAATAAACACCATCTCACTCACAGTTCTTTTCTGGCATTCTTTGGTGTGTGTGTGTGTGTGTGTGTGTGTGTGTGTGTGTGTGTGTGTGTGTTGTTTGTCTGCTAGTCTCTGTGCATGTGTGCGTACCATATTCTCAAAAAATCAAATAACTTAATATTAAAGAAATAAGAATCATTTGTGCAATGTTACTTAGCCCATCTACTTCGAGTAATAACTTTTGAATAAATAACAGGGCAGTGAATTTGGGCAGAGGAAGACTAACAGAGGGAACAAAGCCTGTGTTCAGTATACTTGGATGTGGCCCAGCTACGTGGTCAAGCTGCAATACAGGGGTCTCTGGAGTTCCATATCCTTAGTTTACCAGCTATTAAAATATCCCCAGGTAGATTAGCCTGCCTAAATGCTTTTGTTGTGATGTGTTCTAATCCTTGTGATGTGTTCTAATCCAGGCACTTTGTTCTGGTCTCAAAGTGCCAGGGAGAATTTTAGGAAGAACTTGGGAAGAGAAATTACTTTGCTGGGGTGGGGTGAGGTGGCAGGAAGATGTGGAGAGTAGGGCCTGTCTGCTACTAGTTATCTCAGGGAACACATTTTTCCTATGTCTATTTAGTCTCCAGTTCCCATTATGATAGGCAAGAAAGATAGACAGGACAGAAGATTTAAAAAGAAAAAGTTCAAACAAGTGTTCTAGCAAAGAGGCAGTACAAGTCAGGATCTGTGGAAACCAGGAACAGCATATTCTTTTTATTTCTACTTAAAAAAAAATTTTTTTTACATATTTATTTTCTTTATTGATTAAGGTATTACATATGTGTCCTTAACCCCCCAAAGCCCCCCACCCCAATCATGCCCTCACCCCCCTGTTGTCTGTATCCATTCGTTAGGTTTATATGCATGCATATAAGTCATTTGGTTGCTCTCTCCCCCTTACCCCCACCCTCCCCTACCTTCCCCCTGAGGTTTGACAGTCTGATCAATGCTTCTCTGTCTTTGGATCTGTTTTTGTTAATCAGTTTATGTTATTCATTATATTCCATAAATGAGTGAGATCATGTGATATTTATCTTTCTTTGACTGGCTAATTTCGCTTAGCATAATGCTCTTCAGTTCCATCCATGCTGTTGCAAATGGTAAAAGTTCCTTCTTTTTTACCGCAGTGTAGTATTCCATTGTGTAGATGTACCACAGTTTTTTAACTCACTCATCTGCTGATGGGCATTTAGGCTGTTTCCAAATCTTAGCTTTGGTGAATTGTGCTGCTATGAACACAGGGGTGCATATATCCTTTCTGATTGGTGTTTCTAGTTTCTTGGGATAAATTCCTAGAAGTGGGATTACTGGGTTAAATGGGAATTCCATTTTTAGTTTTTTGAGGACACTCCATACTGTTCTCCACAGTGGCTGCACCAGTCTGCATTCCCACCAGCAGTGCAAGAGGGTTCCTTTTTCTCCACATCTTCGCCAGCACTTGTCATTTGTTGATTTGTTGATGATAGCCATTCTGACAGGTGTGAGATGGTACCGCATTGTGGTTTTGATTTGCATCTCTCAGATGCTTAGTGACTTTGAGCATGTTTTCATATGTCTCTTGGCCTTCCTTCTGTCTTCTTTCTAAAAGTGTCTATTTAGGTCCATTACCCATTTTTTTGATTGGGTTGTTTACATCCTTTTGTTAAGTTGTATAAGTTCCCTGTAAATGTTGGAGATTAAACCCTTATCGATGATAACATTGGCAAATACGTTCTCCCATACAGTGGGCTTTATTGTTGTTTTGTTGATGGTTTCTTTTGCTGTGCAAAAGCTTTTTATTTTGATGTAGTCCCATTTGTATATTTTCTCTTTGGTTTTCATTGCCCTAGGAGCAGTATCAGTGAAGAAATTGCTTCAGCATATGTCTGAGATTCTTCTGCCTATGGATTCCTCTAGTATGTTTAAGTCCTTTATCCATTTTGAGCTTATTTTTGTGTATGGTGTAAGTTGGTGGTCTATTTTCATATTTTTGCATGTATCTGTTCAATTTTCCCAACATTATTTATTGAAGAGACTATCTTGACTCCATTGTATGTTCTTGCCTCCTTTGTCAAATATTAATTGAGCGTAATGGTTTGGGTCGATTTCTGGGTTCTCTATTCTATTCCATTGATCTGTATGGTTGTTCTTGTGCCAATACCGGCTGTTTTGAGAACAGTGGCTTTGTAATACAGCTTGATATCTGGTATTGAGATCCCACCTACTTTGTTCTTTCTCAGGATTGCTGAAGCTATTCGGGGTCTTTTTTTTTTAAAATTCCAGATGAATTTTTGGAGAGTTCTTTCTAGGTCTGTGAAATATGCCATTGGTATTTTAATGGGGAGTGCATTGAATCTATAGATTGCTTTGGGCAGTATGGACATTTTAATGATGCTGATTCTACCAATCCATGAAAATGGTATGTTCTTCCATATGTTTATGTCTTCCTCTTTCTCTTTTTTCAGTGTCCTGTAGTTTTCCGCATACAGGTCTTTTACCTCATTATTAAGTTCATTCCTAGGTATCTTATTTTTTTTGGTGCTATGTTAAATGGGATTGCTTTTTTAGTCTCCCTTTTTGTAAGTTCTCTATTGGTGTATAGAAATGCCATAGATTTCTTGGTGTTAATTTTGTATCCTTGTAGACTTTATAAAGTCTAATAATTTTTTGATGGAGTCTTTTGGGTTTTCTATGTACAGTATCATGTCATCTGTGAATAAGGACAGTTTTACTTCTTTTCCAATTTGGATGCCTTTTATTTCTTCTTCTTGTCTGATTGCAATGGCTATTACTTCCAGTGCTATGTCAAACAGGAGTGGTGAGAGTGGGCATCCCTGTCTTGTTCCTATTCTTAGGGGAAATGGTTTTAGTTTTTGCCCATTGAGTATGATGTTGGCTGTGGGTTTGTCATATATAGCTTTTATTATGTTGAGGTATGATCCTTCTATTCTCACCTTGCTGAGAGTTTTTATCAAGAAAGGGTGCTGGATTTTGTCTAATGCTTTTTCTGCATCAGTTGATATCACTGTGATTTTAATCTCTCAATTTGTTTATGTGATGTATCACTTTATTGATTTGCAGATATTGTACCATCCTTGCATCCCTGGGATAAATCCTACTTTTAGGTCATGATGTATGATTTTCTGATGTAATGCTGGATCCAATTTCCAGAATTTTGTTGAGGATTTTGGCATCTATGTTCATGAGGGATATTGGCCTGTAGTTCACTTTCATTGTGTTGTCTTTATCTGGTTTTGGGATTAGGGTGATGCTGACTTCATAGAATGAGCTTGGAAGTGTTTTTTCCTCTTGAATTTTTTGGAATAGTCTGAGGAGGATAAATTTTAGTTCTTCCTTGAATGTTTGGTAAAACTCCCCTGTGAAGCCGTCTGGCCCCGGGCTTTTGTTTGCTGGAAGCTTTATGATGACTGCTTCAATTTCTTCCATAGTTATCAGCCTATTGAGATTTTTAGAATCTTCCTGAGTGAGTTTTGGAAGGTTGTATTTTTCTAGGAATATGTCCACTTATTACAGGTTGTCTAGTTTGTTGGAATAGAGTTGTTAATAGTATTTTTTAAGAATCCTTTGTATTTCTGTGGGGTCTGTTGTCATTTCTCTTCTTTTATTTCTCATTTTGTTTACTTGTGTCCTCTCTTTTTCCTTCTTGGTGAGCCTGGCTAGAGGTTCATCAATCTTGTTTCAAAGAACCAGCTCTTGGCTTCATTGATCTTTTGTATTATTTTTTTTTTTGGTCTCTATGTCATTTATTTCTGCTCTGATCTTTATTATTTCCTTCTTTACTACTATTTTTTTTTTTGAGGTAGGCTTGTAGAGCTATAAACTTCCCTCTCAGGACTGCTTTCATTGTGTCCGATAGATTTTGGATTGTTGTGTTTTTACTGTCATTAGTTTCCAGGATGTTTTTAATTTCTTCTTTGATCTCTTTAGTAACGCAATCATTGTTTAATAGCATGCTATTCAGCTTCCAAATGTTTGAGTTTTTTTGATTGTTTATATTGTAATTTATTTATAATATTATGCCATTGTAGTCTGAGAAGATGCTTGATATTATTACAATCTTCTTGAATTTGGGGAGACTTTGCTTGTACCCAAAATGTGGTTTATTTTTGAAAATGTCCCTGTATACTTGATAAGAATGTATATTCTGTGGCTTTGAGGTGAAATGTTCTGAAGATGTCAATTAAGTCCATCTGATCTAGTGAGTCATTTAAGATTATTATTATTTTTTTTTTGCTAATTTTTTTTGTCCTGAGGATTTATCCATTGATATCAGTGGTGTATTAAAGTCTCCTACAATGACTGTATTGTTGTCAATCTCTCACTTGATATCTTCCAGGAGTTTTTTTTTTTATGTATTTGGGTGCTCCTGTATTGGGTGCATATATCTTTATCAGGGTTATATCTTCTTGTTGTATTGATCTCTTTAGTATTATGAAGTGGACTTCCTTATCTCTTGTTATGGACTTCACTTTGAGGTATATTTTGTCAAATATAAGTATTGCTACCCCAGCTTTTTTTCATTTCCATTTGCCTAAAATATATTTTCCATCCTTTCACTTTCAGACTGTGTGAGTCCCTTGTTCTGAGGTGTGTCTCCTGTAGACAGCATATATATGGGTCATGTTTTTTTTTATCCATTCAACCACTCGATGTCTTTTGATTGGAGCATATAGTCCATTTATGTTTATAGTTATTATTGAAAGGTACTTGTTTGTAGCCATTTAGTTTTTTGTGCCTGTGTTCCTTCTTATTTTCTATTTCCTCTTTTTACAGCATTCCCTTTAGCATTTCTTGCATTGCTGCTTGGTAGTGATAAACTCCCTTAGCCATTTTGTTTTGTTTTTTGTCTGTGTAGCTCCTTATTTACCCTTCAATTTTGAATGATAGCCTTGCTGGATAGAGTATTCTTGGATTCAGTCCCTTGGTTTGCATCACTTTGTAAATTTCATTCCATTCTTTTCTGGCCTGATGTGTTTCTGTTGAGAAATCATTTGATAATCTAATGGGAGATCCCTTGTACATAACTTTCTGTCTCTCTCTTGAAGCCTTTAAGATTCTCTCTTGGTCCTGAACATTTGCCATCGTAATTATGATGTGTCTTGGTGTGGGTCTTTTCGGGTTCATCTTGTTTGGGACTCTCTGTGCTTGTGTGACTTTTTTCTTCCCCACATCAGGGAAGTTTTCGGACATTATTTCTTCAAATAGGTTTTCTAACCTTTGTTCCTCTTCCTGTTGTGCTGGCACCCCTATTATTTATATGTTTCTTTGTTCCATGTTGTCCCATATCTTCATTAGGCTCTCCTCCTGTCTTTTATTTGTTTTTCTCTAATTGCAGTTCAGTTTGGGTGTGTTTTCCTTCCCTGTCTTCTAATTCACTAATTTGATCCTCCTCTTCTCCTAGTCTACTGTTGAAACTTTCCATGGTGTTTTTTTATTGCAGCTATATCACTCTTCATTTCTTCTTGATTCTTACATAAGTTGTTGATTTTTTCATCCATCTGGTTTATGAACTGTATGACCCTTATTCGGAATTCTTTTTCTGAGATATTGCATGTCTTCATTTCACTTAGCTGCTTTTCTGGCAATTCCTCCTTTTCTTTCCTTTGGGGGTATCTTTGTCTACCCATTTTTGTTCTCACCAATGGATCTAGAAGTTGAGTTGTGCAGGGTCTGCTCCTTGGGTGGCAGTGACTCCTTGGGCTGTGGTTGCTCCTTGGATGGTCACGGCAGTGTCTGCTCCTCAGTTGGCAGCAGCTCCTCTGGTGGGTGCTGTTTGCAGCAGTGTTGGCTCCTCTGGCTGGTGGGGGGAGGCTGCTTGTATACCTGCTGCTCCTCGGATGGGGGTGGGCTGCTCAGGAAGTTGCTGCTCCTCGGATGGGGTGGGCTGTTCACGCGACTGCTGCTCCTTGGATGGGGGCAGACTGCTCACGTAGCTGCTGCTCCTTATATGGGTGCTGGCTGCACGTAGCTGCTGCTCCTCGAATGGGGCGAGCTACTTATGAGGCTGCTGCTCCTTGTACAGGGGCAGGTTGGTCGCAGGGCTGCTGCTCCTTATATGGCGGTGGGCTGCTCATGCAGCTGCTGCTCCTTAGATGGGGGCAGGCTGCTCGTGTGGCTGTTCCTCCTCAGATAGGGGACTGGCTGCTTGCGCAGCTGCTGTTCCTTGGATGAGTGAGCTGCACGTGTGGCTGCTGCTCCTCGGATGAGGGTAGGCTGCTCACCCAGCTTGCTGCTTGTTGCACAGGTGTGGGCTGCGTGTGGCTGCTGATCCTTGGACTGGAGTGGGCTATGCAGGGCTGCCACTCCTCAGACATGGGTGGTCTGCTCGTGTGGCTGCTGTTCCTCAGAGTGGGGCGGGCTGCTTGGGAAGCTGCTGCTCCTCAAATGGGGGCAGGCTGTTCACAGAGCTGCTGCTCCTGGATGGGGATGGGCTGCTGACACTGCTGCTGCTCCTTGGACAGGGGCAGGCTGCTTGTGCAGCTGCTGCTCCTCAGACGGGTGCTGAGTGTGGGCTGTGTGCAGCTGCTGCTCCTCAGACAGGGGCGGGCTGCTCGTGCGGTTGCTGCTCCTTGGATGGGGGGCGGAGCTGCTGCTCACACAGATGCTGCTCCTTGAACAGGGGCAGGCCATGTGAGGCTGCTGTTCTTTGGCCTGGGTCAGGCTGCTCCCAGGGCTGGTTCTCCTTGGACAGGAATGGGCTGCTCACGTGTCTGCTGCTCATGTGGTCACAGTGCCCTGGGCTAAAGTGTTGGGCTGGTCAGAGGGAAGCACACTTCGGAACTCACAGGAGCCTGCGCCCAATATGGCTGGGGTCTCAGTGACCTTGGGATCACAGCTGAGGCAGCAGGTCCCTGGCAGGGGTGGCTGTAGAGTCTCGGGTGTTCTCTGAGGGCACCCTGGGTGGAGGTGAGGCTGGGCTCCCAGTTACAGCAGCTCTCCCCTTCAAAAAGGCTAGGCCTCTGAAGAAGAACCAGCCTCCCAGTACTGTTTGCAATGGTAGTAGAGACTGCCTACTTAGGCGAGCCCAGTTAGCCTGCCCCTGAAGGTCCTGCAGGATCTAACTGTGCCTCACTCACACACACACACACACACACACACACACACACACACACACACACCACATGACCACACACTCCTCCTTTGCTCCCTCACTCACTCATGCTCTCTCCCTCACTGCTGCCTTCTTCCTGCCTCTGTAGTTGGGTCCGGGGCATTATTGACCCATTCGTGGATGGAGTTTCCTCTCCAGGTGTCTGGTTATGTGGCTCGCTCTCTAGCACATTGGCTGGACAGGATAAAATTCACCTCCCCAAGTCATGACACAAAAGGGAAAAAACACGAATGTACTCACAACACCAATACCCCCAATATAAGAGATCACCAGAGAAAAGAGAATTAGGGGAGAGAGAAAAGAGCACAAATGATATTAAAGAGAGGCAAAAATGGTATGAGAGATAAGAAAAAGAAGAAAAAAGAAGAAAAAGGGAAAATAAAAAATATATATATGGGGAGAAAACACCAGAGAACAAACAGGTAAACCAAAACAGGTAGACCAAAACAAATACCAAATACCCAGTAAAGAAGGTGGGGGAAGAATCTTATATACAGAAAATAAGGTTAAGATTTGGATGAATATGGGGAGGACCTCAATTCAGTATAGAGGAAGTAGAAAGGGGATGAGTGGATACAAAGAAGGAGAACAAGAAGAAAATAATAATAATAGTAATAAAGTTACAAAAATGATTTATAAATGGTATAAAAATAACAAATAAAATAAATTAGAATGATAGAAAAATAATGTGAAAAGAAATAGAAAATAAAGAAACAAATGAAAAAAGGAAAAGAAAAAAGAGATAACAAATATTAATAAAATAAAATAAAAATAAAAATGAAAAAGTGAAGTGTTGTTCCTTTTGCTGGTTTAAGATCCCACTCTTCTGTACTGTCTGTGGTTTCTCAGGTTCCTGTTGCTGGGACTGAAGGCCTCTCTTTAGGGCAGTCCCTGTGGACTCTCAGGGACTATTCAGATTGTTTTAATCCTTTGTACCATTCAGGGTGTATTCTGGGTGTGACTGTATTTGTTGCCTGGAGACTGGAGTGAGGGGCTATCTCTTCTGGAGAAAATGGCTGCCCAGGTCCCAGGCTCAGGTATGACTAGCACCAGACTCGCTGCCACTTCTCCTGGACCCTCTCCTCTCCCCAGCCTCTCCCCAGACTCCACAAGTCCACACCTTCTGCTGCACCTCAGCCATGGGTAAGTGTCCGTATTCGAAGTGTCCTATGAACTAGGTTTAGTGAAAAAAAGCAAAGACCACAAAGAGGGGAAAGAGCTGCGCCTCTGCGAGCCCCTCTCCTCCCAGCACCGCGCGGTCTGGGCACCTGTCCTGAATGCCTCCTCTGGGCTCAGTCTGTTGTGACTGTGGACCCAGATCTAGAATCACCTGCCACCAGCAGTCCTGTGGGCCTCCTTTCCACAGTCAGACGCTGTGCCTGTCTCAAGGGACCTGGCCTCGGTGTCATGCAGTTTCTCTCTGACCCTCTGGGCTCAGAGGTCTGACAGTTCTCTCCAGTCCAGATCCCTGATTTTACTGTTCTCCAGGTGTCCTCTGCCCTTCCCGGCTGCGAATTGTGTCACCAGCTGAGTCTCCTTCGTCCATTTGGGGTGGATGTTATTTATTTCAGCTGCTCATTTTATCTGCTCCGGGACAAGGCTCGGGACACATCTGTCTATTCTGCCGCCATTTTGTCCTCCCAGGAATGGCAAATTCTTAAAAAAGGAAATTACAATATTTCTGTAGAGAACTAATAAGAGGATGCAGGAATAGGATTAATTAAAGAAAGGGAAATAGAGAGAAATACTGAAAAAGAAATAGAGAAGGTAGATGAACAAATATCGTACACATCCTCACATTAAGTAAAGCTTCCATGGCCATTTTTCACAATTCATTAATATGCTAAGTCATTTTCTACAGAAAAACTTTCCTGGGATGTTAGAGCCCTTAGCACAGAAAATATTCAGATTTTCTGATTCCACATTTTCTGAACATTGATGGTTCCTCTCATCTGTCTTGGCCCTTTAGAGATGTTCTTGTGACAGCATTTCTGCTGCTCATCTAGCCAGCGGCCTTGGAGGTTATTAACACTGTCCTACTTCAAAGTCCTGAGCCCCAGAGTATCCAGTTGTGTAAGGAAACACAGAGAGGAGAAATGGTAGTCTCTCTGTTTCTTTACAGGAAGAAATCATCCCTGTTAATTAAATGAAGAGTTGAAAGGTGTTTGGAGAATTGTTTGCAGCTCTCCAGTGAAAAGAGTTTTCTTTTTCATGTCTTTGGAAGTCAAGGCTTCAATTCAAGCTTTTCCTTTGTGAATTAGAATTTTCACTCTTTTCATTAAGAAAAATTAAATCTTGGCAATCAAATCTCTTAATATAAATAAAAATCACAGATCTCAAAATGTAGATTTGGACTATCTATTCCTCTACTCTTTTAATTGCTCTAAGGGAAATGGTTTGGAGATTCAAAGTGCTGAAATGCATCATGGACAGAAGCCCAACTTTTAACTGGATTTTTACTGCCATTTGTGTAATCTTTCCTTATTATCAGCTATAAACTCAGGGGCTTGCAATGACATCGCAGGCAGCTGGGGCTCAAGACTGGTGCTAGCTCTCCTCCAGTCTGTGTGTCCCTGTAGAGCTGCTGGCTTGTTTATAGTACATTGCCACTTTGCTCATTCAGGAGCATGGAAGGGCAACTCTGGGATGCCAAAGCAAGCCTTATACTGCTCACTATAAAAAGGAAAAGAGCTTGTGTTTAAATTTCTGCCTGGCCTCTTTCTAGTCCTGTGAGCCTAGGAAGGTTACTTATTTCTTCAACCCTCATTACGAAGATGAGAATTGTGCACTGGTTGAGTGTCATCTGAGAAATTGCCAGGCACCCAGTAGGGACTTGATAAATAATAACTATTTTATTATCCAGCATTGATTAATACAATATTGACACTGTGAATCCTTTCTTAGACTTGAAGTCACCTAATGTTCACACATATCTTCATTCTTGATTCAAGTACTTGAGGATTCAAGAATTTGGGAGAGGTGATTTTACTCTGTCTTCAAATTATTTGCATGCAGGATTTTAGGGAGAAGACATTATGTTGCATTTTTAGAGCTCCTTATCTCCAGGGTCTCTCCTCATTCTACCTTCCTAACCCTTTTGTCCACTTTTTAGAAGGAAGAACTGCATTTTGTTGCACTTTGATTTTCTCTGCACTGTTGCAGATATTGCAAGAAAAGTTACTGACTTTTCTTCATCCTGAACTCTAGAACCCAATATAAAAATATACACACCACCCCCATCCCACTGACACAGCAGACTGTCAACTTTTCTCCTTCATAGTCTCGTTCTAACCAAGCCCTCCTTTGCAATTAGAGTCCCTAAGTTAAACTTACTCTCTACTGGCTGTCGTCACCTGCATTGGTATAAATAGTAATTATACAAGGTTACTTAAGATTACCTTTTAAATAACCTTTCATTCTTCCAACTGTTTTATAATTTGGATCTTGCCAGAGACTTTTAAGGGTGTCAGGGTTATTTTCATCTAAATATTTAGAATGCATTATACAAAAATTTAAAACAGAAATATTCTGAAGATCCTTTACATGGTAGTCATTTGCATCTGATGTTGCAATTACATAACATGCTTCCACTAAATGCAAACTATATACATAAAGATGCCTGTTTCTGAAGTGGTCTAAGAAATAGAATACTATTAACAAGAAAACCAATTCTGGTTATTGACCAACTTCGAAAAGAGTATGCATAAAGGGTTGGAAAACTATAGCTTATCTGCCAAATCTGGCCCACTGTTTATTTCTGAGGGCTTGCCACCTAAGAACAGTTTTTAAATTTTTAAATGGTTGAAAAGAACCAAAAGAAAAATAAAATTTCTTAATATGTGAAAATTATATAAAATTAAAATTCCAGTGTCATAAAGTTTCATTAGAACACAGCCACTCTCATTTATTCACATGGTTGCTCTCATGCTGCATCAGCAGAGTTGAGTAGTTGCAAACAGATTGCATGGTCCGCAAAGAATAAAATATTTACCATCGATCCCTTTACAAAAAGAGCTTGCTGACCTCTGGTCTGAAGCCTTCTCTGTAGGGAATTCCATTTGTCTGTGTTATGGTTTATAATATGCTAGAGACCTGGTACATGGATTTGTGCACCAGTGGGGTCCCTCGGCCTGGCCTGCGGGGATCGGGCTGAAACCAGCTCTCCAACATCCCCCAAGGGGTCCCGGATTGCAAGAAGGTGCAGGCCAGGCCAAGGGACCCCACCGGTGCATGAATCCGTGCACCAGACCTCTAGTATGCATATAAGATGTTTGGTTAATCTCTTCCCGCCCTCCTCCCGCCCCCCTTCCCTCTGAAATTCATCAGTCTGTTCCATGTTTCCATGCCTGTGGTTTCCACTCCTGCCCCCTGGTGGTCAGTGCACATCATAGCTACCAGTCAGCCTGTCGGCCAGTCAGCTGGTCGCTTAGGCTTTTATATATACTAGAGGCCCGGTGCACAAAATTCGTGCATGGGTGGGGGGAATTGTCCCTCAGCCCAGCCTGCACCATCTCTAATCTCACAATCCCTCTCACAATCCAGGACTGCTGGCTCCCAACCGCTCACCTGCTTGCCTGCCTGATTGCCCCTAACTGCTTCTGCCTACCAGCCTGATCACCCCCTTACCACTCCCCTACCAGCCTGATCGATGCCTAACTGCTCCCCTGCTGGCCCAATTGCCCCTAATTACCTTCCACTGCCAACCTGGTTGCCCCCAACTGCCCTCCCCTGCAGGCCAGGTTGCCCCGAACTGCCCTCCCCTGCAGGCCTTGTCCCTCCCAACTGCCCTCCCCTTCATGCCTGGTCCCCCCAACTGCCCTTTCCTGCAGACCTGGTTGCCCCAAACAGCCCTCCCCTGCAGGCCTTGTCCCTCCCAACTGTCCTCCTCTGCAGTCCTGATTGCCCCCAATTGCCCTCCCTTGCAGGCCTGGTCCATCCCAACTGCCCTTCCCTGCAGGCCTGGTCCCCCCCAACTGTCCTCCTCTACAAGCATGATTGCCCCTCATTGCCTTCCCTTGCAGGCCTGGTCCCTCCCAACTGCCCTCCCCTGCAGGCCTGATCGCCCCAACTATCCTCCTCTGCCGGCCTGATCACCCACAACTGCCCACCCCTGCAGGCCTGATCGCCCACAACTGCCCACCCCTGCAGGCCTGATCGCCCACAACTGCCCCCCCCCCCCGCTGACCTGATCGCCCACAACTGCCCCCCCCCCCCCCGCTGACCTGATCACCCACAACTGCCCTCCCCTGATGGCCATCTTGTAGCAGCCATCTTGTGTCCACATGGGGGCAGCCATCTTTGACCACATGGGGGTGGCCATCTTGTGTGTTGGATATGGTCAATTTGCATATTACCCCTTTTATTAGATAGGATAGATTTTTCTAAGCATTTAAGCTCCTTCCATGTTGTTAATAGTTTGTCTAAGATCATATTAGTAGCAGAGGTTGGGTTTCACATATTTTCTCAACAAGACAAACATTTAAAACTTTATTAAGTATTTGTCTCTTTACCGCGACCAGTGTGGCTAGAGAGCGGTCCACAAATCCTGAGTAGGGGCAGGGGCAGCTGGGGATTGAGAAAATGAAAGAAAGAGACAGACACAGAGACAGAGGGGAAAAGCTGGGACCGGGTGGGACAGCTGTCCTCTGATGGAGAGACAGTGACCCAGAGCTGGTGCAGTGCATTTATTATATACAGTATAATTCCAGGAAGTTTTACTAGAGTTTAAAACAAAGGAAATTATGTGAAATCATGGTTAAAGATCAAGCTGTAATTTTTCATTCTTTGTGGCTTCTTTGTAATCGTCACTCCTGGCTAAGCGTGGGTAATTGAGTCTGTTCCTTGCTCCTGGCTGAACTTAGATAATGAAACCCACCCCCTGGCACCTGAGCTAAAGGTCAGGCTGACGACCTACCTGCCTCTGGCATGGTATGTTTCCAAGATGTGGCTCTGCCAACGCCACTGGATTCAGCTAACAATAATTAA
The DNA here is from genome assembly GCF_963455305.1 of Plecotus auritus. NCBI lineage: Eukaryota > Metazoa > Chordata > Mammalia > Chiroptera > Vespertilionidae > Plecotus > Plecotus auritus. The sequence continues at coordinate 130,457,664 of NC_137770.1, read as the reverse complement.
GGAAATGCTCATGTGCCTTCCCAGGTGCTCTCTACAAAACTTAGTTTAATGAAAAAAAAAAAAAAAAGAATGTTCATGTTGGAAGAAAAACTTGTATTTTTAATGTTTATTTTTTTATTAAATTTATTGAAGTAACATTGGTGAATAACATTATATAACTTTCAGGTGTACAACATCTGTCTCCTCTACTGTATGCTCAGCATCTGAAGTCTAGTCTCCTACTGTCACCATATACTTAACCCCCTTTACCCTCTTTGTCCTCCTCATCCTCTTCCCCTTTGGTAACCACCATTCTGTTGTCTGTATCTATGTGTTATTTGTTTGTTTGAAAAAACCTGTTATTTTAAAACACACAATACTTTTTAATGTTTTTAATTGGATTTATTGAGAACCAGAGATTTTTTCCCAGTAATTAATAAGGACCTAATTATTGGGTTATTTACAATATAATAGATTAGGGAATAAGTACATTCATAAAGTAGTTGGTGAAATATAGATTAAGTTTGTGATATTGAGCTACAGATTTTGTACACATATGTGCAGTGAATACAGCAAAAAGGAAAGTATCATGAAATGTTGTTAAACCTGGGAAAGAGTTAAAGAGTAGTATTTTTCTTCTAAATTTTGTGATATGTGATTTTAACTCATAAAGATTCACAATAACATATAAATGACAAAATAATATAAAATGGAAACTATTATATGAACTATATAATCAGCTTTACATCTTGCCTTTTATACTAATTTCTGAATAAATGGTATTTAATAAATGGTAGTTATCATTACTATTTGATGTTTTTCAGTAAAAAAAGCGATGGATTGACAATTCTATAGGTAGAAAAAATATTGGATGAGTAAATGATTGACTAATCTTATAAACTTTGACTATCTTATAATCAAGCATTGATTATCTCCTTTTGACTTAATATGATGTAGTATGAAAAATTGTACTGTGATTCAGCAATGAATATTACGGATAACTTCAAACATGTACAAAAGTAGAGAGAATAGTATAATAAGCCCTTTATACAGTCATTACCCATCATCAACAATTATAATCTCAGAGCCAATTCTGTTTCATTTTTAAAAAGATCTCACCCAACAATGAAATATTTTGAACCAAATGCCTATAGTATCTCTGAAAGGTAATTACTTAGAAAAATAGCAACATTATCTCACAAAAAAAAATTAAGTCAGGATCCAAATAAAGGACATGCATTTGAAATTAGCTGCTATGTCTCAAATTTATAATTTTCTTGCCCTCTTTTCTCCCTATGCAATATTTGTTGAAGAAACCAGGGTGTTTGCTCTATAGATTTTCCCACATTGTTAACTTTTGCTCATTGCACCATACTGGTGTCTTTTAATATGCTCTTCTGTGTCCTGAATTTACTACAAAAGGTATTTGCAAATAGAGGATTGATCAAAATCATGTTCAATTTTAGGACAAGAATACCTCATAGGAGATCCACCAGGAGGCAGAAAAATGTTCTGTAAGTCTCTCTTTTTGTGATTTAAGGGCCTTGATGATCATTGCCCAGATCCATTATTTCTGTAATTCTTTCATTTCTTCTTCATTTATTACTTGGAAAATTTCTGTAAAGAGAAGCTTCCCCACATCAACTATTTGGTTACTTAAAGTATAGTTTGTATAGGAAACATATTATATATGTGATTCTTTTACCTAGAATTATCTAAATGTGTCCTGTATATATATTTGTGTATGCCATATTTATATGTACATATAAACAATTGATTTAAACATAATATGAAGTTTTCAATCAATTGCAGTTACTATTTGTGTTATTGCTTAAAATGTTTTATTTTTGGCTAGTGGGAGTTTAGAAAATTTTAAATGTGTTTTTTAAAAAGTTCCCTTAATATATGTCCTGAGAGTTTCTGTTTATTTCAAGTTTAATTTAAATAATTTTAATGCTTTACCTTTACACACACTTTTTTTACTCCTTATTATTATTCAACCAAGAATTATGCCTTTCAATTTGAGTCTTGTGCAGAGACGGCATTCTCCATGCTTCTCTTCAGGCCTGTGATCAGCTCACCAGATGAAGCTCCCTGTTTTCTCTGCCCCTCTCACCATTATCTTCTTATTTGATATAGGTTGGCGGAGTTTTCTACAGCCAAAAAGCCCAAGACAAACAGAAATAGTCCTGTCAGTAAACATTAGACTGAAAAGAAAGATTTGGTGCTTGTTCTGACTCTGCCACTAAGTTACAATTTGTCAAATTGGTCTAGATCAGCATTTCCCCAAGTGATATTCCTCAAAAACAGTCATTCTATGGGAACCTCTGTAAAAGGGTTTCTTGGTCAAGTTAGTTTGGGACATAGTACCTAAAATTTTCCTGCCTTGGTTTGTTACTAGGCTTGTTAACAATTACAAAGTTCTGAGAATTTTACAGGAAAGAAATCCATTTAAATTTGTATAATAACTGCAAAGTTTCCTAAATCTTCCTGGCCACCACATCACTAACACTACTATTCTTTGCCTCTAGAGTTCCTAGGAGCACTCTTTGGGAAATCTTAGGCAAGCTAATGTCCTGGTCTATCCTACTTCTGCAAGTTTGATTGCTGTGATGAAGTGCATCAGAAATCAAACTTGTCTTTTTTCCCATGTGGAACCTGCTTTCCCTTGTGTCTTCCTTTGCTCAGTCACTGAAGCTGACTTTACCTCATCCCAATGGTGAAAACTGTGGACCTAGACTTCAGATTGGACGTGAATTTTGGTTGTCATAATTTTCTAAGGAGGCCTAGAGAAAGATATGGCCATCTTTGTCAAAGTAGACAAAAGGATACTCATAGGAAAATTAGTGTAGCGTTGGAGTATTAGACAATTAACTTGACAAAATGTGAGTTTGAAGTCATATAAAATAGAGATTAAAACCTAAACCAGGGTAGTCATAGTGGAAACAGGAAATGGAAGAATAAAGTTACTCATTATCAACTGAGAGGATTTTGACCTCAGTATACACACTTAGCATCACCAGGGCTTTTGGTTTATGGACTTGGGAACTATCTGGCACTAGTTTTGCCACTAACTGGGTCACCCTTCGTAAGTCATATGAGTCGAAGCTTCTTTATGTGTAAAATGGGAGCATTCACTACATGATTCCCAAACCCCCCTTCTGTTCTGAGTCAGTGATCCTGTGAAATGTGTTTTAAAAAGCCTCTGTGTTTTGTATCCTATCGGTGTATAGAGAAACAAAGCCAAAAAGATTCCTTTTTTTTCCAAAGTGTATTTATACTCTCAAGAATCACAATTCAGCTTAAAGTATGGGTCTGGAATTTTCATGAAAAGATTGGTAATGTGCTTGGTGTTGGGAAAGGAGCTAGTGACAAGAGTTTGGAGTGAAAAGAAATATAGAGTTTTAAAAGTCCTTTTTTCTCTTCAATATAAAAATAAACAAATAATTTTAGATAGTTATTAGCATTAGAGCAATGCAGCACATATTCTGACTGTAAATAATTTTGATTGCTTGTGGAGATTGGTAAAACAAAGCATCTGACTAGGCAACAGGAGGGAAAGCACATAGACCTTGGGACAGTAGAGCTTTCTGTTGTGAAAAGACCTTATGGGCAAGCTGGGGCGTCATTTCAGATTTTTATTTTCAATTCCCAGCACGATCTTTTACTATCCTTTTTCTTTTTAATTACATTGTCGTTTTATCCAAGCCAACAGCTTCAGAATGACGGTGCTTTTCGTTTCATGCAGTCAGTTTGCAAATAGAGCATGTCTGGGTTCCTCTGTTGCAAAGAGAATTTTTTAAAATGTTAACTTTAATTCTGTGACAAAATGTCTATAAACAAAGCAAAACTTGGTCCCACACAAAGTGGCTTTATTAAGCTACCTGATCATGACTCTGTGAAGCAAAGCTTTAAAGCTCCTTAAGTTGTTTGCTAGCCTTAAAGCAATCAAAGGTCAATGACCTCAGGTTCACTTCTAGTGCAGAACTCAACACTAGTGACCTTGAAAACACTCGAGTAGTCCGAGTATTCAGTGGTACTAAACAGAGTGACCAACTTTTCATTTCTCACCTCAGGCCTAAAAAGCTATTGTATAAAGTAGTCATGAGCAGTGTCCATTTTTGATATGCTATTTGCAATTCAAATGTTTTTCTCCTTCAATTTTAGTCTGCAATTGCAAACACCATATTCCCCTCTGGCTTGCTATATCCGTGAGGCTTTGTTCTGTCAAATTGTTGGCCCACTACTTTCCATGGTAATTTATAGAATCAGGTTCATTTTGTGTCACAACAGGTTATAAATGAAAATGGGAACAATTTTCTGGGAAGAAATCTTTTTGAAACAAAATGCAAATAGCTTGTTGAAACCAATGAGGGCTATTTTAAAAGAGCAGTCCAATATAATTATAGGGGTTATATTACAACTAACTGTTTTTTTGTGTTTTTTTTTTTTTTTTTTTTTTTTTTTTGTTAACAGTCAGATGACATCCTTTTGTATTTAAATAAAAAACTTTCTCTTAGAAACTTTAAAAATATTTTCCCCCGTCAGGCTTCATACCTCCGGAACTGTGTTGGGAGTGGGTTTCTGTGTCTTGGAGTTGTTCCTCAGGGTCTACAAATCCATCTGTATACCAACTATTGTTACTACACTGAATAACGTGTTTTTCCCATCCATGGACCATTGTTTTTAAATATAGCAGAAAGGCCCAGCTGGTGTGGCTCAGTGGTTGAGTGTCCACCCATTAACCAGGAGGTCTCAGTTAGATTCCTGGTTAGGGCACATGCCCAGGTTGCGATCTCAATCCCCAGTGCAGGGTGTGCAGGAGGCAGCCAATCAATAACTCTCTCTCATCATTGATGTTTCTGTCTTTCTCTCCCTCTTCCTTCCTCTCTCCAAAATCAATAGAAAATATTTAAATATAGCAGACTTAATTTATTTAAAACTGACATAAAATCATGACAATTCTTTTTGATTATGAACTTTCTTAACTGGTTCTCAAAGTATCACCTGTGTCAAATGAATGTTTTACATGTAAATCTAAAAGGGAGTTTCTCATACTCCTAGTTGTTAATCACTTCTGTATCAATATGTTGAATAATAAATTGGTCATTAAAAGAATTACTGTGAGTTTCAAGCATGATTTTATTAGAGCAGGGTTTCTTAATCACAAGCTTATGGACCCCTGGAAATTACTTGCAAAATTTTATGTATTCAAGCATATGTTCATATTTTCTGAAGAGAGAATCCACAGCAGTGTTCATTCAATTAACAAAAATGTCTGTGATCACAACAAGATTGGAAAATACTGTGTGAGGGAAAGAAATGAACCTGAAAAGAGTGGATTTACTCTGAATTTCCTTGGAATTAACTTAAATATTTTTAAAAGATAAAAATTTTTAAGTCAGCACTTCAGAAAAGCCTTTGTGGGTTGCTTTTGTAGCAGAATGGCAAATTCCAGCAATAAATTGAATATACTCTTATGGTAATTATTTAGAGATAAGAAAAATTCAGATATACCATTTATACTTTTAGAAAACTTTTGCCAGTACTAACCTGGGTTTTAATAATTAACACACTTTTATTTTACCTTGTGTGTTTGTAAAGCACTACCATTTATTGGAAGAAGTACTTTAGACCAGAAGTTGAGAGGTTGGTTTAAATGTTTTTCTTCGCCGAAACCGGTTTGGCTCAGTGGATAGAGCGTCGGCCTGCGGACTGAAAGGTCCCGGGTTTGATTCCGGTCGAGGGCATGTGCCTTGGTTGCGGGCACATCCCCAGTGGGAGGTGTGCAGGAGGCAGCTGATCGATGTTTCTCTCTCATCGATGTTTCTGGCTCTCTATCTCTCTCCCTTCCTCTCTGTGAAATATCAATAAAATATATTTAAAAAAAAATAATAAATGTTTTTCTTCCATTGCCTGATCATTTAATATTGGGAGAACAGATTGTGATGCTCATTCTAAAAATGATCCATTAATTAATACATTTTATTAGTTGTTTGATTTTGAACAATCTAGGCAACCAGGGTAGTAACACTGCCAGAAATAACTGTTTGCCTTTGAACTAGTCACACTATTCACACAGTATCAAATAATTATGAATTTAATTTCTCTTTGCTTCAATATTTCTACTTGTGAAATAAGTCTAAACATATATTGGCATTTACTTAATGGAAATCCTATCTAATAAAAGGGTAATATGTAAATTAACCACCACTCCTCGACAAAGATGACCCCGGCAATGACGCTAGCGTTCTGCGTCCAGGCTTTGGAGGGAGGGAGGGCTGCAGACACAAAGCGGGGCTGCTGGGCTGGGCATTCCTCTGGCGGCCGCTGCCTCGTGGCTCAGGGCACGCCCCCAGCCCAGCGGACACAATGCAGGGGGTCCTCTGCACATGAGCTGCAGAGGAAACACCTTTTCTGACCGCTTATTGGTTAAGCTCCCTGTAAGTTGCCACTTGCAGTGTTCTTGTTAACTTGGGTAATAAGAATCCAAGAAGGTGATCTAGGGCAGTGGTCGGCAAACTCATTAGTCAACAGAGCCAAATATCAACAGTACAACAATTGAAATTTCTTTTGAGAGCCAAATTTTTTAAACTTAAACTGCTTCTAACGCCACTTCTTCAAAATAGACTCACCCAGGCCGTGGTATTTTGTGGAAGAGCTGCACTCAAGGGGCCAAAGAGCTGCATGTGGCTCGCGAGCCGCAGTTTGCCAACCACTGATCTAGGGTTTTTTCACCACACTCCTGGAGGAAAAAACGAAGGTCCGCTGCTGGAGGGCTAAGAAATGTCATATCCTGCCCTAGCCAGTTTGGCTCAGTGGATAATGCCTTGGCCTGCCGACCGCAGGGTCCGGGTTCGATTCTGATCAAGGGCATGTACCTCGGTTGCAGGCTTCTCCCTGGCCGGGGCCCAGGTCAGGGCTCATGCAGGAGGCAACCAATCAAAGTGTCCCTCTCATACTGATGTTTCTCCCTGTCTTTCCCCCTCTCTCTCCCACACTCTCTAAAAATCAATGGAAACATATGCTCAGGTGAGGATAAAAAGAAAAGAAAAAAAGAAATGTCATACCCTATGAAAGACACATCTTGAAAATGCCTAAAGAAAGTTGTCATTTTTTCATGGTGAAGGGACTGGAGTCCGTGTTGATGAAAACACCTTGGCGGCTGTGACAGTGGCAGCAGTAGTGGGGTGATAGGGCTGACGCCTTCCTCTGATCAGCCCGGTCGCCTCCTGCAGAGGGAGGCCAGACTGCAGCTTAGGCCCGTTCCCAGTGGAACACCATCAGTAAAACATCCCCCGAGGGCTCCCAGTCTGTGAGAGGGGGCAGGCTGGGCTGAGGACCCTCCTCCCCCAGTGCACCAATTTCGTGCATTGGGCCTCTAGTGCTAAAAATAAAAACTATTTGTAGACGAATAAAACTCAGAAAATTGAAATATACTTTATATAGTTTTTTAGAAAATTCAGTCTTAGTAACCAGAAAATACAAAGCATATGCACCAAATATTTAATGATTTCTACACTTTCTTCTCCATGCTTTATGCTAGTCCAACACTTTGGATTTCAGACCCTTCTAATCTCAAATAACCTGGTGAAACAATTTGAGCAAAAGATTGTCATTTCATAGTGCCCATGTGCTGGTGTCCCTAGTAAAATATATAAGGATACAGCATTTTATGTTCAAGCATTGGTCAAGATTGTGCTGTGTCCACCCACCAAAATAGTATGCCTAGACTTTCAAATATCATAAAATTCCTCAATAATATCTGTCTTTGAGAGCACATATATTCCTAAGTGGCACCATATATGTCATTTCAAGCAATGATTTTTGGCTAATGAGCTAGGATATTTTATATTTTAAAATGCTTTATTAAGATAAAATTTGCCTACAGTGAAATGCATAGATCTTAAATGTGTAATTCAACAAGTTCTTACAAATGTATTCACACATATAGGTTGAAACAACAGATAGTCGAGGCTGGGGCTATTGCATTTCCCCAGGCTGATGCTGTAAAGAGGGGAGTACTGCATCCAAGAAAGATGGCATCTGTGGTGCAGGGGAGTAGCTCAGCACAGTATAAACGGAATCTGTCCCTTCAAGTCTGTACCCAGAGCAACAAACTAGTCTTTTTCTTTTTTAAATTGATTTTTATTGTTGAAAGAATTACAGATGTCCCATTTTTGTCCCCATTGACCCTCTCCACCCTGCAATCATTCCCCACTCCCCAGGCCTTCACCACATTATTGTCTGTCTCCATACAAATCCCCGTCTTTCTTCATATGACTCCAGGAAACTCTACCTTCTCTCCGCCAGAGCACAGGGTGAGTGGCTGCAAATGTGATTTTGTACGTTGGACCTTTAGGAGGACACCTGTGTTTCCAGCAGACTTTCATCTCCCCCTGGCAGACAGTATTCCCACTGATTTTCACAATCAGATGTTATGTGGGTGCCTCTACCCTGATCTGGTGCTCCGGGCTGAAGAGCCTGGCATGAGGTTGAGACTCCCATGCTCTTCAGGGGATCTCTTTGCAGCTGAGATATCACTTCAGAATATCTCTTTGCAGCTGAGATATCACTTCAGAATCTTAGCTTTCAGCTGTGGAAGTGCAGTGGGCCCTTTTCAAATCTCTGCCCTTTCTACAAGTTTCAATGTGGCTTCCCCTGTAAATCCTTGGTTATAAGACTTCTCCATTTGGTCTTCAGTTGGTTATTCAGGTGGATTGTCCTATATTTTAATTGTAATTCCAGTTTAGTACTGGGAGGAGATGCATGTAACATCCACCTAGTTTACTGCCATCTTGGATTATCTGCAACAGGTTTTTGTTTATTTACTTTACTGTAAATAAACAACTTTATTTTCCTCATTTATTGGTCTAATAGTTCATGGAGTCTAAGTTTTTCTATTTATAAAATAGTGGCAGTTTTACTTCTTTTTTTTCAGTTTGAATGCCTTTTATTTGTTTTCCTTGCCTACTTGCTCTGGCTAAGGCTTTCAGTACTATCCTCCCATGTCAGTGGTCGGCAAACTGCGGCTCGCAAGCCACATGCGGCTCGCGAGCCGCGGTTTGCTGCTTTGTTGACTAATGAGTTTGCCGACCACTGTCCTATATAATGAAACCCTAATATGCAAATTGACCGAATGGCAGAATGACCGGTCACTATGATGCACACTGACCACCAGGGGGCAGATGCTCAATGCAGGAGCTGTCTCCTGGTGGTCAGTGTGCTCCCACAGAGGAAGCGCTACTCAGTCAGAATCCAGGCTCATGGCTGGCAAGCACAGCAGTGGTGATGTAAGGATCAGTGAGCTGAGTGGTAAGGAGCAGCAAGCAGGTGGGTGGTAAGGAGCAAGGGGTCCCAGACTGCAAGAGGGAGATTGAGCCTAAGCCGGCAGTTGGACATCCCTCACGGGGTCCTGGACTGTGAGAGGGCACAGGCCAGGCTGAGGGACCCCTTCTCCCAGTGCTCAAATTTCATGCACCAGGCTTCTAGTGTTGAATAAAAGTGGTGAGAATGAGAATCCTTTCTTTCTTCCTTAACTTAGAAGAAAAGCTTTTAGTTTTTCACTGTTGAGTATACTCATTTTACTGAGTTTTATCATAAAAACTTTGTAGCCTTGAGCGGAGGCCAAGGCAGGCCAGGGCTGCCGAAGCTTGGCTTCCTCCATCGCCGGGGGCAACTCAAGCCTCATGTTCTCTCCAACTCCATGGCTGCCACCATTTTTGTTGGGACTTATTTATCTTCTATAATTGAAACTTTGTAGCCTTGAGTGGAGGCTTGGGCCTGCCAGGGTGTGCGGAAAGCTTGGCTTCCTCCATTGCCGGGGAAACCCAAGCCTCCTGCTCTCTCTGTGGCAACAGCCATCTTGGTTAATTTGCATACTCGCTCCCGATTGGCTGGTGGGTGTGGCTTGTAAGTGTAGCGGAGTGATGGTTAATATGCAAATTTATTATTAGATAGGATGCTCTGCTGTTTATTATTTCATTCTTTCTATTAACTTTTGGATTTATTTGTTGTTTTTTGTTACTAGTTCCATAACATATAATGCTAAAATGTTTATTTGACATTTTTCTTGGTTTTTGAAATAGCCTGTATGGCCACAAATTTACTTCTTGGTACTACTTTTGCTACATCCCAAATATTTTTACATTTTGTATTTTCAATTTCATTCATTTATGTATCTTTTTATTTCTTCATTGGCCCAATAGTCATACAGCAGCATGTTGTCTAATCTCCACATATTTGTGATTTTTCCAGCTTTTTTTTTGCAATTGATTTCTAGTTTCATACTGTTGTGGTATAAAACAATACTTTATATGATTGGAACCTACTTAAATTTATTGAGAGTTGTTTTGTTTCCCAACTAATGGTCTATCCTTGAGAATTTTCCATGTGTACTTGAGAAGAATGTGTATTCTACTTCTGGATTGAAAGTCTTGTGAATATTTATTAAGTCCCACTAGTCTAATGTGTCATTTAAGGCTGGTGTTTCCTTATTGACACTCTGGATGATCTATCCATTGGTTTAAGTGGGGTGTTAAAGTCTTCCTCCCCATCTTTTCATCTTTTTGCTGCAACAATTCCTTTTAATATTACATGTTTATTACCAAATTGAAGCAGCTATAGTTATTTTTAATGCTTTTTTAAAGCTTTAACCTTAATGCTGTAAATAAGTGTTTAATATTCCAAAATAGAGTTGTAATTTTCTGCTTCAGTTTACCTGATTTGAGTCACCTTACTCAATTTTTTTTTTTTTGTCTTTTTGTTTCAAGTAGGAGAGCTTTCCACATTTCTTGTAATGCAAGTCTTGAGTGGGAAAGCCTTTATTTCTCCCTTATAGCTAAAGGATAACTTTGCTGGATAGAGTAGTCTTGGCTGATGATGTTTTTTTAACCTCCCAATATTTTGAATATATTATTTTAGTCTCTCCTGGATTGTGGAGCTTCTGCTAAGAAATCGGATAATAGCCTAATGCTGATGGGTTATTCTTTGTAAGTTACTGTCATTTTTTTTTTTTCTCCTGGCTGCCTTAATATTTTTTTATTATTGAATTTTGACAGTTTTGACATAATGTGTCTTGGAGCTCTTTTTGCATTGAGGCAATTAAGTGTTTTGTTGGTTTCTTGTATGTATATGTCCAGTTCCTTCCCCAAGTTTGGGAAGTTATTATCTGTTATTTCTTTGAATAGGCTCTCTTTTCCCTTCTCCATGTCTTCTCCTTCTGAAATGCCCATTATTCTTATGTTGCCCTTTCTAATGGAGTCAGATAGTTCTCTTATAGTTATTTTAGTTTTTTAAAAATATGTTTTAATTGATTTCAGAGACAGGAAGGGAGAGGGAGAAATAGAAACATCAATGATGAGAGAGATTCATTGATTGGCTGCCTCTTGCACACTCTCTACTAAGAGATAGAAACATCAATGATGAGAGAGATTCATTGATTGACTGCCTCTTGCACATGCTCTGCAATCCAGGCATATGCCCTAATCAGGAATTGAACTGTGACCTCTTGGTTCATAAGTTGATGCCCAACCAGTGATCAACACAGGCTGGGCTTAGTTTGTGTGTGTGTTTAAATCTCAGTTCTCTCTCCTTTCCACCTGAATCATTTCTAGGTTTGTATCTTTGAGTTTGCTAATTCTCTTTTCCATATGCTCTGCTTTATTTTCAATGCTTCTTAATGCATCCTTTGTCTCATTTATTGAGTTCTTTAGCTCCAGAATTTTAGTTTGGTTCTTTTTTAGTGTTTTAATCTTTTTGGTATTATACTCCTTCTGTTCATTAATTTTATTCCTGAGCTTGTAGAACTGCCCTTCTGAGTTTTCTTGTATCTAGTTAAGTTTCTTCTTGATTGTTATTTTGAATTGTTTATTATTTAGGTCACAATATTCCATGACTTTGAATTTGGTTTTTGGAGAATTGTCATTTTCTTTTTGTGATACCATGTTACCTTGCTCATTCATGGCATTAGGTATGTTGTTCTTCTGCTTAGCACATTTGAAGTAATGAACGCTTTTTCCATTTAGGCACATTTTTGGTTTTAACAATTCAGCAGGTTGATAATTAGATATTTCCTTTTGTTTTTCAGTAGATGGTGGTATGGTGCAAGTTTTTGTTTATTTGCCTGCTACTTGCACCTCCAGGATTATTGGTGCCCACCTCTGTCTGTGTTTCTACAGGGGGGGGGGGGGGCGGGGGAGGGGCTAGCACTGCTGTGGTTGTGAGAGCAGCTGATGGATGACCAGAATGGTGGGTGTCCCCACTGTGTCTGAGTCTCCTGGGTCTCAGGGAACCACCACCATGGTGGGGGGATGTGGCAGGTATGAGGAGAGACAGGTTACTACTTGGGTGCTACAGGTAAAAACTTGGTCTGCTCAGATATTAGTGTTGTTTTATTGCAAACCCCTCTTCCTTTCTCTGTCAAAATCAGATTCCCAGTGGTCAATCCTCACAGATTCCCTCATGATCCCTTTGAGATGAGACAGAGTGGGAACTCCCAAGAAGTGACCCACAATGCTGGGTTAGCTGATGTCCACCATGGGCTCTGTTTTCCCAATGTTAGAATGTAGGCTCAGGGGGAACCTCTCCATAAGGTGCTGCTCTAGCTTAAGGGAGGGACAATGAAGTCAGTGTGTTGCTGCTCCTCTTGCCCAATCAAATGTGGTGTGTCTTGGTCTCTGTGGTACAGAGTGCTTTGTCCTCAACCCCTTGTTCTAAAATTTTTTCAGTGGTGTCTTGTCCATCAATAGTTACTAGTTGCTCTTATTAGGAGGAACAAAGTCTTTTCTTAAAATCCTATAATCTTTTAATCTATTGTAAGTTTTATAATCTTTATTGGTCAAGAGCAATTAAGTTCTGCTTTTAATTTTTTAAAATCCTCACCTGAAGATGTGTTTCCATTTTAGAGAGAGAGAGAAGAGGGAAAGAGATAGAGAGATAGAGAGGGAAACTCAGGATCGAACCCATAACCAAGTATGTGCCCTGACTGAGAATCAAACCTGCAATCTTTTGGCATATGGAATGATGTTCCAACCAGCTGAGCCATGCAGCCAGGACTGCTCTTAATTTTTTAAAGTTAAATTTACGAAGGTTTTACTTCATTGTAAATACTCATTTTGGTTGATCGGCTATTATTAACATTAAAAACTAATACCTGATTTTTAGTTTTTCTGACAGCTGAAAAAATTTAATGAAAACAATTTTCTTATGAATCAGTTACTTTCTTATCAGAAAAGTAAATCTGCTTGTACCCTCCATTTTCCTGGACTTTTGTTTAAAAGGGAGATTCACTTAATATTTTCTGTATCTTATGTAGATCGTCACAAGTTAACAACTATATTATTTGCATCTCTTCTTAGATTATATGGCTCTTAAAGCGGGGGGGGGGGGGGGGGCTATATTTAGCCTCAGCACTTAGAATGATGTTTGGTATATGGGCAGCACAGAAATATTTAAAGAATCAAAACATTAGTCTTAAAGTTTCTAAACCATATAGGTGCTTTTGTTTATAAATATAGAATTTATACCTGGTGTTGTTGTTTTATACATATGTATTTTTATTGATTTCAGAGAGGGAGAGGGAGAGAGAGATAGAAACATCAATGATGAGAGAGTATCATTGATTGGCAGCCTCCCGCACGCCCCCTTACTGGGGATTGAGCCCACAACCCAGGTATGTACCCTTGATTGGAATCGAACCTGGGACCCTTCAGTCTGCAGGCCAACACCCTATCCACTGAAGAAAACCAGTTAGGGCCCAAGTCTTAGACAGAGAAGCCATGAGAAGTGTGGGTATATAAGAATGAGTCTTTATTGCAGAAGCCAGTGGCCACATAGCCATCCAACAAGACAGCTCTTCACAGCAAAGTCCATACAGGCAGTCAGCTGTATACCGGCTGGTGAACAGATACATCTTTCCCACAAAGCAGCATTAGTCTCTGTACCCACAGCTATTATCTGAGTAGCAGCATGCTGCCTCTAAACTCACCGCTGCACATCACAGAGGTATCTGAGCTCTCTGGCTCAGCAGCTTCTCCTGTCTCCTCTGCCCAGCACACTGGCTGGTCTCTGTAGCCTCACATAGTAACTCCCTCCAAGCTCTCTATGAGCTCTTAGCTTTACATCGCAGCAGCAGCTCTCAGCTCCGTCTGAGCTCTCTAGCCTTTCTTCTTCACACACAGGAGCTACCTTCTCTGTGCCTGACGCCTCTGCTTCTCACACTAGCTGGTCAGTAACCTGTATATTACTCCAGAGACAAAGAAGGCTAGTTGCCAACAGTGACATCAGTCATATTGGCTATGAAGGGCACAACGTACCACAAGATCACTGTGGCCTTGCACCTGCTTATGGTATCTTAACCGAGGCACAGAGTGGCCTTGGTCAGCCTGGTGTATTGATAAGGCCTCTGTGCTTTGATTGGCAGTGATTATCAGGCGCCTCTGGCGTGGTTCCCACAATCATTTTGTGGCATTTTTGTGACATGTGATTTCTCATGTTCTCTGAAGTGTGAGGTCCTCAGTTGAGGCTGGAAGCGGAAAAAGATGAGTCCATTTCATGCCCACATTTCTTTTTTGCTCATCCGAGTTTCCCCCCATGTATTTAGAATAAATATCTTTTAAAATTTCCTTTTTTCTCCAAGAATTGATAAACACCTACATTTTAGCTAGTTATTTTCTGGAACATAAAAGTATTTCTTCCTTAGCTTTATTTTTTTTAGGGTTTACTCATTTATTCACACTTCTTCTCTAAGAAGACAACTACATTCAAATTCTTTGTTCAATAAACATCATCTCAAGAATTCTTCATAGAGATTTAAAAATGCACTTCGGAGATGGAATTGTCATGCACAGGAATTCTGCTACCTATATATTGTCAACTCTTTTATGGTACAACTTATTTATATATCAGAAACATAAGCACATCGAATAGAGTGAAGAACACTTTCTGTTAGGCTTGGAATTCATTGGTACTGTATATTAATCCTAGGAAGCCCTATGAAAGAAATGTGCAGGGCTAAAATATAAAGGCACAATCCTGGGGAGGAGGGGAAAGGACTTATTTAGAGCATGATATACCTGTCTTCACTTGCTGAGTTCAACCCCTAAAAATATCTTGTGTGGTGAAGAGAATGAATGAGAGCAAATTAACTTTCATTTTCCAGCAGAGGGCGATGGGAGATACTTGGAGTGAATCAATCACTCTGCCACTCATTGAAATTACGGCATTCATCGTGTGAGCAAACCTCTGTGTGGGCAATGCCAGTGAAATTTATTTCTCCAAGCGAGTTTACTGCTTATATTCAGGGTGTCTCATCTTTCTGGCAATCGGGATAAATTGTGTCTCAGTAATAACATTGTAGCAAGCTATTCTTTACTGTGAGGAGCTGGTAATGACTGTGTCTTACATTTGCATTAATTCTGACAAGATTTACTGGTGCTTGCTGATCTGTAAATTTCAAAATGGCAAACAGCAGCAGAGGTCAACACAGCAGTAATATTAATAGCTTTAGAAAAGGTTGAGAGACTCAGAGATTCTAGATGATAGCCTGGGTGAGAGCTAAATTCAGTGAATGTTTTTATGATCTATTACTTCACTCTTTTTTTTTTTTATAAGGTAATTATAGTACTCTAGCAAAGGAAGCAGGAGGTCACAAAGATCAATAATATGGAATGCAGTTTAATTATAGGTAACATTTGCTCTAGAATCTATAGTTTGTAAAAACACTTAGAAAATATGGTGAGAAGATGGAGATCCTTGGATATTATAGTTTCAACTACAGCACATCCTTGGAATTTTGAAGGTTAGCAACAACTCATTAACACTTTAATACTTCCATTTGTGATATATTTCTCACTAAATGGAAAATGCAGAGCTAGAAAAGCATGCTTAAATATAAAGATATATTGTCACCTTGATTCTTTAGGTTCCTTCCTGATGGGAGAAATGTGGTCTACTTCATACTGTATTTACATCTTGTGGAAGTTGTTCCTGATGCCTCTAGAATGATGAGTTACCCATTCCTTCTTCTGTATCATTCCTTACCCAGATGGCACAGGAGCTTCTTTCTGTTGATGACCTCTTTCCATTCTCGGTAATTTATTTGTTTACTTATCACTATCCCTTTCTAGACCTATTGTCTACAGGGTAGGAACTATTTACTTTTCTTTTTAAAAAAATATATTTTTATTGATTTTTTACAGAGAGGCAAGGAGAGGGATAGAAAGCTAGAAACGTCGATGAGAAAGAAACCTGCTTCTTGCACGCCCCCTATTGGGGATTGTGCCTGCAACCAAGGTACATGCCCTTGACCAGAAATGAACCCAGGACCCTTCAGTCTGGGGGTCGATGCTCTATCCATTGAGCTAAACCAGTTAGGGCCATTTACTTTACATCTAGCACAGTGTCTAGTTTATAACAGGTGCTCCATAAATATTGTAGCGAAAGCAGAAATGGCTGAATGGATCTTGGCAATTGTGTGCTTTGTGCTCAAACACCTCTTTTTTCCATAGATAAGAATAGGGATCAGATAATTTTAGGGTATGGAGCAAGAGGCTTCTGTGGAAGAGATGTTGAATAGCTAAAATGTGTAGAACTTTCAGAAATCACCACTGGGCAATTGACCTAAATAGTCATGTGGGGCTTGACTAATCTGGCTATTCATCTTGAATAAAATGTGGTTTTAAAGATCATAGAAGAATGGATGTAGAATAACTAAATCCACTGCGTGGGAGTAGAGAAGCAAGTACAATTTGCTCTGTAGTTAAGTGGTATTATATCTACTCAACTATAAGTGATGTGGAAAGCTCTTGAATAAAGCCTGATAACTTTTTCTCACTAAAGATATGGAGAAAATTCTAAAGCAGAAGAGAATAGTTGATTCTTGCTGTGTATGAGCTCCCTTTTTATTTTGTTGTTTCAAGTTTTCTAGGTCCTGTGTTAATCTGAACTAAGATTTTGTTTGTATAAGAACTCTTACTATTTTTTCTTTTTTTCCAGAGAACTCTTACTATTTTTTTTTTTTGCAGAAAAATCTGTCTTTACCAATAGAGTCTTAATTGATTATATTCCAAAGGAAGTTTGACCCTCTAATAGAATTGGTACAAATGCTCTTAGATAACTTTTCTGTTTGTGGCCCTGCAACTCTTCATCTTTCTTTGATATCTGCATGCTCTGAGTTTTTCAGGTTGCGTCCTAAATTATACCTGTTTTGGTGACTGGAGAGGTTGTATTCTCTCCTATTGATGAGGTGAATTATTTCCTAAATGTGGTTGGAGGCAAAGCAGAACTTGAATTGTAACAAAGGGCCACACTGGCTGCTCCGTATAGTTCAGTGTCCTTTCTAGCTAAAATGGCTCATGGTTTTACTTTTGAATCATATCACATCTGATCAGACATAACCCTTGGAGACATAGATTGAGGATGAAAGCATGCAAACATGTATCTGTTTATTTAGACACTTTCAACTGCTAACATACCTGATGTTATAAAGATCTCTCCTCTTCTCACCAGGTCCACTGTGGTAGAGTGAATTACCACCCCTAATTATTCATCTTTCCCTGTATTCATGCCCTTTGCTATATAAATAAAAAGTGTTCCACTGCTGGCCAAGTGTGCTTCCAGCCCTAACTTGGAGTTGACCTTTTGCTTTGCTTTGGTTAATAGGATGTCAGCAGACATGAAACAAGCAAAGACTCGAAATGAGCTAGCACGGTTGGGCTTCACCTCATGTGTCTTTGCCACTGTCATAGGAATTCCCCTTAGATAGCTGCTGTACTTTCAGCATGGGCACAGGAATGAACATACTTGATGCAGATCTGAGTCCAACCTACGCAGAATAAATAAACCCAGTGGAATCTGCAAGTTGAAGCAGATCCAGCTGACCTCCCAACATATGACCAGCAGTCACGTGAGTGAGAATAAATGGTAGCTGTATTAAGGTAATGGTTATTTATTTATTTATTTATTTATTTATTTATTTATTTATTTATTTATTTATTATCCTCACCTGAGGATATTTTTCCATATTGAATTTTAGAGAGAGTGGAAGGGGAAAAGGAGGGCGAGAGAGCGAGACAGCGAGAGAGAAACTGATGGTTCTGAACAATGTGCGATTTCACTCCTCCAGGGACATTTGGTGATGTCTCAAAACATTTTTTGTTGTCACAGTTTGAACGATGGTATTAGCATCTATTGGGTGAAAGTCAGGGATGCTGATAAACATCTTACAATGTACAGGATAGCCCCCCACTAAAAAGAATTGTATGGCCTTAAATTGTCAATAGTGCTGCTGTAAAGAAATCCTATTTGAAGGTAATAGCAAATTGATGCACCCACCACCTGCCATCTTCTGCTAGATGCTTTCTGGTCCCCACAAAGAAGAGTCAAAATTAGTCAGAGCTCAGAATCATCATTGGACCAAAATTTGCTAGTGAGTAGAATTTCACGCCTTTAAAGGCATGACTCTATTCTATGTACCATCTTGTAGGTGTTTGTTTGTTTGTTTTTGTCACAATACTAAAGATGGAGGCAGGACTTATCTCTTTGGGGGTAAATAAAACTCTCTTCCTTTCTTTTTCTTATATTTCTTTTCTAGGACCACTTCCAAATTTCTTGCCCACTCCTGTTCTCTCTTGAGATGATCTTGAACTTGTCTCCAGGTCCCATGATATATGTTAGATTTGATTAAGCATGAAGGCTCTGTGCTCTGTGCTCAGCTGTAAATACAGTGGTCCTTGGATTTCCACTCTGCTCTTCTTCATGTATAGGGCTCCCCCAGGAACTCCACACGGAAGAAGGTGTTTGACATGACAGAATGCAGGCAGTTCTTGGTCTCAAGTGGTAATGCCATCAAGTAGCACTGAAACCTGTCTCTGAGATCTCACAAGCTCACAGCTGTTAAATTTCTAGTAAAAGTGTTAAATTCTATAGAAATTCAAAGAAGGAGGTGTGAAAATCACTGGGAAAGTCTTTGTGGAGAAATAGGAAATATTCAACAACTATTTGTTGAACCAATTTCAAATAGGTACACTTGGCTTTTAAGCATTCAACACCCTTCAAAATGTAGCCTCAACATTTTTTTCAGCCCTAGTCTTGTCTACCTTGGTCTCTTTTTGTACTCCCAACAGTAACCAAACCAGAGGACTTACTGTTCTCCAAATAAGCTGTGGATTTACACTGCTGTAGTGTTGTGTGTGTTCTCTTTCTGTATCTAACTCATTCTCCTTTATTGAGAGAACTCTTTTCTACTTTAGTGTTTATAACCAATTTCTAATGCCACTTTCTTGTTGTTTTTTTTCTATTTTTGTTATTTTTTTCTTCATTCAATTTATTAGAATTCTGTTTGCATAATTCTTAGTGTTTCAAATTTCCTGACAGATTTTAATCTTTGGGATTCAGGAATAAGAAATTGGAATTCCCAATAAATTCTTGGGAATGCCTGAAGTCCTAAATTATTGTTATTTTTTTATTTTAAAAATCTCTATTATTATTTTTTTAATAATTTTTTATTGTTGAAAGTATTACATATGTCCCCTCCCCCTCATTGACCCCTTTTAGCCCACCCATGCCCCTCAACCCAGGCCTTCACCATTCTATTGTCTGTGTCCATGGGTTATGCATATATGCATACAAGGTCTTTGGTTGATTGCTTTCCACCCATTCCCACCTTCCCTCTGAGATTCAACAGTCTGTTTCATGCTTCTATGTCTCTGGATCTATTTTGTTCCACATATGAATGAGATCATGTGATACTTGTCTTTCTCTGACTGGCTTATTTCGCTTAGCATAATACTCTCCAGAGCCTTCCATGCTGTTTCAAAGGGTAAGAAGTCCTTTTTTTTTTTTTTTTTTTTTTTTTTACTGCTGCATAGTATTCCATGGTGTAAATATACCAGAGCTTTTTTATCCACTCATCTACTAATGGACACTTGGGCTGTTTCCAGATCTTAGCTATTGTAATTGTGTTGCTATGAACATAGGGGTGCATACATTCTTTCTGATTGGTGTTTTGGGTTTCTTAGATATTCCTAGAAATGGGATCACTGAGTCAAATGGCAGTTCCATATTTAATATTTTTAGGAAACTCCATACTGTTTTCCATAACAGCTGCACCAGTCTGCATTCCCACCAGCAGTGTACTAGGGTTCCCTTTTCTCCATATCCTCGCCAGCACTTGTCATTTGTTGATGGTAGCCATTCTGACAGGTGTGAGGTGATACCTCATTGTCATTTTAATTTGCATCTCTCTGATGATCAGTGACTTTGAGCATTTTTTTCATATATCTCTTGGCCACCTGTATATCCCCTTTGGAAAAGTGTATATTTAGGTCCTTTGCCCATTTTTTAATTGGATTGTGTGTCTTTTTTTTTTTGTTAAGTTGTATGAGTTCCTTCTAAGATACTCTTAAAGCACTTCCTACTTTTTATATCATATATTTCTTTAAAAGTTGTGCATTAAATAGGAAATATTAATTTAAAAGTATTTACAAAAAAACCTATAGCCAATCTTCAAACACTGGAAATGCCAACCTATATTATTCAGTAGTGTTCAAGTAGTGTGACATTTAGATCTCTAAGCAATATTAACAGCACTATAGGGAATCACTTCAAAATTGCTAATTTAAGGACTTCATTTTCTTCCATTACCTCTTATTTCTTGGAATTTCATTCATAGGATTTGTTTACAGTATATAATGAATGTAAACATATTAATATTTATTTTAATTGAGAAATGATTGACCATCACCAGTAGACAAGGCCACAAATACACACTTACAACAAGACAACAGTGACAAGACTTCTGACTGAACAGGTTATGAACATTTCTTTCCTCATAGATCTTATCTCAGTCCCTGAAAATATAGACTTTAATCTTGGACCCCATGTGTCAGCGTTTTCTGTCTTGCTTTTAGTGTGATATCAGTGATTTCTTCTCACCAGCAATACTTCCATGTTAATTGTTAAACTTTAATTTTTGCAGAAGAATCATAATACTTTTCCCATGATATAAGAGTCTACTGTAGATTTTGTGAAGGGGACCAATATGCTAAATGTAGGTCTTTAGCAAGATTAATCTTGAGAACTTAGAAATGTCAGGTTGCAGGTAGTAGGGAATAGGAAAATATTACATATGTCCTCCTTTTTCTTCCATTGACCCCTTCTAGCCCTCCCCTGCTTCCCACCTCAGGCCTTCACCACCCTATTGTCTATGTCCATGGGTTATGCATATGTGCACACAAGTTCTTTGATTGATCGTTTCCCACCCACCCACTTATTAACTATAAGTGAATATAGTTATATAGAGGTAAATTATAGAATGCTAATGCAATAATACAGATATGAATAAACATAGTCTAGAATAGAGAAGTGAGACCAGAAAAATAACTTGACAGTGACTTAATAAAAACAATACAGCAGATGGAATGGTTTAATATTCAGCTTGGGACTAACAGAAATAGGGAGTTTTAGAAAAGGAGCTAACCCTGAGGAAGCACAGGCTAATTTTCCAAGAGTTGTTCTACTCACTTTCATATACGATTTAATTTAGAAGTAGAAGCAATTCAAAGAGGGAAGTTAAAATATTGGGGAAAAGAATCTAGAATTGGAGGAGATGGAACAGCCAGTAACGATATCCAATTGGCAACTAGAAATATAGGACTTGAATATAGTTGAGAGATCAGGGTTGGTTATACAGATGTATTTTTGAGTAGTAAGAGTAGAGATGACGTTTGCAGCTATGAGAAATCAATGTGGGCCTTTTGAACTGATCTAAGTCTTATCAGTATTTAAAACAGAATATTTAGGCAGCATAAGCTGAAAGGAAGTGGAGAAAGTATGCTTTTTCATCATTGTGATTGGCACTTGATAGAAAAATCCTGGCTCTGTTTAACTATTTTCCTTCTAAGAACTTAATTATACAAGAAGCTTTTGAAATGTAGCCATAATGATTTTGCTAAGCTCATGACCTACCATGCTAACAAAATGACCCCTAGCCTTAGATTTGAGTGAACAAGTGACTTTTGGAAATTTTTGAAATGTAATCAAGTTGCTCTTTTAAAAATCAATATTATGGATGATTTATTATTAGAATCAAGGAATGAGCAGAAGATATGGGTTTAGGCTTAGATATCGAGCTTCAGTGTTATTCTCCATTCTTATGCTGTTCCTGTAAATGATCAAATAATTCATTCTTGGCACTAAAAGACTAAAAGAATCAGAGAAAGAATAATGATCTGAACTCTCTGACCCTGGGAATTTTCCCCACTGACATTTGATTTAGGTCCTGAAATATAACCTGATTAGGAAAAAAACCTTATGAGGAAGGAAGAATGACCTGCTAATATAACCAGTAAGCATAATATAAGTTTGGGTTTGGTTAGATAGTGTTAGTATATTCATTATTAAAAACCTCTTCTATAAGGAAAAAAAAAACACCTGATAAAAAGATTAGGTAAAAAGTAAGAAAGTGATTAGAAATTAGAACACAAATACTTCCCTCCTGACCCTTTGCTCTATGCCTTTTCTGATCCCATTTAATTTTTAGTTTTGTGCTTGTCCTCACTTCTTAAATTATTTTTTTCTTGACAAAAGGAATAGCTGTTCTTTTGCATAATAGAATACTCCACTTGTGTGAGTTTGATATGTCTCCTTTAAATATACGATGAAAGTAGCTTCTCTCAAAGCTGCATCAATATTTCCCTCACGAGAACAGGAGGAGTAACACAGTTAAGATGGAAGTAGGTTTAAGTGAAGGCCACTCTTTATTTCATACATCCAGCACTCCTCTTGTAAAGGATAGTGAATTTATTATTCAAAGCCACATTTAATTAGAAGAATTTTTGCCGAAGTTAGCCACTCAATCACAGGGCAGAAATGAAAATTGTATGCCACTGAAAGCTCAAGCGCAACTGCCTTATTGAACATTTTAGCAGATTGTACCAATGCTATGATTATAGGGAATCAATTATGAGAAGTTTTATAAGTTACAGGCCAAGAAATATATTGAATTTCAGTCAGATATGGTACATGTTGAGTTATAATTATTAATGGAAGCTCGATATCCTACTTTGAAAGGGGACTTAACAACTCAATAGTCCTCTGTTCTTTGTTTTGTATTCCTTCAGACAGTTGAAGTGACCACAATAGAATCTTCTATTAATTTTTGTCCAAACTTTACTATCAAATAAATGATGCCATTTTGGAATAATTTGTTCAGCTACTGTGATTTTAAGGTTTCTATTTTTGTTCACTGAACAAATTCTTAATTATCTCAGGGCAATTGAAATGCTCCACAAATCTTTATGCAGCCAAAGTTATTTCTGTGAATAATGTACAAACTAACCTCTTGGGAGACCATCTATATTTGAAAGATTTACTAATGGGCTGCTTCTTCCCCTTGCACATATGCTGGTTTATAATTTACAGCGGCCCTCTAGGAGCTGTGTCTAATCCCATAGCCCTGCCGCACATCACAGCACACAGCTCTCAGCTGCTGCAAATCCCTGGTGGGTAACTCTCTGTTCTCTTCCTATAGTTTACGGTATTTTTGTTTCTATGGTTTTAGTATTTCCAGTTATTTAATTGATTCCCAAACATGTTGTTTTATGTCATTAAAATCTTCAAATAACTTCCTTTTTTAAAGATTCAGATTTCCATTTTCTATAATATTTTTACTTTTCAGCCCCAAATGTATGGATTAGCATCATTTAAAAAAAAATAATCAAGTGATTGGTTTAGGAGTCAAAATAATTGGAATGTTCTGAGAGTATTTTTTATGGCTGTTCCTCCCAGTGCTGCTCATTTCCACCCACCTGTGTGCCAGAACGGCTCCCTTCACTGCCATTGCAGCTTTTCCTTCAAATCAAGGATAAATCTCTTTGGGAAGAGCAGTTGTGTTTTGCCTTTGTGGTTCTTAGGCACATGTTCACTCTTGGATTTGTGGAATGGAAGAGAGCCAAATTAATTAAAGTTTACTTTTTCAGTTGTTGAGATGCATTTTGGAACATCTGCATTACTGAAATTCCCAAGTGATTTATAGGATTAAATTTTGAAATATATTTTTAGAATTTTATTTTAATTTCTAATCAATTTTATTTTCACCCTAAATTTGCTCAATATTTCTTTTTGATTTTTGATCTTTTCTGCTATTTCATTAATTTTTATAATTGCTCTCCACTTTAACTTTATCCTGCTTCTAGTTAGATACAAACTGGATATATTAGCTTTGGGGTCAGAAACTGACAAAGTTTTCTGATCATTTTCTTTCAAGAGGAAATTCCTATTAGTGAGAAAGAACTATCTTCTGCTTATTGAATTTAGAGCACACCCTATAGTGGGGCCATTTTATTTAATAGTGAACCTCTTTTTTTCTTCCCATTGTTTCAAATTTTATTTTTTTACTAGAGGCCCGGTGCACAAAATTCATGCATGGGGGTGTGTGTCCCTCAGCCCAGCCTGCACCCTCTCCAATCTGGGACCCCTCGAGGGATGTCTGACTGCCCGTTTAGGCCTTGATCCCTCTCACAATCCAGGACTGCTGGCTCCGAACTGCTTGCCTGCCTACCTTCCTGATTGCCCCTAACTGCTTCTGCCTGCCAGCCTGATCACCCCCTAACCTCTCCCCTGCCAGCCTGATTGCCCCTAACTGCCCTCCCCTGCAGGCCTGGTCACCCCGAACTGCCCTCCCCTGCAGGCCTGGGTCCCCCCCAACTTCCCTTCTCTGCCGGCCTGGTCACCCTTAACTGCCCTCCCCTGCAGGCTTGATCACCCCCAACTGCCCTCCCTTGTAGGCCTGGTCCCTCCCAACTGCCCTCCCCTGCTGGCCATCTTGTGGTGGCCATCTTGTGTCCACATGCGGGCAGCCATTTTTGACCACATGTGGGCAGCCATCTTGTGTGTTGGAGTGATGGTCAATTTGCATATTACTCTTTTATTAGATAAGATAGAGGCCTGGTGCATGGGTGGGGGCTGCTGGTTTGCCCTGAAGGGTGTCCCGGATCATGGTTGGGGTTCCCTTGGGGCATGGGGCCACCTGGGCGAGGGGCCTGTGGTGATTTGCAGGCCGGCCACACCCCCTGGTGACCCAAGAGGAGGCCCTGGTGTCTGGAATTTATTTATCTTCTATAATTGAAACTTTGTAGCCTTGAGCGGAGCCTAGGGCCAGCCAAAGCGGGCAGGAAGCTTGGTTTCCTCCATTGCCGGGGAAACCCAAGCATCCTGCTCTCTCTGTGGCCGCAGCCATCTTGGTTGGGTTAATTTGCATACTCGCTCCTGATTGGCTGGTGGGTGTGGTTTGTGGGCATAGCAGAGGTATGGTCAATTTGCATGTTTTTCTTTTATTAGTATAGATTTGTATAATCCTAAGAATGTGTATTTTAAAGGGGGAAAAAATGTGTTCTCTGTCCTTGGTATTTGAAATTTAATTTTTGTATCCGTGCTTCAATTTATTTTTTAAAATATAACTTTTATTGATTTTAGAGAGGAAGGGAGAGGGAGAGAGAGACAGAATCATCAATGATGAGAGAGAATCATTGATCAGCTGCCTCTTGCACGCCCCCCACTGGGGATCAAGCCCACAACCCAGGCACATCCCTGACGAGGAATAGAACCTGTGACCTCCTGGTTCAAAGGTAGATGCTCAACCACTGAGACATGCCACCTGGGCTGTGCTTCAATCTATTAAAAGCTGTTTTTACAAAAGAAGATATCATCAAAAGCAAGGTGTTTTTTTTATTGCAATAGTCATTTTTCTAAATCTTTTTGCTGTTGCTTGAGCTTTTTCACATTATCAAGGTTATCTGAAAGCCAGCCAGATGCCTATGGCGAAGGGAGATTCAGGCTTTCTTTTTTTTTTTTTTAATATTTTATTGATTTCTTACAGAGAGGAAAGGGAGAGGATAGATAGAAACATTAATGAGAGAGAAACATCGATCAGCTGCCTCCTGCACACCTCCCACTGGGGATGTGCCTGCAACCCAGGTACATGCCCTTAACCGGAATCGAACCCGGGACCCTTCAGTCCGCAGGCCGACGCTCTATCCACTGAGCCAAACCGGTCAGGGATTCAGGCTTTCTTGAACACAGTTGTGTGGGATCACCATGGAAATATAGCATTAAGGGCATAATGACTAATTTACATTGGTAATACAACAGTCTTCCTTTCCTATTAAACTTTTGTCAGGAGAAATGATTACTCATGTGACATTTTCTTTTTCATTACATTTTCTGCAATGAGAATATAAGACTGTGTAATGCCTATTACATTTTATGAATGATGGTCGAGTGCAATAACATTTTGTGGGGTTTTTTTGTTGTTATTTTTTTTTTGTCTACACTATATTGTTGGCCAACTGCTTCATATAGTTTGACTATGCAGCATTCTGACTTGTGGTTCAAAGAGTTAGGTAACCCAAATGCAGAATACTAAGAACCTATAATTCAAAAGCAACATCAATATCACAATAAAATGTTCTCATTAAAACAAGATCATAGTTAGATATGCTAATATCATAATATGAACTGTTCTCATTAAATTAATAGTATTCAAATTGGACATTATGCAAACTGGACAAGGAGCAAATTAAAACCAACCCTACTCAAAATAAATTATTGCATTTTTTTTTAAAACATGCCATAGCATTGACAAGCCATTGGGCAGTTACATAATTTTTTAATATGGATACAAAATGTATAAGATATACAAGGATCATACTTTGGAGTTTTAGAATGTTAAGTGTAAATTATTGGGCATAAAGTACTTGTAAATCCTCATGGGGATGCAATAGCCCTGGGACATATGAGGGAATCATAGTGTGGGAAGCATGTACTGTATGTACTTCCAGTTCTGTTGAGCAGTAGGATTGGCTTCCTAATTTTTTCTTTTATTTTAGCTTCTTGTTGCAAGAGCTTCCATTCTTATAATCTTGATTGTCATTCCCTTCTTGTGCATCAAGACATTTACTGTCTTCTCTGAGAGAACAACTGAACATTGGTATCTTGGGAAATCTGAGGTGAAAATGTTCAACAAATCCCACGCTGTCCCCCCATTTTATCCCCCCAGCTAATGTCAAAACTTTTGCTATTTATTTACTTTGGTTCATGCTATGTCAGCTCAGCCCAAATTTCTAAGGTGACTCTAAAATGAATTGCATTGTTTATGGGTTTCTCGACTTATTAGTAGAGAATGACAACATGCTGGTTGATACACTCTGACTTTGTACCTCTATCGCTTTCATGGAACAACAATCACCTTAAAAGCAGCAATTCTGTATGAATTTATCATTGCATTCCTCACAGTTTAGTTTTAGTGCCTTACATTTGTTAGGTAATTAATAAATATTTATAGAATTGAACTGAGAGCCTAATAAGAGGAAATGAGCTTACATGTCACAGAAGATAGGATTTTAATTCCCTTCATTGTTCATTTTACAAGAGGGATAATAGGAACCACTAAATGGCAATTTCTAAATGTCTCTTATTTATTAACCAACATTTATTGAATTTACATGCCCAGTATTGTGCTGGGATCTGGGGACAAAGAGGAATCATTAAGAGCCCAGGCCCTCAAGAGGGTCCCAACAACAGGATATTGTTAGGGATATTTAGCTGGAATGGGTGCTAGATTAGTTCAAAGTTTAGGTTACAGTTTTCTCAGGTCAAGGTAATTTGTAATTCTTTCAGTCCATTTAGTCAGACACTATTCTCTATAGCTTCTCAGATCTATGTTACTGGTCACAAGAGGGACTTGATGATAGACCATGTGAATCTGTGTGCAGTCATTACTGCTTTGGGGAAAACTCCTCTAAAACATGTGACCAAAGCGTTCAGTAGCATCATCTCCTCTTACAAAGAACATTTTCACCTTTAAGTTTTTTTTTTGTTGTTGTTCTTTTAGGCTTATAGTTATGAAAACTAACTTGTTGGATTTCAATTCTTATTTTTAAATTGACCCTGGATGCTTGACAGGAAAAAGGATTGGCTTGTAGAAACTTCTCTGTGTAGTTGCTGCTGACTTTATTTGCTGTTGTGCTAGTAGCACTTGTCCAAGGTTGCTAGCTTACACAGAATCTTTGGGGAAATTTTAAAAAAGAAAGCTATTTTAGGAAGATGAATTAGGAAGAGGCGCTCTTTTTTTAAAGGCTGATGGAGTCCTACACCGGAGTGCAGGGTTTAGTTTCATTCATATCCTTAGATTTGAATTTTTGTTTCATTCATACCCTTTGCCAGATCCCTTTGTGTTTTAGATGAAATATATAACCGTTGACCATAGTCCTGGCTCTCAGAGATGAAGTGAAGTTTAATTATAACTCTATAATGATATCCACTTAGTTTTTAACCTTAGAATGCTTGATCCTATTTCTCTACTTAAAAACTACCCTGCT
The DNA here is from genome assembly GCF_963455305.1 of Plecotus auritus. NCBI lineage: Eukaryota > Metazoa > Chordata > Mammalia > Chiroptera > Vespertilionidae > Plecotus > Plecotus auritus. Next base: position 130,429,309 of record NC_137770.1, on the reverse strand, counting down.
AATGACATGTTTCAAGACTCATTTCAGTACACATGTTTTTTCACGTAATGCTTAAAAGAGCTACATGTCTTGAGAGAGCAGCTTAGTGCTACTTCATAAATTCTCTGGACTAGGTGTGAATGGAAATTGTGGGAAAGTGAAGAGGATTAAACAATGTGTTTATCGATGAGTGACATGTGTATAGCATATTATATCATCTTTATGCTATTTGATAAATATTTATGCTCTACAGTTTATATTGCTTTGCTTATTTGTGAAAAGCTTGGCAAAACTACTATATTTCTAACTGCATCATGGTGTATTCTGAGATCTTAATCTTAAAAGGCTAAGCTTCTCTTTATATCTGACAGGTTAAGAAGGAGAAGAGCCCTCTTAACACTTGTGAGTCTAAGCAGATGGCTTTGTAGTAAAAGTAGCACAGCAGTTGTCCAGCTTCATTTACCCATATAAGCATGTGTTGCATGCTAATAATTTGCTATCACTTAATTGAAATAGATTGAGAATGGCATAAATTCTCTTCTATTGGCATAGCAAAGAAATCTAAACAGTACTATGATAAACTTGATTCTTTTTTACTGTTCCTCTATTGCATTGTAAACTCTAATGAGACAAGGATCTTGTCTGGTTAATTCTAATATGCCCAGATCTTATAATAGTGTATCTGCATTGAGTATATTTTCAACATATATTTTTGAGTAAATAATGAATTAATGGTTTTAATGATATCACTATTAAATTTTTAATAAATATAAAATTTGCTGATTTTTTACACTTAAACTAGAACTAGTCGGGACATCCACAGAACAATTGAAAATTAAACTTAGGATATTTTTCTAGCGAATTTTTAATTCATTGCCTGCATGTTTTTGTTTTAGAGACAGCTTGTAGGAAGCCTAAAAGTAATAGAGCAGTCTGTGCCATAAATTAAGAGAACATCAGTTATGAATGATTAGAAATAAAAGGGTGTTTTATGACCCCTCAGTTTTTTTGTGTGGGTGATTCTGGTTAAAAGGAGATTAAAGAAATGGGGGTGGGACGATTTTAGAAAAACATGCACTAAATGAAAAAGGCATTTTGCAATAAAATCATATTATTAATTCTAAAATATAGTTTTGTCAATTTTTAGTATCAACAGCCTAAATGTTCTGGCAAGCTGATTATGTGGTTTATGAACATAACCTTCAAATATATAATTTATTGTGTGTGTACATGTTATTGTATAAATTCTACTTGCAAGAAACATGTCTGGTTTATTTTAAGACTATGTGATTTGAGTTCTAACATGAATTTTCTATAATTGGGAAAAACACAGGAGGTCTTGACCTGGATTATCTAAAATCACATATGAATGCAAATCAAGCAATTGTTAGCATTTCCTTTTGCACTGCTAGTTAATTAGCAGATATTTGTAGCTCTAGAAGCCAAAACTTGTAAATTATTGCATTAGGTATTCAGAAAGGCAGAACATATTACAATGACTATGTGATAGGATCATAATTTGACATGATATATGTATGCCTTGTTCTATAACATCCTAAGAATAGACAAAATTGTTTGGTGTAGTAATTTGATTCACAGTAGACTCTGGTATTGAACTGACTTTATCGCATGCTTCAGAGACTCAAGAAAGGGCTCTTTCCCCCAGATCTATGTCTCCTATTTAGGAATGACCATACATCCCCTGACATAATTATTAACAGTATCTCCTTTCTCTCAAAAGTGTTCCTTAAAAAAATACTTGGACCTTTGTCTTTTTTAAAAAAAAAATTGATCTTAGAGAGAAGAAGGGGGAGAGACAGAGAGAGAAAGACCAGACCTGGGGAAAAACCCTCCACAACTTGGGTATGTGCCCTGACTGGGAATTGAACCCTCCACTTTTTAGTGTATAGGATGTCACTCCAACCAACTGAGTGACACTGACCAGGACAAAAAATGTTCTTTTTTGACAAGAAATTATTTGGACACATTACTGTCAATAATTTGCCCTGAACAATAGACTCTGTCTGTTATATTTTAGCATAAATGCAATTTAGAACCTTTCCTAAAAGTAGATTTTTTAATTAAAAAATCAGATTAGATCAGAAGCAGGCACAGATTTAAGAAGGTGAAAAGGATACTTAATTAGAAGGTTGAGGAAATAGAGACCAACTTAATCTATTTCAGTTTTTCCCCATAGCAATTCTTTTCAGAAATCTACTTTAAATAGACTTAATCAATTTTGTGTTTTTTTATTCTCCTTTCCTTTCCCTTTGATGTGGAAGCTAAAATAAGAAAGTCTAGAAACACAAACCTGAAAAAATTATTGATTATTTTCTCTTAGATAATAAACAACCGCCTACCTTTGGGTGATTTTTATTAGTAGCATTTATTTTAATGTCTGTCTCCTTCTGTTTCTTTCTTTGTCCCTGGATCTCCTATTGCACTCCCCTCTTTCTTCTTCACTCTCTCCCCAACAAGTGTCATTCTCTGCCTCATTCTCTCTTTCTAGCTCCCTTTGTGTTTCTCTATCTCATCTCCCTTTCTCCTCTTCCCACTTTTGATGCCATTTTTGTCATTCTGCTTTCTCTTCTAAAACAATAACTCCAAAGACCTCAACATATATATGAGAGCAGTCTGATATATTTATGTAGCTTGAATTTCAACATATGCTGGTATAATGGTTTTGGGTAGTTATTTATAAGTTTTCCCATGACTTATTTCTATTTGCGGATTTTCTTTGCTTTTTGATCAGCCAAGAGCATTTTTTTTGACATGTTCTGTAAACTCAGAATTTTGATAAGAATTGTGGAAAGTTAGTAAAATAAAGCAGTAGCTCTCACACCCAAGTGAATAGTTACAGTGTAATTAGGAAATATTGACTTCAATGAACAGTACAAGTCAGAATGTGGATTGCTCCCAATTTATAAATAGGGTATCTTTCAAGATTATTTGAAATAAATTTTTTTTGAAATAAAAATGCTTTCTCCTCACAGAAAAAAAATATTGTGTGGCAATAATAATCAAGTGTCACAAGCTAGTTATGCTTATAATTAATGGGATTAATGGTGGTAAAGAACTTAAAAGTTGCAAGGAGAAGATAATCCTAAATTTTAACTGGCACAGTAGAAACACATCTTCCTCATTTAGCACCGGGATTGGGATATGTCTCTGGTAGCTGGGAGATAAATGAAAACCTTGCAAACAGGAGGTGTGGAGATTTGAATGGGAAGGTGGTTTCCAAAGACAGTTGTTCACATTTAGGGCAATCTGAGAGTAATAAGGTCTTAAAGAGAGAGTACACACCATTAAAGTTTTGTCTCAGAGACAGCAAATTGTCTCAGAAGCTTGTCCTCTCACAACATCGCCACCACCATTACAGAGATCAGATGGAGTGGGGCCCTAGGTGATGCTGGCTGAAGGGCTAAAACACAGCATCTCTTGGACAGCTTGTGGCTCCACCCTCTCTCCTCCTTACTGTCACCTGCTATTCCTAAGCTATGAGACCAGCCTAAGACATGTCCTGCTTGAGAGGGGGAGGCAAGAATTCCAACACATGCTGATTGAGCTCCTGGAGGGAGTATTTTGGGAGTTTTCATGCAGGCCCTTGCCCTGCCTTGGAAGAGGTGGGGTGGATGAGATGAGGGTGGAAGCCTGGAAGAGAGTATTTGGGGAAGGTAGATTGGAAGGTTGGGAGGCTCTTAGGGTATTCCTTTGGACTTACCTTAGGGAAGTGGGAGGCCTTAGGGGGCTCACTGATGTGGACAAGCATTTTGTGGCACATCTGGTACAGAGTCAAGGCCCAGAAAATAAAGGTAGCTAATATAATAATATTTTTATTAGAATGCTTTGATTATAAAAATAAAATTTGTTTTCTTTAAAGAAGAAAAATACTTTCAACTTACTGTGTGAAGAAGACAGGGCACACTATAGAAGGTCAAAGAGGAGATTAATGAAAGTTTGAGTAGCCATGGCAGTCTTTAAGAAGGACATAAGACTTGAATTGAGTATTAAAAAATTGATTGCTTCTTACTCCATTTTCCTACATTTTTATTGTAGTTAGTTACTTCTTGCTTCAGCCCCTCCCTTCATCACCGAATGTCTTAAATGGTTTGAAATCTGCCAGTTGGCTATTCTCATACTATTGCCATGTCCATGGAACATCTCTCCAGATGACCAAGAGCAAAGGCAGCAAAGAGAAGACAATCTGTAAGCCATGACTTCATACTTCAACTACATGCAGCTTACTTCCACTTATCTGCATGAGGACCATCTGTGCTTGTGGATTGTCTTTAGAGATATATGAAGGCTGAGAAAATTTTTCTTTGACGTGTCTCAAAAACTCAGGACATATTCTTGCACTGTACAATTTCATGTTAGGTTTTTTTTCATGTAAATGAAAAATCGGGGAGGTATGCCTTCTCAAAAGCTAACAGAATGCATTTGAAAATGCAATTTCAGAAATTTGGATATCAGACCTGTGTGAAATAAAAGTGGTACAGTGGAAAGAACATTAGACATGGAGCAGAAGACCCAGGAGTTGATCATATTGGCTCAATTTATTAGGCCTGTGATCTTGGTGAAGGCATTAACCACTTTGAGACTCAGTTTTGTTACCTGGTAGAAGTAGCTAAAAATACAAGCCCATTTTCACATAAGAGGTTGTGAGGCTCAAATGAGATAAAGAGAAAATGATAACTGCTGTAAGAATGACTCTCCAAATCTACAGTTCACTTAATTATTCTCTTGGCCCTGAAATGAAATGTCAGGGCTTATATACCAGGACTTCTAGAGTAGGATGGTACCTCAAGATGCCATTTAGCCTATCCTGCTGCCTTTAAACAGATAATTAAATGCAGAAAATGAGACCCACAGAAGATAAGTGACTTGTGCATTGGCTCATAGACTGAGTAGCTGAAAACTGAGATAGTGTTTTTCCCACCATATCAGATTAGCTTTTACAGAACATAATGCATCTCACTGGAGTATTTTTTAAATGCCCAATTATTTTTTGCCTTTAAAACAAACAAACACGATTTCTTTAAAGAAGAGATATGAAATGTTTGTAATAGTTACCACTTTCAGAGTGTGAGTTTGGGACACAGAGTATAGAACACTGTAATTGTATTTCTTAGTACAATATTTGTTTAATTTAAAATATTAAGATGCAGAAGAGTTTGAATTTGACCCTTTTTACTTGAGTAACTAAGATCTTTAAACATTGCACAGGTTACTCATCAATGCCAAGTTTGTGGGAATCAGAGAGGGTATGAGTATCTGGTTAATAAATGCAAGAGTATTTACAATGTTTGCTAATTAAAGCAATTGATATTACTTAAGTAAAGACGAGGGTAAGCCTTTATTGAGCATTCTTCCCAAGCGATTAAAGATCGATGAAGCTCTGCTTCAGCTAGCTGAGGGCTATAAATTAGGAAAAAACTTGCTTTTATCCTTCATTTACTTCACTTTATCCCTATGGATTTAGGGAGCTATTAGTGAAACACAGAAGCAACAGACTACAATATATATTCCTCTCCTGATGAGTTGCCATGCTAGCAGTAATCAAAACAACTTAAAAATAATTAACAAAATCAAAAAAAGATCAATAAGCAACCAGCAGAATTTTTCTTTAGTCCTAGTTTTTTTAGTCTTAATTTCTAAGAGGGGAATGATCACTTATTGTTTATCATTGATTGCTGTAAAATGACAACTCAGAATTTTTCAACCTTGCCTGGCTGTATTTACTTGAAGTATTCACTATGGTCAAAAACTTTTTTGCAACTGAGTATGAACTTACATTATGGCTATTTGAATAGGGAAGAAGTTTGAGGAAATTATCTGAAGTGATATAATTTAATTGGCTTATTACCATGTTTGATCTGAAGCAGTACAGTTCTCCATTATAAAGTCTCAAAGAAACAAAGACAAGTTTGGCCATTTACACAAACATTTCCAGTTAAAGGAAATGAGTTATAAATCTTGAATGTCTGGGCTTTCTTGGGAGTCTTCTAGCATTTTTGCTCAAATAGAAAATACATGAGAAAGTCATTGTAGTGGCATTTGGTTCCTTTGATCTTAAATCCACTCAGAATAGTGGAATAACAGAATTATAACATAGCAATTGCATTGCAACATAGTGAGACCTCCACCCCCACAATGACTTTCCTTACTCTTCTCAAGACTCTACATTTTCCAGTAAAATTTATTACATATCCCATTCAACCTAAAGACTTGGTCATTATGTATAATGATCAATTTTATAGTCATCATAGTTTTTTATGTCTATGAAAAGTTTTGACAAATATATCAGTTGGAGAAAACAACTTGACGGATGTGATCACAAAAATTTATTTCAGATTTCTGAATTAAAAAAAGAACTCTGGTAAACTCCTCCATGCATTAAAAATATAGACCCTTTTGAAAAGTGTTTATTTAGAACGTTTGACCATTTTTTGATTTACAGAGAACTCATACAACTTAACATAAGGAAGATAAATGAATCATTTATCTTCCTTTTGTTAAGTTGTATGAGTTCTCTGTAAATTTTGGAGATTCAACCCTTATCGGAAATATCATTGACAAATATGTTCTCCCATGCAGTGGGCTTTCTTGTTGTTTTGTTGATGGTTTCTTTTGCTGTGCAGAAGTTTTTTATTTTGATGTAGTCCCATTTGTTTATTTTCTTCTTAGTCTCCATTGCCCTAGGAGCTGTGTCTGTAAAGATATTGCTACGACATATGTATACTATTTTGCTGCCTATGGAGTCTTGTAGGATTTTTATGGTTTCCCATCTTACATTTAAGCCCTTTAGCCATTTTGAGTTTGTTTTTGTGTATGGTGTAAGTTGGTAATCTAGTTTCATTTTTTTGCATGTATCTGACCAAATTTCCGAGCACCATTTATTGAAGAGGCTGTGTTGACTTCATTGTATGGTCTTGCCTCCTTTGTCAAATATTAATTGAGCATATGGCTTGGGTCAATTTCTGGGTTCTTGGTTCTGTTCCATTGGTCTATATGTCTGTTCTTATGCCAGTACCATGCAGCTTTGATAAACGTGGCTTGGTAATATAGCTTGATATCTGGTAATGTGATCCCTCCAACTTTGTTCTTCTTTCTCAGGATTGCTGTGGCTATTCGGGGTCTTTATTATTATTATTATTATTCCAGATGAATTTTTGGAGAGTTTGTTCTAAATCTTTGAAATATGCCAATGGTATTTTAATGGGGATTGCATTGAATCTGTAGATTGCTTTAGGTAGTGTGGACATTTTAATGATGTTGATTCTGCCAATCCATGAACATGGTATGTTCTTTCTATTGAATATATCTTCCTCTATATCTTTTTTCAATGTCCTGTAGTTTTCCAAGTACAGGTCTTTTACGTCCTTAGTTAAGTTTATTCCTACAGAAGGCCAAGAGACATATGAAAACATGCTCAAAGTCACTAATGATTTGAGAGATGCAAATCAAAACAACAATGAGATACCATCTCACACCTGTCAGAATGCCTATCATCAACAAATGAATGACAAGTGCTGGCGAAGATGTGGAGAAGAAGGAACCCTCCTGCACTGCTGGTGGGAGTGCAGACTGGTGCAGCAACTGTGGAGAACAGTATGGAGTTTCCTCAAAAAGTTAAAAATGGAACTCCCATTTGAACCAGTAATCCCACTTCTGGGAATATATCCCAAGAAACCAGAAACACCAATCAGAAAGGATATATGCATTCTTATGTTCATAACAGCACAATTTACAATAGCTAAGATTTGGAAACAGCCCAAATGCCCATCAGCAGATGAGTGGATTAAAAAACTGTGGTACATCTACACAGTGGAATACTATGCCGCTATAAAAAAAGAAGGAACTTTTACCATGTGCAACAGCATGAATGGAACTGGAGAGCATTATGCTAAGCGAAATAAGCCAGTCAGAGAAAGATAAATATCACATGATCTCACTCATATGTGCGATATAATGATCAACATAATTTAATGAACAAGAATAGATCCAGAGACAAATGGTAGGGTAGGGGGTGGTTAGAGAGCAACCAAAGGACTTGAATGCATGCATATTAGCATAACCAATGGACTGAGGCACTGAGGCAGTAGGGGCTTGCCTGGGGTGGGAATGGCTGGGTGGCGGGGGGGGGGGGGTGGTCAATTGGGGAAAAAGAAGACAAAATGTAATTTTTAAAAAAATGAAAAAATATAGACTCTTATAGTCACAGCACATCTTTAAGTCCCTGAAAGTTTGGGGGTTAATTAAGTCTTTAGTCCTAAAAATAAAGGAAGTAAAATCATCAAAATCTATGAATCTTTTACTTGCTTGATTTTTTTTCTTTACTTCATTTATTTATTTATTTTTTTTAAATTAATCTTTATTGTTGAAAGTATAACAGATGTCCCTATTCTTTTTACCCATTGACCCCTTCCCCCCATTCAACTCCTTCCCCAGGCCTTCACCACACTATTGTCTGTGTCCATGGGTTATGCATATATGCATATAGATTCTTTGATTAATCTCTTCCCACTCCACCCCCCTTTCCTCTGAAATATATCAGTCTGTTGCATGCTTCAATATCTCTGATTCTATTTTGTTCATCAGTTTATTTTGTTCATTAGATTCCACATATAAGTGAGATCCTGTGATACTTTTCTTCCTCCATATGGATTATTTCACTTAGAATAGTATTTTCCAGGTCCTGCCAAGCTGTCTCAAAGAGATTCTTCTTTTTTTACTGGCGCATAGTATTCCATGGTGTAAACGTACCTTAGATTTTTAACCACTCGTCTACTGATGGGCACTTGGGCTGTTTCCAGACCTTAGCTATTGTAAATTGTGCTCATATTAACATAGAGTGCATATATTCTTTCTTATTGGTATTTCAGATTTCATAGCATATACTAGTATTCCTAGAAGTAGTATTACTGAGTCAAATGTCAGTTCCATTTTTAATTTTTTGAGGAAACTCCACACAATTTTCCATAGAGGTTGTACCAGTATGCATTCCCACCTACAGTGTACTAGGGTTCTTTTTTCTCCACATCTTCACCAGCATTTGTTGTTAGTTGATTTATTAATGATAGCCATTCTGGCAAGTGTGAGGTGGTACCTCATTGTAGTTTTAAGTTGCATCTCTCTGATGATTAGTGACTTGAGCATTTTTTCTTATGTCTCTTGGTCATCTGTATGTCCTCTTTGGAGAAGTGTCTGTTTAGGTCCTTTGCCCATTTTTAATTGGATTATTTGTCTTCTTTTTGTTAAGTTCTATGAGTACTTTGTATATTTTGGAAATTAACCCCTTATCAGATGTATCATGGGCAATTATGTTCCCCCATGCAGTGGGCTCCCTTTGCTGGTTTCCTTTGCTCTATAGAAGCTTTTTGTTTTGATTTAGTCCCATTTGTTTATTTTTTCCTTTGTTTCTCTTGCCCTAGGTGATGTATCTGTGAAATTTCTGCTACGTGTGATGTCTGATATTTTATTGCCTATGTTTTCTTCTAGGATTTGTATGGTTTCAAGACTTATATGTAAGTCTTTTATTCATTTTGAGTTTATCCTTGTGTATGGTGTAAGTTGGTGGTCTAATGTCATTTTTTTTACATGTACCTGTCCAATTTTCTGTATATATTTATTGAAGAGACTATCTTTACTCCATTGTATGTTCTTGCCTCCTTTGTCAAATATTAGTTGACTAGAGGCCCAATGCATGAAATTCATGCAAGGGGCTTGGCCTTCGCAGCCGCGGCAGCTTGCCTTGGCCCTCACAGCCCCAGCTTATCTGGAAGGTCGTCTGGAAGGATGTCCAGAAGGTTGTTTGGCTGTCTGGTCTAATTAGCATATTATGCTTTTATTATTATAGATTGCAATGGTTTGGGTAGGTTTCTGGGTTCTCTCTTTTGTTCCATTGATATATATGCCTGTTTTTGTGTCAGTACCAGGCTGTTTTGAATTCAGTGGCTTTGTAGTATAGCTTGAAATTCAATATTGTGAATCCTCCAATTTTGTTTATCTTTCTTTTTTGGTTCCATATACATTTTTGAGTGTTTATTCTAGATTTGTGAAATATGCCATTGGGTAATTTAATAGAGATTGCATTGAATCTATAGATTGCTTTCGGTAGTATGGGCATTTTAATGATATTAATTCTACCAATCCATGAGCATGGTATATTCTTCCACTTGCTTAGATCTTTCTCTATCTCTTTTTTCAATGTCCTGTAGTTTTCTGAGTACAGGTCTTTTACCACCTTGATTAAGTTTATTCCTAAGTATCTTAATTTTTTTTTTTGCAATGGTAAATGGGATTTTAATTTTAGTTTCTCCTTCTGAGAGATCATTATTGGTGTACAAAACTGCCATCAACTTAAGGATGTTAATTTTGTTTCCTGCTACATTACTAAATTCATTTATTGAATTTAGTAGGTTTTTTGTTTTTTTATTTTGGTGGAGTCCTTAGGGTTTTCTATGTACAATATCATGTCCTCTGCATATAATGACAGTTTTACATCCTTCTTTCCAATTTGGATGTCTTTTATTTTTTCTTGCCTCTTCCCTGTAGCTAAGACTTCCAGTACTAGGTTGAATAAGAGTGGTGAAAGTGGACACCCCTGTTTTGTTCCTGTTCTTAGATGGAATAGTTTTAGTTATTGCCCATTCAGTAAGATGGCTACAGATTTGTGTATATAGCCTTTAGTATGATGAGGTATTATCTCCCTATTCTATTCCTACTTAGCTGAGAATTTTTATCAAAAGTGGGTGCCATATTTTGTGGAATATTTTTCCTGCGTCTATTGATATGATCGTGTGCCTTTTGTCTTTCAATTTTTTTATGTGATGTAACATGTTTATTGATTTGTGAATATCGTACCAGCCTTGCATCCCTGGAAGAAATCCAAGTTGATCACCATGTATGATCTTTTTAATATATTTCTGGATTTGATTTGCTAATACTTTGTTGAGGATTTTAGCATCTGTGTTCATCAGATATATTGGCCTATAGTTCTATTTCTTTGTAGTGTCTTTTTTATTTCTTTTTTTATTGTTTAAAGTAGTACATGTAGTAGTATGTATATCTCCTTTTTTTTTCCCCATTGACCTTCCCCCAGCCTCCCCTAACCCCTGTCACATGCCCTCATCCCACCTCTCCAGTGTCTTGTGTCCATTTGTTGTGCTTATATGCATGCATACAAGTCCTTTGGTTGATCTCTTCCCCCCCCCCCACCACTCCCCAACACTCCCCTGCTTTCCCAATGTAAATTGACAGTGCGTTTGGTGCTTTACTGCCTCTGTATCTATCTTTTTGTTCATCGGGATATAATGTTCTTTATTTTCCATAAATGAGTGAGATCATGTGGTATTTTTCTTTCATTGCCTGGCTTATTTCACTTAACATAATGCTCTCCAGGTCCATCCATGCTGCTGCAGATGGTAAGGATTCCTTCTTTTTAATAGAAGCATAGTATTCCATTGTGCAGATGTACCATAGTTTTCTAATCCACTCATCTACTGATGGGCATTTAGGCTGTTTCCAAATCTTAGCTGGTGAATAGTGCTGCTATGAACATAGGGTTGTATATATCCTTTCTGATTGGTGTTTCTAGATTCTTGGGATATATTCCTAGAAGTGGGATTACTGGGTCAAATGGGAGTTCCATTTTTAGTTTTTGAGGAAACTCAATACTGTTCTCCACAGTGGCTGCACCAGTCTGCATTCCCACCAGCAGTGCACGAGGGTTCCTTTTTCTCCGCATCCTCCCAGCACTTGTCGTTTGTTGATTTGTTGATGATTACCAATCTGACAGGTGTGAGATGGTATCGAATTGTTGTTTTGATTTGCATCTCTCTGATAATTAGTGACTTTGAGCATGTTTTCATATGTCTCTTGGCCTTCTTTCTGTCTTCTTTCGAAAAGATTCTATTTAGGTCCTTTGCCCATTTTTTTTATTGGATCATTTATCATCCTTTTATTAAGTTGTATAAATTCCCTGTAGATATTGGAGATTAAACCTTTATCAGTGATAACATTTGCAAATATGTTCTCCCATACAGTGGGCTTTCTTGTTGTTTTGTTGATGGTTTCTTTTGCTGTACAAGAGCTTTTTATTTTGATGTAGTCCCATTTGTTTATTTTCTCTTTAGTTTCCATTGCCCTAGGGGCAGTATCACTGAAAAAGTTCTTTTGGCATATGTCTGAGATTTTGCTGCCTGTGGATTCCTCTAGTATTTTTATGGTTTCCCGTCTTATATTTAAGTCCTGTATCCATTTTGAGTTTATTTTTGTGTATGGTGTAAGTTGGTGATCTAGTTTCATTTTTTTGCATGTATCTGTCCAATTTTCCCAACACCATTTATTGAAGAGATTGTCTTGACTCCATTGTATGTTAATGCCTCCTTTGTCAAATATTAATTGAGCATAGTGGTTTGGGTCGATCTCTGGATTCTCTATTCTATTCCATTGGTCTATATGTCTGTTCTTGTGCCAGTACCAGGCAGTTTTGAGAACAGTGGCTTTGTAATACAGCTTGATATCTGGTATTGAGATCCCACCTACTTTGTTGTTCTTTCTCAGGATTGCTGTGGCTATTCGGGGTCTTTTTTGATTCCAGATGAATTTTTGGAGAGTTCTTTCTAGGTCTGTGAACTATGCCATTGGTATTTTAATGGGGAGTGCATTGAATCTATAGATTGCTTTGGGCAGTATGGACATTTTAATGATGTTGATTCTACCAATCCATGAACATGGTATGTTCTTCCATCTGTTTATGTCTTCCTCTATCTCTTTTTTCAGTGTACTGTAGTTTTCCGCATATAGGTCTTTTACTTCCTTAGTTAAGTTTATTCCTAGGTATTTTAATTTTTTTGGTGCGATGGTAAATGGGATTGCTTTTTTAGTCTCTCTTTTTGTAAATTCTCTATTGGTGTATAGAAATGCCATAGATTTCTTGGCATTAATTTTGTATCCTGCTACATCACCAAATTCATTTATTAAGTATAATAGTTTTTTGATGGAGTCTTTCGGGTTTTTTATGTACAGTATCATATCATCTGCAAATAAGGACAGCTTTACTTCTTCTTTTCCAATTTGAATGCCTTTTATTTCTTCTTCTTGTCTGATAGCAATGGCTAATACTTCCAGTACTATGTCAAACAGGAGTGGTGAGAGTGGGCATCCCTGTCTTGTTCCTGTTCTTAGGGGAAATGGTTTTAGTTTTTGCCCATTGAGTATGATGTTAACTGTGGTTTTATCATGTATGGCTTTTATTATGTTGAGGTATGATCCTTCTATTCCATTTTGTTGAGAGTTTTTATCAAGAAAGGGTGTTGGATTTTGTCAAACGCTTTTTCTGCATCAATTGATATGACTATGTGGTTTTTCTCTCTCAATTTGTTTATGTGATGTATCACGTTCATTGATTTGTGGATATTGTACCATCCTTCCATTCCTGGGATAAATCCTACTTGGTCATGGTTTATGATCTTTCTGATGTAGTGCTGGATCCAATTTGCTAGAATTTTGTTGAGGATTTTGGCATCTATGTTCATGAGGGATATTGGCCTGTAATTCTCTTTCATTGTGTTGTCTTTATCTGGTTTTGGTATTAGGGTGATGCTGGCTTCACAGAAGGAGCTTGGAAGCCTTCCTTCCTCGTGCATTTTTTGGAATAGTCTGAGGAGAATAGGTTTAATTCTTTCTTGAATGTTTGGTAAAACTCCCCTGTAAAGCTGTCTGGCCCTGGGCTTTTGTTTGCTGGAAGCTTTTTGATGACTACTTCAATTTCTTCCATAGTTATCAGCCTATTGAGCTGTTTAGATTCTTCCTGAATGAGTTTTGGAAGGTTGTATTTTTCTAGGAATATGTTCATTTCCTTCAGGTTGTCCACTTTGTTGGAATAGAGTTGTTCATAGTATTTTTTAACAATCCTTTGTATTTCGGTGGGGTCTGTTGTTATTTCTTTTCTTTCATTTCTGATTTTGTTTATTTGGGTCCTCTCTCTTTGCTTCTTGGTAAGCCTGGCTAGAGGTTTATCAATCTTGTTTATCCTTTCAAAGAACTACCTCTTGGTTTTTTTGATCTTTTGTATTGTTTTTTTTTTTTTTTTTTGTCTCTATGTCATTTATCTCCACTCTGATCTTTATTATTTCCTTCCTTCTGCTTACACTGTTGCTCTCTTTCTAAGTCTTTGAGTTGTAGGCTTTGGTAATTTATTACCATTGTTTCTTGTTTTTTGCAGTAGTCTTGTAGAACTATGAACTTCCCTCTCAAGACTGCTTTTGCTGTGTCCCATAGATTTAGGGTTGTTGTGTTTTCATTGTCGTTTGTTGCCATGATGTTTTTTATTTCTTCTTTGATCTCTCTGGTAACCCAGTCATTGTTTAATAGCATGCTGTTTAGTCTCCATATGTTTGATTTTTAAAAATTGTTTTTATTGTAGTTGATTTCTAGTTTTATGCCACTGTGATCTGAGAAGATGTTTGATATGATTTCTATCTTCTTGAATTTGAAGAGATTTTGCCTGTGTCCCAATATATGGTCTATCTTTGAAAATGACCCATGTGCACTTGAGAAGAATGTATATTCTGTGGCTTTAGGGTGAAATGTTCTGAAGATATCAATTAATTCCATCTGGTCTAGTGAGACATTTAGGATTGATGTTTCTTTGCTGATTTTTTGTTTAGAGGATTTGTCCAATGGTGATAGTGGGGTATTAATGTCCCCTACTATGATTATATTGCTGTCAATCTCTCCCTTGATATCCTCCAGGAGTTTTTTTTTTATGTATTTGGGTGCTTCTGTATTGGGTGCGTATATGTTTACCAGAGTTATTTCTTCTTGTTGGATTGCTCCCTTTAGTATTATGAAGTGGCCTTCCTTATCTCTTGTTATGTCCTTCTCTTTGAGATCTATTTTGTCAGATATAAGTATTGTTATCCCAGCTTTTTTTTCATTTCCATTCTCCTGAAAAACGTTTTTCCATCCCTTCACCCTCAGTCTGTGTGTGTCTTTTTTTCTGAGGTGGGTTTCTTGTAACAGCAGATATATGGGTCATGTTTTCTTATCCAATCAGTTACCCTATGTCTTTTGATTGGGACATTTAATCCATTTACATTTAAAGTTATTATTGATAGGTACTTATTTGTCCCCTTTTTTATTCTTTACCCCTGTGTTCCTTTTTCGCTTCCTATTTTTTTTTTTTTTTTTTTTACAGCAGACCCTTTAGCATTTCTTGCATTGCTGGTTTGGTGGTAATAAACTCCCTTAGTCCTTTTTTGTCTGTGAAGCACCTGATTTCACCCTCAATTTTGATTGATAGCCTTGCTGGGTATGGTATTCTTGGATTCAGACCCTTCTTTTGCATGACTTTGTATATTTCATTTCATTCCCTTCTGGCCTGATGAGTTTCTGTTGAGAAATCCGTCGCTAGTCTTATGGGGGTTCCTTTGTAGGTAACTTTCTGTCTCTCTCTGGCTGCTTTTAAGATTCTTATTTTGTCGTTGGTGTTTGCCAATTTAATTATAATGTGTCTTGGCTTCGGTCTTTTGGGGTTCATTTTGCTTGGGACTCTGTGAGCTTCTTGGATTTGTGTGGGTTTTTTCTTCCCTCTATCAGGGAAGTTTTCTGTCATTATTTCTTCAAACAGGTTTTCTATCCTTGCTCAGTTTCCTCTCCTTCTGCGGATGTTGTTTTGTTTCATGTTATCTCAAAGTTCCCTTAGGCTCTCCTCCTGCTTTTAAATTTTTTTTTTCTGGAAGCTGCTCTACTTGGGTATTTTTTCCTACCTTGTCTTCTAGCTCACTGATGTGGTCCTCTGCTTCTTCTAGTCTACTCTTGATGCTTTCTATTGAGTTCTTTATAGCAGCGATGTCATTTTTCATTTCTTCTTGATTCTTCTTCATTTCCTCTTGGTTCTTACTCATATTGTCGAATTTGTCTTCCATTCTTTTCAGCCACCTTATGACCATTTCTCTGAATTCTTTCTCTGGAAGGTTGCTTGCCTCCATTTCATTTACTTCCTTTTCTGGTGATGATTGCTTTTCTTTCATATGCGGGCTGTTTCTTGTCTCTGTATGGTCTCTCTTCTCTGGGTTTCTGGTTATGTAGTTTTCTCTCTCCTTATCCCAGGCAAAAATCTGACCCCTCTGTGTTGGAGTGTAGAGCTCCTCTGAATCCGTGTGTTTGCGCCAATTGGGGACCGATGTTCTTTGGTTCACAGCTGTTTGCTGGGTGCTGTATTTGTAGATTCCCCGGGCTTTTCAGGTGTCCGATAACATCCACTTTCCCCTTCAAGATGGCGTGGTCTCCTTGTCTGAGTCAGTCGCTCCGGGAGGGAACCCAGCAGCAGTGGGGGTTGCCTGGTCAGGGGAGCCCCGTCCAGCAGTCCCCCACAGTCTCCTGGAATATAGCTGTCCCTCAACTCACCAACAAAGACTCCCAGTGTGACCACACACTCTCCCTTTGTTTTCTCACTCACACACTATGTTGCAGTCTGCCTTCCTGTCAGAGCCATCTTCTGTTGCCCTTTCTTTGTAGTGTCTTTATCTGGTTTTGGGATTAGGATAATGCTGGCCTCATGAAAAGGATTGGAAGTAGTCCTTCCTCTTGGATTTTTTGGAATAGTTGGAGGAGAATCAGTGTTATTTCTTTAAATGTTTGGTAAAACTTCCCTGTGAAAGCATCAGACCAGGGCTTTTGTTTGCTGGGAGTCTTTTGATTACTGCTTCAATTTCATCAGTTTTTCTTGGTTTATTCAGGTTTTCTCATTCTTCCTGAATCAGTTTTAGAAGATTATATTTCTCTAGAAATTTATCCATTTCATCCAGGTTGTCCAACTTGTTGGCACATAGTTGTCCATAGTATTTTCTTACAATTCTTTGTATTTCTGTGGTGTCAATTGTTACTTTACCTCTTTTATTTCTTATTTTTTTTTATTTGGGTCCTCTTTTTGTTTCTTGATGAGTCTGGCTAAAGGTTCATCAATCTTTTTTATCTTTACAAAGAACCAGCTCTTTGATTCATTGATCTTTTGTATTGTTATTTTAGTCTCAGTGCCATTTATTTCTGCTCTGAGCTTTATCATTTCTTCATTCTACTTACTCTGGGCTTTTCTTGTTGTTCTTTTTGGAATTCTTTTAGTTGTAGTGTTAAATAGTTTATTAGAGGTTTTTTTGTTTGTTTGTTTCTTGAAGTAGGCCTGTAATGCTTTGAACTTCCCCCTTGAGACAGCTTTTGCTGTGTCTCATAGATTTTGGGTTGTTGTGTGTTCATTTTCATTAGTTTCCAGGAAGTTTTTTATTTCTTCCTTGATCTCATTGGTAACTCATTCATTGTTTAATAAGATGCTATTTATCCTTCATATGTTTGAATTTTTTGAATGTTTTTGCTGTAGTTGATTTCTATTTTTATGCCATTGTGATCCAAGAGGATGCTTGATATGATTTCAATCCTTTTTTGTGTCCTAACATATGGTCTGTCTTTGTGAATGTCCCAGGTGCATTTGAGAACAATGTATTTTCTGCAGTTTTGGGATGGAATATTCTGTAAATGTCATTTAAATACATCTGATTTCCTGTGTCATTTAAATTTTATCTTTCCTTGTTGATTTTTTTTTTCAGGAAGATCTATCCAGTGATATCTGTGGGGTGTTCAAGTCCCCTACTATGACTGTATTGTGGTTTATCTCTCCCTTAAATTCCTCTAGGAGCTTTTTTATATAATTAGGTGGTCCTATATTGGGTATAGATGTATGTTTACTAGGGTAATATCCTCTTGTTATATTGATCCCTTTAGTATTATGTAGTGGCCTTCTTTGTTTCTTGTTGTTGCCTTTGCTTTGAGGTCTATTTTGTCATATATAACTATTGCTATTCCTGATTTTTTTTCATTTCCAGGTACATGGAAAAATTTTTTTCATTCCTTCACTTCCAGTCTGTGTGAATCTTTTGTTCTGAGGTGGGCCATATATATGGGCCATGTTTTCTTATCCATTCAGATACTCTATGTCTTTTAATTGGACCATTTAATTCATTTACATTTAAGGTTATTATTAACAGGTACTTATTTATTGCCATTTTTTCCTTATACTTGTGTTCCTGTCTCTTCAACTTTTTCTTCTTTTTGAAAATATATTTTATTGATTTCAGAGAGGAAGGAAGAGGGAGAGAGAGATAGAAACATCAATGATAAGAGAGCATCATTGATTGGCTGCCTCCTTACACGTTGGGGACCAAGCCCACAACCTGGCATGTGCCCTGACTGGGAATCAAACCATGATCTCCTGGTTCATATGTCAACACTCAACTACTGAGCCCACCAACTTGGCTCTTCTTCTTATTAAAGCACTCCCTTTAACATTTCCCATAATGCTGGTTTGGTAGTAATATACTCCTGTAGTATTTTTTTTTAATATATTTTATTGCTTTTTTACAGAGAGGAAGGGAGAGAGATACAGAGTTAGAAACATCAACGAGAGAGAAACATCAATCAGCTGTCTCCTGCACACTCCCCACTGGGGATGTGCCCACAACCAAAGTACATGCCCTTGACTGGAATCGAACCTGGGACCTGAGTCCGCAGGCAAATGCTCTATCCACTGAGCCAAACTGGTTAGGGCTCCTTTAGTCTTTTTTTTTTTTTTTGGCCTGGGAAGCTCTTTATTTCCCCTTCAATTTTAAATGATAGCTTTGCTGGATAGAGTAGTCTTGAAGTACAAACTGTTACTTGAGTTCAGGCCCTTGTTTTCCTTACTTTGAATATATCATGCCATTTCCTCTGGCCTGAATGTTTCTGTTGAGAAATCAGCTGACATTCTAATGGGTACTCTGTTGTAGGTAACTTTCTGTCTCTCTCTTGCTTTGTCTTCAATGTTTGTCATTTTAATTATGATGTGTCTTGGAGTGGGTCTATTTGGGTTCATGTTGATTGGAACTCTCTGTGCTTCCTGAACTTGTGTGATTTTTTAAATCACCAGGTTAGAGAAGTTATCTGTAATTATTTTTTTAAACAAGTTCTCTTCCTTGCTCAATTTCTTCTCTTTCTGTTATCCATATGATATGGATGTTGTTATGCTTCATGCTATCACAAAATTCCCTTGAGCTATCCTCTAGCTTTTTAATTCCTTTTTCTTTTCGATGCTCTAATTGGGTATTTTTTTTCTACCTTGTTTTCCAAGTCACTGATTCGATCTTTGCCTCATTTAATCTACTTTTGATTCCTTCTGGTGTATTCTTGATGTCAGATACATTATTCTTCATTTCCAACTGATTCTTATTTATATTTCTTGTTTCATGCTATTGTAGTCACCACTAAGTTTCTTAAAATTCTCACTAAGTTCCTGAGCACCTTATAGCCATTACTTTGAAAGTTATACCCGACAAATTGCATGCCTTCATTTTGTTTAGCTCTCTTTCTGGAGTTTCCTCCTCCTCTTTCATTTTGGGGTTGTTTCTTTGTTTCCCCATTTTTGCTGACCCTATATATTTGTTTCTATATATTAGATCAAATTGCTATGTCTTTCAGTCTTCATGGAATGGCCTTATGTAGTGTTTTGTGGGACCCAGTGGTTAAGTGTCTTAGATCTCCTGAGCTTAGTGCTCTAGGGATATCCCTTGTTGTGTTGTTTGGGATAGTTGTAGTTGGGTCTTGAATATTTTCCCATTCATGGGGGGAATATCCTCTCAGGCTGGCTGACTATGAGGCTTACCCCCAACCACGTCATGTGTGCTGTTGTGCAGGTGCTGACAGAACAAAACAAAACACAACAAACCAAGAAATGAAACAAAAACATACATAAGAGTCCTACAATAATAACCAAAGCAATCACAAAGAAGACAGAATTGGGAAGGAGAAAACAGAACAATAATAGAAGAAAAGAAGAAATATGAGGGAAAAAAAGGGGGGAAGAAAGAATATGAAAGAGCAGAGATGAACGAAAGAAAATAAGAATAAAGAATAGGGTAAGAAAAATGTTACAAATGAAAAGAGGAAGAAAATAATTGTGAAAAAGGAAAATAGAGGAAAAATCAGGTAGACAAAGGAAAAGGGTAGGAAAATAGAGGAGAAAGCAAATAGACAGAGGAAGGGAAAAGCGTTGGGGGAATTGGTGAAAAAGTTGAAAGGATTGAGAAGTACAAACTGGTAGCTACCAAATAGTAACGGGGATGTAAAGTACAGCATAGGAAATATAGTCAATAATATTGTAATAATTATGCAGGGGAACACTTTGTAAATTATATGATTGTCTAACCACTATTGCTGTGTACGTGAAATTAATACAGAATAATATTGAATGCAAATTATAATTGAAAAATAAGTCTCAAGAACAAATAAACAATCCCGGATGATTTGAGATCTTTTTTGGTGAAAGTAGGTAAAGAAAATATAACATATAAAGTACAATGAAAAAATATGTTGAACATAATTAGGTTTACATGAAGTATAGGGAAATTATAGAGTGAATATTTTGAACAAAATTTAAAATATAACTTGATAAATAGATAATAGATAATTATGGTTAATTATAAACATAATTCATGTTATTCTTATTTTTATTAATCCTAATCCTCACCCAAGGATATTTTTCCATTGATTCTTTTTTTGTTTTTTAGGAAGAGTGGAAGAGAGAGGGAAAGACATAGGGAAACATTGATGTGAGAAAAACATATTGATTAGTTGCCTCCTACAAGAGCTCTGACCAGGACTCTGACCAAGGCTTGGGCTGCGGAGGAGCCTGCAATCAAGGCAATGCTCTTGACTGGCATCGAACCCAGGACCCTTTGATCCACAGGCTGAGGCTCTACCCACTGAGCCAAATTGACTCAGGTCATGTTAATTATTGAAGCACTGGAAAATATGGAAGGCACAAAGATTTCACCACTTAGGAACAATCATTTGCATTTCCAGTTTTTAAATGGAATGATCTTTACACTGTTTGATAACATAATTTCTTGCTTAAAACATATTGGCAGTCTGGTCAGTGTGGTTCAGTGATTGAATGTCAACCCAGGAACCAAGAGGTCACAGTTCGATTCCCGGTCAGCCGCGTGTCTGGGTTGTGGGCTCAATCCTCCGTACGGGGCAAGCTCATCAATGTTTCTGTCTTTATCCTTCTCTCTTCTCCTCTCTCTCTAAAAATCAATAAAAACATTTTTAAAGAAACTTATTGCAGATAGTTTAAAAAATAAATAATACATAGCAATTTAATTTTTAATGGGTGCATATTATTCCATCAAATGATCATACCAGTATTTGTTTAAAGAATTCTTATTAATGTTCTTTTAGAGTGTTGACCATTTCATTATTATAGGATGAACATTTTATGTTTTATGTGTATGTGTTATATAACACATCATATATGCACATATATATGCACTTAAATTATTTTTTGCATATTGCTTAATTGTTATCCTGCAAAGAGGGAGTGAATAGCCCTGTCTCAGCATATGTCACTAAAAGATAAAACATGCAAAAGCTTTGGTAAAGCAGTGTGCAATCATTAGAGTGGGAACTGACATGTAGCAGTTTGCAATCAACCAGGCACTGTTCTTGCTTTTTGCATAAAGTTAATCCCCTGATGAGGCCAACCATATGATTTTATGTTTAATTCCCCCTTTTACAGATTATTTATTTATGACTTAGGGAGGTTAAATGACATGTCCAAGGACATACAACAAGTAAGTGGATGAGCTAGGATTGTAAACTCAGGAAGTCTAACTCTAGGTTCACATGCCTATTGTGTCCCAAACATCTGTGTAATTTGTTTGAATATTTTATACATGAGAAAAATTTACAATGTATTTCCTTGAAAAATGGAGATAGGCACACCTTTGTGAGAGTGTATGAGGGAGAGAACAGAGGTCTGGGAAGTGAACTGCAAGAGTGAGTGTGGAAATATTAATGTTCTCCTAAGGGAGTCTGTGCATATCAGAAGAGGGGACCTTCTATCAACCACCATTAGTATCTCATTAGCTGAGTGTTTAGGACATGGTTCCTCCTTCATTTGCTACAGACTTACAATCTTCTAAAAAAGTTTCTCAGACCTATTTTAAAATTGAACAAGCAATACAGTATAAGATATGTAGGAAGAATAAATATCAGGACATACTGGTGGCTTTGAAATCCACTTGAAGAATACCAAGTAGCCTTACAATGTTAAAGAAAAAGCAAAGTGCTATAAAACACAGAGTGCTATAAAAATGCCAAAAAAAAAACCCCATAAAACCCCAAAAAAACCTGAAAGGTAAGAACTGACTGGGTTATAAATGGCATATTCATTTTGTTCTTTTTTAATGTTTATTTCATATCTTTGTTTATTAACAAATGTGGGCCATTATTTCTTATTAAAAAACAAACACTGACTTTCTTTTCTCAAAACAAGATGGCATATACTTTATGGATGATAGAGTATTTTTAAAAGAAACTTCAAGTTGAGCGTGTTCTAAGGTAATCTACCACTGCAGTAACTTAGATAACAAACATCCATGAGACTCAGTGGCACAAAGCGCGTTGTTTTTGTTTTTTTTTTTTTTTGCTTCACAGTGTGTTGGGTGGTTGGCTAGGCAGCTTTGTTCATCTCAGTGGACAGTAGGTGTCAGCAGTTGTTGGCTGACCTAGACTGGCCTGCCTGAGACAATAACTGGAAATCAAATTCTTATCAGGTGTTGCTTATATGTCTGGAAGAGGAGACATATTTTTATGACTATGGCAGAGGCACAAAAGCACAACAAGTAAGGGCTTTTACAATCCTTATTTACTTACTGTCTTCCAGAATTTTACTTGCCAAAGAAAGTCACATGGCTATGCTCAGAATCTGAGTGGGAAAATATACCTTTTGATTGGAGGAGGTCAAAAGATATATAACAAAGGCTTTGAATACAGGGAGAGATAAAGAATTGGGGCAGTAATGCAATCAACAGCTGGTTAGATAACAATACTGTGTAATTATCTTTAATCATCTCTATCAGATAAGTAAATATAACTGAAACACATCTCTAATAATATTGATGTTAGGAGATAGAGGTGATCATATTCTATCTTCTTAAGTACTCATATGTGCTGAAGATTATTGGCCAGAGAGGATTTCATTTGTGGTCAAATGGAATCCTAATGATACAATTGCAATTTGCCTTTAATTTTGCCAGAGAGATAAACTAAACACTTACTGAAGACCAATCCAGGACTCTGATGGCATCTCTGAATAATAGCCATAAATTGTATCTTTACCCAAGAAGCTGACTATGCAAGATATTGCTTCACTATGAATATTTGTAAGAAATCTAATAGTAATTTTGTGACTTAATTGGGGATAATGTTATGAGCTTTGTAATAGTGCTTTCCCTAAGACTCACAAGAACATACCACAAAATATTCCTTTCTGATGAAGAAATCAAGAATGAGAGATTAGTCTGATAAAAAATAAAGTAGAAGAACCAAGTTTTGTTCCTAGATGTGTCTGGATTCAAAAACCTGTTCTTGGAGGAGAACCAAGATGGCAGCATAGGTAAATGCCTGTACTTGCTACCTCCCACAACCATACAAAATTACAACTAAAATGCACAACATTTATCATCCAGAACCACGGGGAAGCTGGCTGAGTGGAAGTACTACAACTAGAGAAGTAAAGAAGAAAGCACACTGAGACTGGTAGGAGGTGTGGAGGCACGGAATGGGCTGGTCCAGCACCCTGGTGTGCCACTTTTTTAATTGGG
This sequence comes from Plecotus auritus, assembly GCF_963455305.1. NCBI lineage: Eukaryota > Metazoa > Chordata > Mammalia > Chiroptera > Vespertilionidae > Plecotus > Plecotus auritus. The sequence goes on along the minus strand of NC_137770.1, from coordinate 130,405,631 downwards.
AGAGAGATCGCTTCTGCAGAGGCCGCCCAGAGGAATGAGGGAGCCCAGCCCCACACCAGACACCCAGCCCAGGGTCCCAAAGCTGGGGAAAGAAGTCACTATGGGCAGTAAGAACTATGGGTTGTAAAAACCAGTGCCGACTGGGGCTGAGTGACACACAGGCTGCTAGAGACCCAGCTGCTCCTCTTAAAAGGGGGCCGGCACCTGGAACTGAATTTACAAGCTCCCACTTGCTCTGACCTCCAGTGCCAGGTGAGGCTCTGGGGGACTCAGACACATACGGGGGAAAAAGTGGACTATCTGGCACTGGGGCAGGAACTCCGGCGTAGTGTGCTGGGACCACCCTGGTGCTGGGCTGACTGGCAGCCATTTCTGTTTGCACTGTGTTGGTGATTCCCTGAGACCCCGCCCCACCCAATTTACAACCCCATCCAAGCTGTGTGCAGTGGCTTTTGAATTTAAATGGCCCCAGGCAGTGGCTGACTTTGCAGCTCCCTGGAGACCCAAGAGACAGTGTACCCAGTGGTCAGTGTGAGGCCATATCAGATTACAGCTCTTCACATCCATAGACACACCCAAGGGGCAGACTCAGTGAGCACCAAAGCCCTACTGAAGCAAGTCCTGCCCCATAAGTGTGTCTCCTGCACAGCAGCTCTCCCACTGTAGTTGCAGCTGGTCCCCACAGCCAGTTGGCCTGGAGGTCAATTCCTCCCAGTGATACCAACAGCAATCAAGGCTCAACTACAACAAAACTGTGCACACAGCCCACAAAGGGGTGCGCCAAGACTGTCCACCTTCAGGTGAATGGGGAGGCTGAGCCACTGGGCCCTATAGGACACTTACTACACAAGGACACTCTATCAACTCAAGGAGACTTAGCAGCTACCCAATACATAGGAAAAAAAAAAAAAAAACACAGGGAAGCAGTCAAAATGTGGAAACAAAGAAACATGTCACAAATGAAAGAAATGGAAGAAAGCAAATATATTGGATATATTGAATATTGGATATAGAGTTCAAAACCACAGTTATAAGGTTACTCAAGAATCTTCTAGAAACCTCCGAGGAACTTGGTGAGAACTTCAAGGATATTAGAGAGAATGCTGAAAAAAAAAATTGAAAAGGACCAGTAAGAAATTAAGCATACACTGACTGAAATAAAGAATAATATACAGGGATTCAACAGTAGACTAGAGGATCCAAGAATCAAGTCAATGATTTGAAATACAAGGAAGCAAAAAACACCCAACCAGAAGAGCAAAAAGAAAAAAGAATAAAAAAATATGAGCATAATGTAAGGAGCCTCTGGGACAACTTCAAGCGTACCAACATCCGAATTATGGGGGTGCCAGAAGAGAGAGGGAAAGATATTGAATACTGATTTGAAGAAATAATGAAAAGAAAATTTCTCCTACCTGGTGAAAGAAATAGACTTACAAGTCCAGGAAGTGCAGCAAACTCCAAACAAGAGGAATCCAAAGAGGACCACACCAAGACACATCATAATTAAAATGCCAAGAGCAAAAGACAAAGAGAGAATATTAAAAGCAGTAAGAGAAAAACAGTTAATTACCTACAAGGGAGCACCCATACGACTGTCAGCTGATTTCTCAACAGAAACTATGCAGGCCAGATGGGAGTGGCAAGAAATTTTCAATGTGATGAATAGCAAGAACCTACAACCAAGATTACTCTACCCAGCAAAGCTATCATTCAGGAAGGGCAGATAAAGAGCTTCACAGATAAGAAAAAGCTAAAGGAGTTCATCACCACCAAACCAGTATTATATGAAATGCTGAAAGGTATTCTTAAAGAAGAGGAAGAAGAAAAAAGTAAAGAAAAAAATTATGAACAACAAATACATATCTATCAACAAGTGAACCTAAAAATCAAGTGAATTAAAAACCTGAGGAACAGAATAATCTGGTGAATATAATAGAATCAGGGGCATAGAAAGGGAGTGGACTAATAATTCTCAGGGGGAAAGGGGTATGGGGGGTTCAGGAAGAGACTGGACAAAAATCATACACCTATGGATGAGGACAGTGTGGGGGAGGTAAGGGCAGAAGGTGGGGTGGGAACCGGGTGGAGGGGAGCTATGGGGAGAAAAAGGAGAAACAATTGTAATAATCTGAATAAAGATTTATTAAAAAAAAGATTTAATTCCTTCCACTGTGTAGAGGGCCCCCTGGGAAGGCACTTGAGCATTCTATATTGGCCCCTCTTGCCCTTTTGGCCAAGAGGGACCCTCTTCTCACAATCCAATTGCCCACAGCTGTTGCCTGTGCTTTCTGTTCATGCTGAAGTTGAAGCCTCATGGTGGTTGGTACCATGGATCTGTCTCTCGCCCAGTGGGGTGAGCTGGGCCCTCCCTGGAGAAGAAACCTGGGTTCCCCAAGATATGTAACTAGTGCCGGGGCCCTGCCAGCAGGCGAGGGGATCCCAAGGCAGGTGCTGGGCGTGGAGGCCACGGGGGCATAGGCTACCACGGAGACAGAACTGAACATCACATCACCCTGCTTGGCCCCAGAGGATGGCTGGTTAGCCAGAGACGGGTAAGATTCCTCAGGGAAGGAACAACCTAAGACAGGCACAGTCGCAGAGGGGCCATCAGGAGAGAACTTGGGGGTCAACAGAGGTGGGGCGCAGACCATCACCCCCCCAACTTTGCAGGGGCCTGAACCCTCACCCCTTCTGAGGGAGGTCTCCTGCCCCCATGGCTGCTTCGCTTCCCATGCCCAGCACAAATCAGGACCCAGGTAACAGACAGAGACCGCCGACAGCAGCTGCCCTCTCACTGCAAAAAGACTTGTTTGAGTTGTCTTGTACCCATGGCATGGGGAAGTGGGTTTTTTATATCTAAATCCAACCTAGCACCAGGAATGCTCAGGGCCTACTCAAGAAGGCAAATAATCCTTTCCACTAATATTTACAGGGTAAAATAAGATTGTTGTTAGAGTATTAAATTTGACAGTAAAATAGTAGTCAAGTTCTCAGACTAATATAAATTGGCGAAGTGAAATAAGCGAATATTCTAGAAAAATTAATGGTACTGGACAAAAAGCTGTTCCTAAAGTGTTAACTAAAATTTTTATTGGTAGTTCATCTCATGGTAAAATTGCGTAACATGTAATGAACCTAAAGCAGTCATATTTTAGTGCAAAAAATTAAAATTTAAAAGCTATCAAGACTACATTATAAAATTTCCAAAAGCCTCCTAATATTTAAATCAAAAAAAGGGGGGATAGTAGAAGAATATCATGTAAGGAAAAATATCCTGTAAGTAAATTACATCTAGAAAATTTTTACTTTAGAAAATTAACTTTCATTTGTAATGCTAACAGCAAGACACCCATGAAAAACACACATGGTGTCAAAACAAGCCAAAGGAAAATCAGTTGGGCAAAAAATGAAAAAGGATCCCAACTCAAATTTATAGAAAAGATTCCTTTATTAACTTTTGGTCAAGAATATGTTTGTATATTTTCAGAAAACAACTCCAAGACCATGTGGATTCCTGCAACAGAGAGGAATTGACAGGACTGCTCCAGCCATGAAGGCAGAAGAGAAACAGTCCAGAGATGGAAGACGCTGATGACGCCTTGCCATGCTAGCAGTCAGCAGCTGTGCATCGTGGCAGGTTGCCCAGGACCAAACCAGAGAGGGTCAGACCTGCATTACCACCATTTGTCCACCATCCAGAACTGAAATATCATTGCTGACATGTACACATAAGGATCTGTTTGACATTGAAATTGGGACTCAAAAGAACTGTTGGCCCAGAAAGAAACTCACTACAGACTGACTCATTTGCCTCTCAGCATAACCATTATTGCTTGTCTCATTTTCGGTTCTTATAAGTGTATTTCTAGTATCACATGATCTCACTCATCTAGGGGAAATAATGAACAACATAAACTGATGAACAAAAACAGACCCGGAGACAGGGAAGCATCAATCAGACTGTCAAACCTCAGAGGGAAGGTAGGGGAGGGTGGGGGTAAGGGGGAGAGAGCAACCAAATGACTTGTATGCATGCATATAAGCCTAAACAGTGGTCACGGACAACAGGGGGATGAGGGCATGCGTGGGGAGGGGTTTGGGATGGGAATGGGGGGATGAGGACAAATATGTGATACCTTAATCAATAAAGAAATTTAAAAAAATAACCTTCAATATTTCATATAATACTGGTTTGGTGGTGATGAACTCCTTTAGCTTTTTCTTATCTGTGAAGCTCTTTATCTGACCTTCAATTCTGAATGATAGCTTTGCTGGGTAGCGTAATCTTGGTTGTAGGTTCTTGCTATTCAATACTTTGAATATTTCTTGCCACTCCCTTCTGGCCTGCATAGTTTCTGTTGAGAAATCAGCTGACAGTTGTATGGGCACTCCTTGGTCACTTTTCTCTGGCTGCTTTTAAGATTCTCTCTTTGTCTTTTGCTCTTGGCATTTTAATTATGATGTGTCTTGGTGTGGTCCTCTTTGGGTTCCTTTTGTTTGGGGTTCTGTGCACTTCCTGGACTTGTAAGTCTATTTCTTTCACCAGGTGGGGGAAGTTTTCTGTCATTATTTCTTCAAATAGGTTTTTAGTATCTTGCTCTCTCTCTTCTTCTTGCACCCCTATAATTCTGATGTTGGTACGCTTGAAGTTGTCCCAGAGTCTTCTTACACTATCTTCAACTTTTTGGATTTTTTTTTTCTTTTTGCTTTTTCGGTTGAGTGTTTTTTGCTTCTTTGTATTTCAATTCTTTGACTTGATTCTTGTGTTCCTCTAGTCTGTTGTTGGGTCTCTGTATAATATATTTTATTTCAGTCAGTGTATGTTTAATTTCTAGTTGGTCCTTTTTCATATCTTCGAGGGTCTCGTTATATTTATCGGCCTTTTCTAGGATATTCTTGAAAAGTCTTATAACCGTGATTTTGAATTCTATATCCAGTCGTTTGTTTTCCTCCATTTCTTTCGTTTGTGATCTGTTTCTTTGACGCCGCATTTTCATTGCTTCCCTGAGTTTGTAGGGTAGATTTGTGTGCTAGGTTTCCAATATGGCCCAGTGGGTCTGCTTCCCCAGTTAACCTGAGGTGGACACTCTTGGTGCACCCCTTTGTGGACTGTGTGTACAGCCTTGTTGTAATTAAGTCTTGATTGTTGTTGGTATCACTGGGAGGAATTGACCTCCAGGCCAGTTGGCTATGAGGATCAGCTGTGTCTACGCTGGGAGAAGTTCGGTGCTGGAGACAGCCTTATAGGATTAGACTTGCCAACTTGCAATAGCCTCTGTGCTCAGCTTGGATGGGGTGGAGCCTCAGGGCGGAGCAGACAGTCTTGGCTTCCCGTCAGCCTTGCCCTTGCACGCACGCGCGCGCCTTCAGACCTCTGCCTTCCCCGGCTCCCGAGTCTCCACCCGAGAGTCCATATTCCCCGCACAAGAGCATGGGTCCCCAGGGGCTCGCCTGGAACTGGGGTTCAGTGCAGTCAGAACTGGGGTTCAGTGCGGTCGGGGGCTTCCTTCCCCCTTCTGCCAGAGAAAGTCAGCCAGGCTCTCAGCCGCCCTTCCTCTCTGCACGCACAAAGACCCTTTGCCGTACCTCCAATTCTCTGTGAGCTTTTCTCTTTCCTTCTAGTTGTAGAATTTTCACTCAGCCAGCTTTCCTGTGGTTCTGGATGGTGTCCGTTCTGTCTTTTAGTTGTAGTTTTGAAATTGTTGTGCGAGGCAGCAGTTTAGGTGCTTACCTATGCTGCCATCTTGGTTTCTCGGGATTAAATCTTTCATGTCCTTTTTAAATTGCTGCCAGACATTCAAAGAATTAGTTTGTAAGGTTGTTTGGGATAATTGTACATGAAGGTTATTCTTTAAGAAGAGGAAAAAGAAGAAAAAGGTAAAGATAAAAAATTATGAACAACAAAGTGCCAACAAATACAGATCTATCAACGAATCTAAAAATCAAATGAATAAATAATCTGATGAACAGAATAAACTGGTAAACAGAATAGAATCAGAGGCATGGAAATGGAACAGACTAATGATTCTCAGAGGGAAGGGAGTGTGTGTTGGTGGGGGGAGGGTTATGAAGAGAATAGACAAAGATCTTATATGCATTACCTATGGACACAGAGAATAGGGTGGCGAGGGCCTGGGGTGGGGTGGGAACTGGGTGGAGGGGAACTGTGGGGTAGAAAAAAAGAAGGCATCTGTAATAATCTCAAGAATAAAGATTGAAAAAAAAACATTAAAAAAACACAAAAAAAAACCCTGTTCTTGTTCCACTGCAGCATACTGCTTAACACATGTTTCATATGTATTTGTATTAGAGTAAAATAACTTGTATGTGTTGCTGTGCTTACTGGATAATAAAAGCATCTTTTACCTAATTCTGAATATTTTAGAATGTGCTACTGTTTTTAAATGGACTTACTGAAGTGTAATTTAAATACAATAGAATGTACCCATAATAAGTGTGATGACTTTGGGTAAATATATAGAGTCTTGCTGTTGCCACCACAATCAAGATTTAGAATACCTCCATCACCCAGAAAGTTTCACCATGCCTCTTTGCAGTCATTCTCCACTCCCACCTCTGGCTTCAGACAATCATTTATCTATCTGCCTTCTGTCACTAACTTTCTGTTTTGACTTTCTAGAACTTCAAATAAATGACATAATAAAATATGTAGTCTTTTATGTTTGGCTTATTTTACTTACCAATTTTTAAAGATTCATCTAATTTGTTTGTATATCATCATTTTACTCATTTTTACTGCTTGAGTAGAAGTATGTCAACATACCAAATTTTGTTTATAGTTTGCCTGCCAATAGACATTTGGATTATTTCCAGTCCTGAACTACTAGTATTCTGTTATGAATAGCATACAAGGCTTTGTGTGGACATGTTTTTACGTCTCTTGTGATGATACTGGGAATGCAATTTCTGGGTTATATACTAAGTGCACAATTAACCTTAAAAGAAATTGCTGCTGTGGCAGTACAAATTTTCATTCCCATAAGCAATATATGAGAGTTTTTCCTTGCTCCATATTGTGGGTTGAATTGTGTTCCTTCAAAATTCATATGTTAAAGTCCTGAGTCCCAGAATGTGATCTTATTTAGACACTAGAGGCCTGCTGCATGAAATTCGTGCACTCAGGGGAGGGGGGATCGTCTCCTCAGTCCGGCCTGTGCCCTCTTGCACACTAGGAACCCTCGGGGGATGTCCAACTGACCATTAGGACATCCCCCTAAGCCGGCAGTCAGACATCCTTTGCACTGCCTCAGAGGCAGGAGAGGCTCTCACTACTCCTGCTGCATTTGCCAGCCGTGAGCCTGGCTCAGAACTTCTGGTTGAGTGGTGCTCCCCCTGTGGGAGCAGACCGACCACCAGAGGGCAGCTCCTGCATTAAGCATCTGCCCCCTGGTGGTCAGTGCACATCATAGCGACCGGTTGTTCTGCTGTTTGGTCAATTTGCATATTAGGTTTTTATTATATAGGATAGATGTAATTATTTAAGACTGGGTCATTGGGGTGAGCTTTAATCCAATATGACTGGTTTCCTTAAAAAGGAGGAAATTTGGATACAGAGATACACACTCAGGGAGAATGTCATGTAAAGAAATAGGTGGAAATCAGGGCGATGCTTCTATATTCCAAGGAACACCAAAGGTTGCCAGTAAACCACCAGAAGCTACAGGAGAGGCATAGAACAGATTCCCTGTCACGGTCCTCAGAAGCATCCAACCCTGCTGACACTCTGACCTCAGGCCTCCAGTCTGGCCTCCAGGACTGTGAGATAATACATTTCTGTTGTTTAAGCCTTTCAATTTGTGGAGTTTGCTATGGCAGCCCTAACAAACTAAACAATTCACCTTCTCATTAACTCTTGGTATGATCAGTTTAAAATTTTTTTTAATTTTTAAATATTTTTAGTATGTATAATGGTGTCTCAGTTTCAATTTACATTTGTCTAGTGATCTATGATGTTGAGCATTTTGAGCTTCTTGACTGTCTGTATATCTTCTTTTGCCCATTATTTATTAGGTCGTTTGTCTTATCTTTGAGGATGAGCTCTTTATGCTGGATACAAGTCCTTTTCTAACATACAATTTGCAAATATTTTCTCCCATTCTGTGGCGTATCTCTTTTCATTTTCAAAAAGTGTTTTTTAAAGAGCAAAAGTTCTTAATTATGATGAAGGAAATATACCATTTTTCTTGTGTTTTGTGTTGTTTTTTTTTTGCCCTAAGAAATTTTACCTAACCCAAGATAAAAAGATTTTCTCTTAGAAAAATATTTTCTTCTAGAAGTTTTAAAGTTTAGCTCTTATATTTAAATCTACTTTGAGTTATATTTTGTGAATCATGTGAGATAAAGGTCAAGTTTTGTTTTTTTTTCCCCATACAGGTATTCAGTTATTCCAGTACCATTCACTGAAAACGTGATCTTACCACATTGAATTACTCTAACACTGTGGAACATCAGTTGGCTATATAAGTGTGGGTTAATTTATGGAGTCTCTGTTACCAATACCATACTGTCTTGATTTACTAGCTTTGTAGAAAATTCACTATCTTTGTAGTAAGTTTCAAAATCAGGTAGTATAAGTCTTCTAACATTGTTCTTCCTTTAAAAATTATTTTTTGCTATATTAAGTTCTTTGCTTTTTCATATTTTAAAACCATCTTGATAGCGGTGGAAAAACAACATCAGCACTAGCTTTGATTCACCAACTTCAATTCTTGAGTTCTGGCTAAGAGAAGAATTCAGAGCCTAGACTCACTTTATGAGTAAGAGAAAGTTTATTTTGGAAGTCAGAGAGGCAGAAGTGAGCTGTAGAAAAAATGGGTTCAGGAAACAAGTTACAGCACAAGAAGGGCCTTGGAGCCAGAGAGAGAGAGAGAAAGTGTGTGTGTTGGGGGGAGAGAACACCCTGAGTAAAGAAGGGGGTGGGGAAAGGCACTGGCTTGCTCCCTAGAGAGAACAGTGTTGGGTTCTCCATCCAGAGGGCTTCTATCTGAAGGTCCCAGGGGAGAATCTCAATAGGTCATTCATCAGCTTTCCAGGTGTGCCCCCTTAAGGTCTCCACTGATTGGTCGACACCAGGGGGTTACTAGTTATTGCATCTGGTCCTGATGTCAGTCATGGGCTCACTCTGCCTGGTTTTGTTGCTTTTCTGGGCCTGGAGCTAAGGCCCACATGTCATCTTCAGGGGTTAATGCTTAAGGCAGTGGTCCTGCAAGGGCTTGTAGTTTTTCCCATTGCTAGGCACCTGGGGCTCTCTGCCCTTGTACTCTTCTGCACCGGGCCCATTTTTCCTGCTCTGCTCCTGTCTATCCAACTGCCTACTACAATTTTATCAATTTCTACCGAAAAATTCTGCTCAGATTTTGATTGGGATTGCAATGAACCTATAGATAATTTTGGAGATAATTGACATATTTTTCATATTAAGATATTATATATTTCCATTTATTTGTTTTCTTTAGTATTTTTTGACAATGTTTTGTAGTTTTCAGCATGCAGATCTTTTTTTCATTTTTATTGAATTTATTGGGGTGACACTGGTTAACAAAACGATACAGGTTTCAGGTGCACAGTTCTATAACACATTATCTGTACACTGTATTGTGTCAATACAGTGTACAGATAATGTGTTACAGATAATGTGTTCATCTATTGATGAACACTTAGGCTGCTTATACATTTTGGCTATTGTAAATAATGCTGCAATAAACATAGGAGTGGATATATATCTTTTTGAATTACTGTTTTTGTTTTCTTTGGAAATAAACCCAGAAGTAGAAATGCTGAATCATATGGTAGTTCTGTTTTTAATTTTTTAAGGAATCTCCATAGGGTTTTCCATAGTGACTGCACCAATTTACAATTGTACCAACAGTGCATGAAAGTCCTCTTTTCTCCACATCCTTGTTACCACCTGTCATTTGTGGACTTTTTGATAATTGCCATTTTGACACGATATAAGAAGTCTTTCTTTTTTCCTTTCCCTCCCTCCCTCTCTCCCTCCCTCCCTCCCTCCCTCCCTCCCTCCCTCCCTCCCTCCCTCCCTCCCTCCCTCCCTCCCTCCCTTCCTTCCTTCCTTCCTTCCTTCCTTCCTTCCTTCCTTCCTTCCTTCTTCTTTTCTTCCTTCCTTCCATCTCCCCTGCTACGCATTTCAAAATGGTCTTAATAAAAAAAATAAAACAGTGCTTTTAGCCCATTTTTCTGGTTTTCATGTTTTAAAATTTGATCTGGTGTTTAGATGCAATTCAGGTTTGCTTTTCACATTACTTCATTGCTAAAAATCATGTTTTCTATGGGAAAGAAATATGTATACCTATGACCTCCTGTATATATTTATGTATATGCACTTCCCTACAATGTTCTTGAAGTGTTCCAAATCTGGTTTTTGGTTACACACACACTCATCTTTGTGGTACTAGAATAATTATTCCAGGTTGTCTTGATACACAGATTCCAATCATTCTTTCATAGATGTATGCCAACCTATTAATGAAAAATTAGAGAGCTACCACAATTTTTATGTGCTTTCCTAATCAATTATCCTGTAAAATCTAGACTTGTTAATAATCCTGGTTTTTAGTGATCAATCTTATTCAGTGAATGATACAGCTTCAAGATGTTCTTTCTTATATGTGCTCACACCAGCAATTCACATTTGTAATCTATCTGGTGAGTTTCACTATTTCAGCTTCTAAAATGGCAAATAGATTGCTTATAGCTGAAGAACTACCTCCTTTTAAAATTTTAGTTATAGAATATTTTGTATTGGCAGAATTCAGACCTTAAGTCTATTTCTCAACTACTACAAAATTTTGCCTTCATTTCTTCAGTCTGGTTTCTAAAAATTCTAAATGAGAGTGTGTATGTCAGGGGGAAAGGACTTGAGGGAAAGAAAAATGAGGGTAGAAAAAACATGCTATTTCTCAACATCTCTTACTGATATATTTTTAACATAAAAAAACATGGTTTGTAGGGAGATGTGGGCTCCAGGGATATAAAGCTGAATAGGATCTAATTTTTTCTGGCTGTATTACCCAATCATCATGAAATTTCCCCATTCCCAAAACTAAGACATTGCAGTATGAGAAAATCAGAGAAAATAGATCCTTGCAAGCTTGTGACAAGTCAGGGTGAATAAAATCTTGGTACAAAAGGGGAAAGAAAAATATGCAGGTTTGAGTTCTAGTTTTTATGTAGTTCTCAAGATAGAGACTTACTTCCTTAGAAATCTGAGGGTTATAGTGTCAAGAAAGAGACAAAAGTAATACTTATAGTGACTGGATATAATATTTGCTATGAGAATATTGAAATTATTTATATTTAACCTCTGCTGATGCCTCATGTAATTTCAATCTTGAGCATTATCTTTTTATTGCATTGATGAAAATGAAAAACAATTAAAATCTCAGATTATGTCAGGTTTGTTTAGAAATGTATATTTTTCTATGTACCCTTTTCCAAGCTCACGTGGTTCTTGGCTGAATTTAATTCCTTGCAGCTGTAATATGGAGGTCCTCACTTTCTAACTCACTGTTAGCCAGCAATTATTTTTAATACTTAAGGGATTCTCTTAGGTCCTAGTCACATTGCCCTTTAACAACCTGTTAGTTTATCACTTCAAAGCCAGCAAAAGAATTTCTTATGCTGTAAATGTCTTCCTTCTGGAAGGCTTGGTCTCTTAAAAGAGCTCACCTGATTAAGCCAGGCCCATCCAAGATAATTTCCTTTTTATTTAGCTCCAATTACCTAATTTGGGTTTTTAATTACGTCTTCACAACCTTCTCCATCTTTATTGTAGTAGGTCATTTAATCAAGGGAACAGAATTCATCACATTCATGGTTCAGCCCAAATCAAGAAGAGGAGATTATACAGAGAATGTACACCCTGGGTGGGGATCATGGAGTGAGCATCTTAGAATGATGCCTACTGCATTTTATATGTTCTTACAGACTGCAAATTCATTTTCATATTAAACTAAACAAGGGATAACTAGGGATCCAAATCTGCTGAGGAAAAAAAAAAGCTGTATTTTTTTTTGTTCTGTTTTTCTCATTTATTGCTTTTATCTTGATTTGTAAAACTTTGTAAACATACCCAAATCTTGACTTTGGAACCAGTGGGACCTAAATAAATACTAAGAAAATTGTATTCTCCTAAATCAATGTGGATATTTGAATGATCACAATTTTAGATTATCTGGACCACATTTCCTCTCCTTTATTCCTCTGCCTAAATGCCCACCCTTTCCTTTTGATCTGCTAAATTCTTACTACAAGTTTCACTTCAAAGGTATTTCTTCTCTGAACCCTCACAGATTCCAAAAGTGGATGCAGACACTTTGTTTCACTATACGATACAGAGTCCTCCGTCATGGTAATTATCAGGCATTTTCATCTTTCCTACCACATTATAAGGAGGGACAGTGTATATTGTCAACACTACAACACCCTTGCCCCAGCATTTGCTCATATAGTTCAGCCTCACAATTTCACAAAAATCTTATTAGGTAGGTAGAGAAGTATCATACCATTTTGTAATTAGAGAACTAGAGACACACAACTATCAAATGGCTATCCTAAAATCACATAACTAAAATGCGGCAGATCTGGAATTCAGATAAAGGGTTTCTGAATCCAGCATCATTTTTCTGTTGTTGAAATATTAAATTATAGTAAACCCACAGATATTTATTGAGTAGTAATTATGTTCAAACCTCAGTTTTGTGTTTTATAGGTAATAAAGATTTTAAAAAGCATGTCTTTTTAAAGGTGCTCTTGATCTCTTAATTAATACTAGGACAGTCTTTTTTTTTTTTTTTTTTTTTTTTTTTTTCACCTGCAGGTAATTGATGTATGGTATGCATTAACATGTATTTATTGAAGGTAAATGGATGAATGAATGAGTGCTGATTATCAAAGTAACTCTTCGACATGGGCTTGCAAGTAAAAACCAATCAGTTAGTAACTCCTTTCTTCAACTATTTCAGATTTGAAGGAATATTTATTATGGTTTTCAACTTTGCAGATGTTTCTCGGCTCAGCTGCAGTTCACACTGCTCACTCCTCAAGCATGCCTGAGTCTCTCTGCTCCTCTCTGGGCTGAGCCCTACTGTGAGATCCAGGCTGCAGGGCTGTATCAGTGGTTAGTCTGAGCATCCCCCTCCCCACCCTTCCCTCCTCCTCTGTGTTCCTGCTTGCCCACGTTTACTAGTAGATGCTTCAATGCAGGGATCTCTCAGGCATGCCTGTATATTGAGCAGGGTATACTTTGCTGCATTATAGCAGTTCAAATTGTTGAAATTTCAGGGGAAGAGATCAAGGGGATCTATCACACTGCAATTCCTCTGTCACTTTCACTACTTTTTTTTTTATAGTTTGGAATTTGGTTAAATTAGTTTTATTGGAAAGACTTTTAAGATACTTGAGGTGAATGTCCTACTTCTTTAGATTCCTTTAAACTTCATTTTATTCTTATTATCATGTTTCATGTATATTGGAGTTCCAGCTAGCCCTTTTTGAACCATCTTTGGCTTATCAATAGAGAAATTAGAAATCTAAGCTGAAGGAATGGCAGGCCTGGACTATAGGTATTTATGACCAAAAGTTCCTAGAGGAAATGTTTAGAGTTAGAGCTTCCAGGTAGATAATTTTTTTAGTTTACTCTTATGAAGGGGCATATCAAGGACTGTCTATGTTAAGTTTTAGCATTTACTAGTTAGAGACAAGGATCTCAAAGGTTTCTTCTTTTAATTCCCTATGTGTATGTGTATGTGTATGTGTATGTGTATGTGTATGTGTATGTGTATGTGTGTGTATTGTGTGTTTAGGAAAGAACAAGATGTCATGGTAAGACAGTGTGGTATAGTGTAGAATTTTTTATTGTGACTCCATAGGTAAATACTTTTGCTTATATGCCCTCAATAAATATATATTTATGTGTAAGGTAATGCTTTTTCTACTACATTAATCTACTTTATGTTATAAAACAAAAATAATTAAAAATTATATATAGTATAGAATTTATACTATAAATTTATAGGTACAATATATATACATAGTGTTAATATTTTTCCATGCTAGCAGGTGATCTTGTGTACTCTTTGGGTACATAGACCCCACTTTGGAGGCCACAGGTGTAATGGAGACCACTCAGGACCTGGCTCCAATGTTGGATCTACAATTACTGACAATAATTCAAGGACATTTACTTATTACCTGCACAGTTTACTCTACCCCTTTGTAATGAGGATTCAATAAAATTATAAATGTCAAATTTCTAGCAGATTACTTGATGTAAAATAGTCTCAACAAATTTAAATAGAACCTGAATGGTGTCTCATATTTTTCTTCTCAAGAGCTATGTTGAGGGAAGACAGATATAAATGCTAATGAAGAAAGAACTTTTATTATGATCATGTATATTATTTGATGAGGAAAATAAGAGTTTACCCAATGGAAAACGTTGTCTAAATATTTCAATATGCTTCCTTTATACCTGTTCATGTTTATTTTTTCTCAGCAATTAGTCAAATCAACTTCCTGTATAATAAACTAAAAAATAATTATCAAATGCTTGCCATGACCCCAGCTTTGAACAAGGAGATAAAATGGTTGAAAAGATGGGTGGGCAGTTCATTATTGATTTGACATTCTGTGTGTTTTGTTTTTATTTGATTTATTTTCCTCAACTGTGTTTTATATTTGAATTATACAAACCATGAATTTGACATGGTTTACAGGAGAAAGTGCAGACTTTGGAGTTAAATGTATAGGTTCAAATTTGATCTCTATGATTCATAAACCATGCAATCTCTCAGGCAATATTCCTGAACTTTACCTCTCATATCTGTAAAATAGAGCTAATTATCATCATTTTTAGATTGTTGTGAAGTTTAAAAGATAATGTTTGTGAGGTTATGTTCAACAAATATCACTTACATTTAGGAAACCTTTAAAAAGACCTTGTTAACTATAAAAATAACTATGTCTCAGTTCTAGAAGAGTTTTCATTTAAGTCATGCCTTGTCCCTCAGATAAGAACTAAATTCATATTAATGTGGCCATATCTAATCCCTACTGTAAGTGCTTCTGAGTTTTAATCCTATATTGAGTTTCAATTTTATATTGCCATTTCTCACATATCACATGAACTTTTACATTTTGTAAAAGAATTTGTTGATTATATGTGATGTGTACATATAAGATGAACATCAGGGATGGCATGACTTAGATATTTCCAAAGCGATGAGTGCGGCACTTGTGTGTTCAGGAGGAAATCCAACACTGCATCTAAGGAAATAAGTTAAAAATGTCAACAGAACTACTGCACAGAGATTATTTCTTAAATTTATTTTTTATTAAAGTGTAGTTGATGTATAATATCATTTTCAGGTGAGTTGACATTTTTATCTTTTAGGTACATACCCTTGACTGGGAATTGAACCCGCAAGCCTTCAGTCCACAGGCAGACGCTGTAACCACTGAGCAAATGGCCAGGCTATAAATGGAAGTTTGATATATATATTTGATATTTTACAGAAAGGAAGGGAGAGGGATAGAGAGCTAGAAACATCGATGAGAGAGAAACATCCATCAGCCATCTCCTGCACACCTCCCACTGGGGATGTGCCCGCAACCAAGGCACATGCCCCCAACCGGAATCGAACCTGGGACCCCCCAGTCCGCAGGCCAACGCCCTATCCACTGAGCCAAACCGGCTTCGGCGATACTTATTCTTCTTCTTCACATTTTCCTATCATTTCTTCTTCTCCCTCCCTCTGGCAACTATCAGCTTTTTTCCCTCTGTATTTGAGTCTATTTCTGTTTTGTTTTTGATTTCACATATAAATGAAATCATGTGGTATTTGACTTTTTCTGTCTGGACTTCTTTAACTTAGCTTAATACTCTCTAGATCCATAGTGTTGTTGAAAATGGCAAGATTTTATTTTATTTATACCTGAATAAAATTCCTGTGTGTGTGTGTATATATATATATATATATATATATATATATATATATATATATAAATATAAATATAAATATATATATATACACACACATACACACACACACACACATATATATATATATATATATATATATATATATATATATATATGTATGTATAATCTCCCATCTTTTTTATCCACTCATCTATCAAATGGATACCACCTGGGTTGCATTCCTATCTTGACTATTGTGGACAATGCTGCAATGAACGTAGGGTTTCCTGGTTGGCAAGCTGTATTCAGCAGTATGCACAGCTATTCCCTTTCATCTTGATATATTTATGTTATACTGGTATTCTATATCCTTTATTGTTGTTTAGCATGACTATGGTTTCTGTGTGTATATGTGTGTGTTACTTGCAATATCATCTTCATTTCTGTGATTCTTCATTTTTCTGTTTCTTTAACATACTTTGCTGTTGTTAATTGTTCTTGTATATTAGTGCTATGTTTGGTCATAGTTTTAATTGCTCCATGGAAACATTTTCCTCATGAGTAATTTTTTGCTCATCTCTCCAATTCTTTTTCTTATGCACTCTTCTTGTATATACATTATTTTGAATCCTTTTTAATGCTCATCATTGACTAAAAAGAGTTCTTCCTGGACCAGATATCTGAAGAATTATTTTTCTTTCTGTAGGGAAGACCCAGAGCTGGGTGTCCAGAGAGCAGAATTTTCTCTGTTGCCTAGGGATTTGTATGTGGGTTCTTTTAGCTGTGACTCCTTCCCAACCAAAGGAGATGAAGCTGTGGGGCTATTAATGCTGTTTATTTTTGCTCTTGTGACTCAGCAACAAAGATCAATTGCTACAAAGTGATTTCTCCAGAACTGTCTCTCATTGTTCTCAAAACCAAATGGTTTCCTTGAAAACTCATACTGCCAGTCTGTTCTAGAAATAGGGAATTTTAGTTTTTATCTGACAAGAGGAGCCTTTAATCTTTATGTTCTTGTGAGATCAACAGTAACATGTATTCTCCCTGGACATTTTTAGAAACTGCTGTTTGGTCTTTAATCCTTTTAATAGTGATTTCATCTATTTTGATTCATGATTTTAATTGTGCAATATAAATATGTATTTATATTTCTTTTTTTTAATATATTTTATTGATTTTTTACAGAGAGGAAGGAAGAGGAACAGATAGTCAGAAACATCGATGAGAGAGAAACATCAATCAGCTGCCTCTTGCACACCTCCCACTGGGGATGTGCCCGCAACCAAGTTACATGCCCTTGACTGGAATCGAACCTGGGACCTTTCAGTCCACAGGCTGACGCTCTATCCACTGAGCCAAACTGGTTTTGGCGTATTTATATTTCTTATTCTAAATTTACTCCATCTTTTGAAATGGAAAGATCTCATGTCCTCTTATGAATGAACTGGCTCTATTTACAGCCACTGATGAAGGGAAAACCCAGGTTTCCCCTGCCCATAACTGCTGGATCTGGAACAAACACATTTCCCAAGGCAAACTAATCAATTAAAATGAGATGAGCCACCCTGCGCAGTGTTGCTCAATGGTCACAACATTGGCCAGCTCACTGAAGGGTCACAGGTTCTATTCTTTGTCAAGGGCATGTACATGGGTTGCAGATTCAATCCCTGGCTGGGTCAGGGTGCCAGTGGAAGGCAACCAATCAATATTTCTCTCTGTCTCAGTGTCTGTCTGTTTGTCTCTCTCCCCTTCTCCCTCGCTCCATTCCATTCTCTCTAAGAATCAATAGAAAAAATATCGCCAAAACCGGTTTGGCTCAGTGGATAGAGCATCGGCGTGCGGACTGAAAGGTCACAGGTTCGATTCCGGTCAAGGGCACGTAGCTTGGTTGCGGGCACATCCCCAGTAGGAGGTGTGCAGGAGGCAGCTGATCGATGTTTCTCTCTCATCGATGTTTCTAGCTCTCTATCCCTCTTCCTTCCTCTCTGTAAAAAATCAATAAAATATATTTAAAAAAAAAAAGAAAAAAAAAAAGAAAAAATATCCTTGGGTGAGGATTTTTTTAATTTTATTTATTTATTTATTTATTTATTTTTTTATTAAGGTATTATATGTGTACATATCTTACCATTGCCCCCCCCCGCCCCACTCCCATACATGCCCTCACCCCCCAATGTTTTGCATTCGTTGGTTACTCTTATATACATGCATATAAGTCCTTCAGTTGATCTCTTATTTCCCCCACCTCTCCCTAACCTTACCGCTGTAATTTGACAGTCTGTTTGATGCTTTACTGCCTCTGTATCTATCTTTTTGTTCATCAGTTTATAATGTTTTTCATTATCCCCAAATGAGTGAGATCATGTGGTATTTTTCTTTCATTGACTGGCTTATTTCACTTAGCATAATGTTCTCTAATTCCATCCAGGTGCCTACAAATGGTAGTAATTCCTTCTTTTTTATGGCAACATAGTATTCCATTGTGTAGATGTACCATAGTTTTCTGATCCAGTCATCTGCTGATGGGCACTTAGGCTGTTTCCACATCTTAGCTATTGTAAATTGTGCTGCTATGAACATAGGGGTGCATATATCCTTTCTGATTGGTGTTTCTAGTTTCTTAGGATATATTCCTAGGAGTGGGAATACTGGGTCAAATGGGAGTTCCATTTTCAGTTTTTTGAGGAAACTCCATACTGTTCTCCACAGTGGCTGCACCAGTCTGCATTCCCACCAGCAGTGCACAAGGGTTCCTTTTTCTCCGCATCCTCGTCAACACTTGTCGTTTGTTGATTTGTTGATGATTGCCATTCTGACAGGTGTGAGATGGTATCGCATTGTCGTTTTGATTTGCATCTCTCGGATAATTAGTGACTTTGAGCATGTTTCCATGTGTCTCTTGGCCTTCCTTCTGTCTACTTTCGAAAGGATTCTATTTAGGTCCGTTGCCCATTTTTTAATTGGATCATTTATCTTTCTTTTATTAAGTTGTATAAGCTGCCTGTAGATGTTGGAGATTAAACCTTTATCAGTGATAACATTTGCAAATATGTTCTCCCATACAGTGGGGTTTCTTGTTGTTTTGTTGATGGTTTCTTTTGCTGTGCAAAAGCTTTTTATTTTGATGTAGTCCCATTTGTTTATTTTCTCTTTGGCTTCCATTGCCCTAGGGGCAGTATCAGTGAAGAAGTTCTTTTGGCATATGTCTGAGATTTTGCTGCCTGTGGATTCCTCTAGTATTTTTATGGTTTCCCGTCTTATATTTAAGTCCTGTAACCATTTTGAGTTTATTTTTGTGTATGGTGTAAGTTGGTGATCTAGTTTCATTTTTTTGCATGTATCTGTCCAATTTTCCCAACACCATTTATTGAAGAGATTGTCTTGACTCCATTGTATGCTCATGCCTCCTTTGTCAAATATTAATTGCGCATATTGGTTTGGGTCGATATCTGGATTCTCTATTCTATTCCATTGATCTATATGTCTGTTCTTGTGCCAGTACCAGGCTGTTTTGAGGACAGTGGCTTTGTAATACATCTTGAAATCTGGTATTGAGATCCCTCCTACTTTATTCTTCTTTCTGAGGATTGCTGTGGCTATTCGGGGTCTTTTTTTATTCCAGATGAATTTTTGGAGAGTTCTTTTTAGGTCTGTGAAATATGCCGTTGGTATTTTAATGGGGAGTGCATTGAATCTATAGATTGCTTTGGGTAGTATGGACATTTTAATGATGTTGATTCTCCCAATCCATGAACATGGTATGTTCTTCCATCTGTTTACGTTTCCTCTATCTCTTTTTTCAGTGTCCTGTAGTTTTCCGCGTATAGGTCTTTTACCTCCTTGGTTAGGTTTATTCCTAAGTATCTTATTTTTTTTGGTACGATGGAAAATGGGATTGCTTTTTTAGTCTCTCTTTCTGTAAGTTTACTGTTGGTGTATAGAAATGCCATAGATTTCTTGGCGTTAATTTTGTATCCTGCTACATTGCCGAATTCATTTATTAAGTCTGTTAGTTTTTTGATGGAGTCTTTCGGGTTTTTTATGTACAATATCATGTCATCTGCAAATAAGGACAGCTTTACTTCTTCTTTTCCAATTTGGATGCCTTATATTTCTTCTTCTTGTCTAATTGCAATGGCTAATACTTCCAGTACTATGTCAAACAGGAGTGGTGAGAGTGGGCATCCCTGTCTTGTTTCTGTTCTTAGGGGAAATGGTTTTAGTTTTTGCCCATTGAGTATGATGTTAGCTGTGGGTTTATAATATATAGATTTTATTTTGTTGAGGTATGATCCTTCTATTCCCACCTTGTTGAGAGTTTTTATCAAGAAAGGGTGTTGGATTTTGTCAAATGCTTTTTCTGCATCAATTGATATGACTATGTGATTTTTATCTCTCAATTTGTTTATGTGATGTATCACATTTATTGATTTGCGGATATTGTACCATCCTTGCATTCCTGGGATAAACCCTACTTGGTCATGGTGTATGATCTTTCTGATGTACTGCTGGATCCAATTTGCTAGAATTTTGTTGAGGATTTTGGCATCTACATTCATGAGGGATATTGGCCTGTAATTCTCCTTCATTGTGTTGTCTTTATCTGGTTTTGGTATTAGGGTGATGCTGGCTTCATAGAAGGAGTTTGGAAGTGTTCCTTCCTCTTGAATTTTTTGGAATAGTCTGAGGAGGATAGGTTTTAGTTCTTCCTTGAATGTTTAGTAAAACTCTCCTGTGAAGCCGTCTGGCCCCGTGCTTTTGTTTGCCGGAAGCTCTTTGATGACTGCTTCAATTTTTTTCCATAGTTACTGGCATGTTGAGCTGTTTAGATTCTTCCTGATTGAGTTTTGGAAGGTTATATTTTTCTAGGAATATGTTCATTTGGTGAGGATTTTTTTAAAATGAGATGAGCCAATCAGATTTTCCCGAGAATTTGAACAATGACTTTTTGGTTCAAATTGAAAGATCATAGAAATTCATCTGAGGTAGCCGTACTGGGCTATGATTCAGATAAGTAAATTCAGAGAAGAGAAGAATGAAACATAGTCTAGAGCAGTGATTTTCAACCTTTTTGATCTCATGGCACACATAAACTACATAAGAGTTCCTTCTTTTTCACTGTCGGGTAGTATTCCATTTTTTAAATGTACCACAGTCTTTTTATCCATTCATCTACTGATAGGCACTTGAGCTGTTTTCAGATCTTGGCTATTTTAAATAACACTGCTATGAACAAAGGAGTGCATATATTATTTCTGATTGGTGTTCCAGGATTCTTAGGATATAGTCCCAGAAGTGGGGACACTAGCTCAAAAGGCAGTTCCATTTTTAATTTTTTGAGGAAACTCCATACTGCTTCCCACAGTGACTATACCAGTCTGCATTAGGTATAATTTTGAATCTTTTACACCAGATGGCTATTGTTGTGCTGGCTGCTGTCATTTTTTAAATTTGACAATCTAAGGGAAAAGACATTAGTGCCCAACTAAATACCAGTAGTCAGGTATTACATGTTTTAAAATTTTTTGTGGCACATCAGTTGAAAATCGCTGGTGTAGAGCAAACTGGAGAAGCAATGAAAAAGAGAAGCAGAGACCAAAGATACCCTGTGATTTCTAAAAGGTAGAAAAAGTATCCTATCTCTAGTCCCTTTTCTATTCCCTTGAGGCATGGGTATAATATGTCTTATTCTTCAATTCTGTGAGATCTCTGTTTTTCTACTATGCCTTACTTGACCTGTGTAGTAGGTCAGTATGTCTTTGTTTCTTGTAACCAAAGAAAACAACAACAACAACAACACACACACTCAAAAGAAAGGTTCCACAGACAGGACTGATGGCATTTAAATTAGAAATGCTAAAATTAAAGCAAAATGTTATCATATGCACTAAAATAATGGTTTAAATAAGGAAAATGTTTGCACTGTAGATAAATTCTTGGAAGAATCTGGTATGTATATTGAGGAACATTTATAAAGAGGTAAGGCAGGTCGTATCTGGTCCATGTTAATATGAGTTCATCCCAAAGAGGGCATGTTGATTTGGTGTGAGATAGTAAGTTAATTAGTGCAATAAATTAATATAGCACACAAGTGACAATACTGTATCCAAAGTAATTTATTGGTGTTAATTTTTTCATTTGCAAGTGCACAAAGTTCACCTGTTAAAATGGATGTTTTAATATAAACTATAAATTATTTTTGAACTTGCACATTTTAAAAATTAGCTGTAGTTTAGTTAAACTTGTGTGAGAGTTGTGGGGAGCAACTTTCTTTCTTAACCCTGCAAAGTTGAGTAATTTTGTTTTGTGTTTTGTATATAGGGAAGTAGGTACCACCAGGCCCATAGGCAAAATTATGAAGAATGGCTTGTCTTCTGGTATCATCAGGCTTCCCTTTCTTCGCTTTTTTTTTTTTTTTTTTTTTTTTTTTTTTTTTTTTTTTATAGCAGAGCTTACTTTCCGTTTTTTTTTTTTTTTTTTTTTTTTTTTTTTTGCCTGAAGTGTTTTAGAACCCCTGCTCTTTCTTCTTTTAAAAGTTACTCTTAGGACAGGATCTAAAAATTGTTTACACCAGGGTTTTAAAAACTGATAAAAATGTTTTATTCTTAACTTTACTGTTAATAATATGCCTGCTATTTATTTAACATTTTATACTTTGCTAAACACTTTCACATACCCTGTATCATTTAATCACCACTACAACCTTATAAAGAAAATGGAATCTCAACTTTATGAATGATGAAACCAAGACATACTAAAACTAGGCTTTGAGTTCAGGTCTCTAAACCCTGACTTTCCATAATAATGGCTGTTTTATGAGAATCTGACACGTTTGCAGAGATAAAAATCTGAAGCTAATGAGTCTTCGATTAGAATTTGTGGTGTCACTTGTTGTCTGCAGTGAGCAAACTTTCTCTGTTAACTATTTCATTTTCTCCATGGTTACAATTCATAGACTGGCAGATTACTGGGTTGAAGGCATGAGAATCTAATAAAAAAATGAAAAGGGAGATGTTACTTAATTTAGGAGAAAATTGTCTTCAGTGTCTCTGAAGACAATTACAAAGAGTTATGTAATTAATTATTAAGGCAATGTAGTATGGTGGAAAGAGGACAGGCTTTAAAATCTTGCAGACATGGGATTTGAACCCAATTCCAGACCTGCCACTTACCAGCTGTGTGACTTTGGGTAGAGTCATTGAATCTCTTCGAGCCTCAGTTTCTTTATAACTAGAACTATTAATATCTCTTTTATAGAACTAGTGTGAGAGTTCATTGAAAAGCACATGAAATTAAAATGCAAACAATAATTTATTGAACAATAAGTAAATGTTCCCTTAATTTATACCAACAACTGTGGGGCAGGTACTATTGTTATTAGCATTTAACAGATCAAAAAACCAAGCTTAAAGAAGTTCACCAACATCCCTAAAGTCACACACTAGTAACCTGCGGAACCCTGGTTCATACGTAAGTCTACATGATTCTAATGTCTGTGATATGAAGTACATAGTACTTAATACTTGGTACCTCTCCTATAAAGATATGCATTTTTAATGATGACTAGAGTGGACATCTGTTGTTTTGGTCTGCCCAGAAATACTTTTCCCATTTTTCTAGCAGGTTTTTTTCCATTGAGAAATGAGTTTTCAGCCACTTCAATTAATGGAACTGTCGCCACCCAGCCACAGGGATTAGTACAAGGGGAGGGTAAGTCAAGTAAGGACATTCAGAATCTTCCTTATGCTATGTACAAGGGAGTGAGAAGTTTTTTTAGTTCCTTTAGGATTGCTATAGTAGGATAATGCAAGCTGGAAGCTGAAAGCTAAATAATAACTGAATAACTGATCATGTGAACCATACCATGTTTGCTCCACAGACAGAGAAAGTCCCCTGAAGAGAAAGGAGGTCAATGCAGAGATAAACTAAATGAGGAGTGAAGAAGTCTTGAAGATAGAAAAAGTTCCTGAATCAAAATTTCGTATAGTCCAGTGAGGTAATACTTCTTCCTCATTTGTATGAACTAGTTTAAGTTGTATTTCTGTTACTTGCAACTGAAAGTAATAAAGAGAGCATAAAATGTCATCAGTTATTTCTTTTAGAAATTCAGAAAAAAATGTGTCCTCTTTTGTAATGAGCTTCTACTATAAGACTTTAAAATAAAATAATTTTGTGCTTGAAGGGAAAAATAACTGTATGAAAAATTTTAGTTATAGTTTCTCAGAGAGGCTGAAAAGTATTTTTTATTTTAGTTTTCTTGAAAATATGACAGCAGGTAGTAATAGTCATGATTCACTATTTATTAGACTTATCTAAAATAAAGGGAAACATTTTTTGACTGAGTAATTTTTAAAAATATATATATTTTTACTGATTTCAGAGAGGAAGGGAGAGGGAGAGAGATGGAAACATCAGTGATGAGAGAGAATCATCGATCAGATGCCTCCTGCATGCCCTCTACTGGGGATTGAGCCCACAACCTGGGCATATGCCCTGACCAGGAATTGACCCAAGACCTCCCAATTCATAGGTCGATGCTCAACCACTGAGCAACACTGGTTAGGCTTGACTGAGTAATTTGACACTTTTATAACAATACAAGGTGGGGCAAAAGTAGGCTTACAGTTGTTTGTATAGAAAATAATAGAATCATTGATAAATAATAATCCAAGAATAAGCTGTGTTTCACACACTCACAACTATAAACCTATTTTTGCCCCACCCTGTCTATTGTTTTCATTTCTTCTGCTTGGAAAGCTCATCCTTCAGATCCTCAAACAGCTTCCTCTCATGCTTCATTCAAGTTCCTGCTCCATATCACAGTGTGGCTCTCCCTGACCCTTCTCTATAAAAAGTACCCTACTTACTTTTTATCCTCCTCCTGACTTTTTACTTCAGGGAATGTCTAGATACCTGACAGTGTACTCTTTATATATTGGTTTATTTGTTTATCACTATTTCCCACACTAGAATATAAACTCCATGAGAACAGGGACTTTGTATCAATATTATAGAATGAATGAATATTTTTAGGTAAAATATTTGCTATAACACTTAAGTGTGGTAAAAATAAGAGCAGCAAAGACAGGCTGGTTGGTGAGCTTTGATCAAACCAATAATCCAGTCTACCTTGCAGTTGGCGGTAGTCATGTGATAAATTGAGATGTGAGGAGGAGTGAAGTATATTACTCACAGGCCTGGTCCATAAATCCTTTCATGCATAGGGTTATCATAATCTTAGTGTGTTTAGGACAGGCATGGGTTACACTTGTCAAGTCTGGTTACTGGCACTTTTACTCTCTAAAGTATCCTAGTTTTGACAATTTTATAGACGCAATAGCTATGTGTAACACACTAGGCCTTTTTCTCCTCCTCAGCACATCGCAGAAAAGCCCTGTGACTTTGGAAGCCGCACATTACAGGTTGTGTAGCCACAAGAAGGAAAGACCCTGAATCCTTGTGTCACCACTTGGACTTTGAGCAAGAAAAAAAAAATTTGTGCTTGAGATATTATACATTTTTGAATTGGTTTATTATAGCAATTAGCCTATCTTTACTAACACAGGAATCTAAAGCTAGAATTGTGAATATTTAGAATCTATAAATTAGGAAATACAGATACTTATTTTTAACTGATGGAAACATAATTCAACTTTGCAATTATAAATTATTTTAAAAGCCTTACTGAATCAAATCAGGCATAATATTCTAATAATTCATGATTTGCTTTATAATTACAATGTTGTTAGTAAAAATCAACTCAGAGTCATAATAAATAAATTGAGCCTAGGCTGCCTGTCTCCATGGGGATAGGTAATCTGACTATTCTACTGTGGAATATTCCGGGTGCATGTAAGAAAATATTATATGATTGGCTGGAATAATTTGATTACTGTATGTTCACCAACTGGAAAGTCTAGTCATAATATCATTTTTGTCTTCATTTTGTCCCTAGATAACCAATTCATGAAGTCAATCAAGCTGAGTCAAATCTTTCTGGAAGGCAGAAGTCTTGCAAACTGTCTCTGACACCATCTGCTGCAAAGAAAGAAAAAATATGGTGTACTAATTGGTGTGCTATGAAATAGCTGAGGGACTGAATGGTCCTGGTGTTGGAGTCAGCGGATTTCTGTGAGATCGCAAATTCTGACAGATGCTAGAGGGTACAAAAATATGGAGAGAACTTCTTTCCTGAAGTTTGACCTGCTTTGTGGTCATCCAAACAAGTGAGCAAAATCAGATTTCTTTTAGGCAATTATACATTTCTTAAATATTAAACTAAACAAACATATGCTTACTGAGACTATAGTCAAAGAATACAATTACATATTGGAGAATAAAACAAGTATCCTTTATCCTCCTTCTGATTTTTTTTTTTTTTTTTTGCAGGTAGCCACTACTAAAAATTATTTGTTTTGGTCTCTACTTTTATTTTGGAAGATTTTCACAAAGGTCTGGTGACTCTTGTCTTTTGTTCTTTGTAAGAGTGAGTGACAAAAATGTTGGCTGGGAGCTTTGTGTGGGGGAAGCAAGTCCTTTTGACAAATGAGTTTAACCATAGGGTGATTGCATCTGGCTAGCCAGAATTTTCACTTTGGCAACCTTCAGTATCAATAGCTGGAGAATGTTTCCCTTGTGAAGTCATTTGGGTTCCTGCCTAAAGAGTAATTCTGTACACCAGCCTCTTGTAGATGGACCAAGGGAAGGGGGTTGAAGTTCCAGATTTCAGCATGCAGATTTCTCTTAAATCCCAAGATTCCAACTTGAGTCTCAACTCCTCTCCAAGCCAAATGTTCATAAGGTCCCAACTTTAGATCCTTTCAATTTATGCAGGAAAAACTTCCCATCTCTGAGGTAGAGTTGGACATTCTGACTCTGGGGTGGTTACTGGGCTGTGTGAGGGAGGCAGAGCTTTGGAACTGACTTTATCCCCTTGCTCCACCCTCACCTTCTGATGCTCCATGAGTGGAATAAGATAAGGAATACCCCTCCCAATTAATCATATTTTGTGGACTTAACAATTTGCAAATTGTTTTACATGATATAACAAATATGGGCCAACATATAAACAAAAATGAAAAAAATATTTAGCTAAAGTGTTACTTTTGTCATTTTTTAAAATTTTATGTTATTGTTTAAAGTATTGCAAATAGTAGTACATATGTCTCCTTTTTTTCCCCATTGACCTTCCCCCAACCTCCCCTACCCCCCTGGCACATGCCCTCACCGCCTCCCGGCCCCAGTGTCTTGTGTCCATTGGTTATGCTTATATGCATGCATAAAAGTCCTTCGGTTGATCTCTTAACCCCTTCCCCTCCCCCTCCCCAGCCTTCCCACTGTAATTTGACAGTCTGTTCGATGCTTCTCTGCCTCTGTATCTATTTTTGTTCATCAGTTTATAATGTTCTTTATTATCCACAAATGAGTGATATCATGTGGTATTTTTCTTTCACTGACTGGCTTATTTCACTTAGCATAATGCTCTCCAGTTCCATCCATGCTGCTGCAAATGGTAAGAACTCCTTCTTTTTTATAGTAGCCTAGTATTCCATTGTGTATATGTACCACAGTTTTCTAATCCACTCATCTGCTGATGGGCATTTAGGCTGTTTCCAAATCTTAGCTATGGTGAATTGTGCTGCTATGAACATAGGGATGTATATATCCTTTCCGATTGGTGTTTCCAGTTTCTTGGGATATATTCCTAGAAGTGGCATTACTGGGTCAAATGGCAGTTCCATTTTTAATTTTTTGAGGAAACGCCATACTGTTTTCCACAGTGACTGCACCAGTCTGCATTCCCACCAGCAGTGAAGGAGGGTTCCTTTTTCTCTGCATCCTCTCCAGCACTTGTCATTTGTTGATTTGTTGATGATAGCCATTCTGACAGTGTGAGATGCTACCTCATTGTGGTTTTGATTTGCATCTCTTGGATCATTAGTGACTTTGAGCATGTTTTCATACGTCTCTCGGCCTTCTGTATGTCCTCTTTTGAAAAGTGTCTATTTGGGTCCTTTGCCCATTTTTTGATTGAATTGTTTATCTTCCTTTTGTTAAGTTGTATGAGTTCCCTGTAAATTTTGGAGATTAAACCTTATCAGAGATAACATTGGCAAATATGTTCTCCCATGCTGACATGTATTTTTAATTGAATTTTATTGGGGTGGCATTGGTTAGTAAAATTATATAAGTTTCAGGTGTACAGTTCTATAATATATCACGTGTATATTGTATTGTGTGTTCACCATCCCCACATCAAGTCTCCTTCCATCACCATTATTCCCCTTTTACCCCTTTCTACCTTCCTTTACCCCCCTTTCCCTCTGGCAATGATACTGTTGTCTGTCTATGAGTGTTTTCCTATATTTTGCTTAATCCCTTCACCATTTCCACCCAATCCCCTGACCCTCCTCCCCTCTGATAGCTGTCAGTCTGTCCTCTGTATCTATGAGTTTGTTTCTATTTTGTTTGTTAGGTTTTTTTTATTCATTAGATTCCACATAAATCATATTAGTGACATGCGTATCAACATCAGCCTCTAAAATAAATGAGGGGGTATTTTAAATAAATACTTTTTTCCTAATGATGATACCCAGTATCAAGTATTTTTTTAAATTAAATTTATTGGGGTTACATTGGTTAATAAAACCATACAGGTTTCAAGTGTCAAATGAATAAAACATCATCTGCACAGTGCATCATGTACTCATCACCCAAAATCATGTCTCTTTCCATCCCCATTTATCCCCCCTTTGCCTACTTCCACCTCCATCCACCCCTCTTTCCCTCTGGTCATCACCACACAGTTGTCCATATAACTCCTTCAGCAGAAATGCTTTTAATTTGATTTGAGTAGAAAATTGCATAACACATGACACTTTCCTATTGAACTTGGAATATATGGCTCAGGTTTTTCTTATGACAGTTATTAGAAGAACGTAATTAGTAGGCAAACTTTTATGGAATATTATTCTCATGAAACAAAATGTTGGAAAATTATTTGCAAACTTGATGGTACCAGGACACCAGAACAATCGTTTTTACATGAAATTGTAAAGTTGACATAATAGTGCAGAATTTTCCTAAGAGTAGGGTGAGATTGCAAACCATACATTCTATTTAAATCAGCACACATCCAACAGGCAACCTGAGGAGAAACTGAGACATTCCCATTTGAAATAGGGTAGTAGAGAAATCATATTTCTTTTTTTTAAATTTATCTTTATTGTTGAAAGTAATACAGATGTACCCTTTTCAGTCATATTTCTTTATGCATATTAATAATATGTATTATCCACACTAAAAACTGCAGAAATATCATGTCATTTATAACAGAAAGATGATAGCTCAATATACTTTGTATTCTAATAAATCACTGAGCAAGCTAAAACAATTTAATTATTTTTTTTCAGGCTGAGTAAATCTATAAATTAAGTAGGATGGGCAGATATAGGTAAAGATGTCTTTTTTGAGGGAAAGTCTTCAGTCATTATTTGAATTTGTTGTTTAATATACCAAGATATTTACCAAAATAAAGAATCAGTACCTATATTGATGTGCTTATTTGGTTATTTTATTAAGGAACTTTCAAAGTGGGAGGAGAAACCAAGATGGCGGCATAGGTAAACACCTGAACTGCTGCCTTGCACAACAATTTCAAAACTACAACTAAAAGACAAAACAGACATCATCCAGAACCCCAGGAAGGCTGGCTGAGTGGAAATTCTACAACTAGAAGAAAAGAGAAAAGCACACCGAGATTCAGAGGAGCTGCGGAAGTAAAGGCAGAGGTACGGAGGCACGCATGCGGAGAGGGCTGGCAACTGAGTATGTGGCTGTCTTTTTCAAGCTGAAGGGAGACAAAACCTCCCGACTGCTCTTAACTCCAGTTCTGGGCGAGACTCTGTGGACCCAGCTCATACGGGGAGAAACTGGACTGTCTGGCAGTGCGTGGAACTCAAGGGCAGCTTTCTTTCAGAGGTGTTTGCAGCAATTACCAAGGGACACTGAGATCCGGGGGCCTCTTAGGGCAGGGCTGACTGGAAGCCATTGCTGTTTGCTCCACCCTGAGACTCCACCCCCCCCCCTCAAGCTGTGCGCAGAGGCTTTTGCATATGAATGACCTGGTCCTTTGAAATCTAAACTTACCTAACAAATTGCAGCTGAGTCAGTGAGACCCAGAACATCCAAAAGAAGGCCCAAGGCCCCACAGCAGCTTGCATTGCTTCACAGCTGGGCCTCATCTGGGCACCTCCAAAACCCAAACAAAGAAGAGGAATCTGCAGATCTCTCCATAGTTCCTGCTGCGTGGCCTCAGGCAGAGGCTAAATTAGCACCTCCTTGGAGATCCAAGAGCCAGTGTACCCAAGGGTCAGAGGAGGACCATCCAGATTACAGCTCCTCAGATCCATAAGGAACACACTCAGGGGGCAGACTCAGTGAGCACCAAAGCCCCACTGAAGAAAGTCTTGCCTCATAAGGGTGTCTCCAGCACAGAAGTTCTCCCATTGTAGACACAGCTGATCCTCACAGCCAATTGGCTTGGAGGTCAATTCCTGCCAGTGATACCAACAACAGTCAAGGCTTGACTACAACAAGACTGTGCACACAGCCCACAAAGGGGTCCACCAAGAGTGTTCACCTCAGGTAACCGGGGAGGCTGAGCCACTGGGCCCTATAGGACACCTAGTACACAAAGCCACTCTATCAACTCAGGGAAGCAGCCAAAATGCGGAGACAAAGAAACAGATCACAAATGAAAGAAATGGAGGAAAGCAAACTACTGGATATAGAGTTCAAAACCATGTTATAAGGTTTTTCAAGAATTTTCTAGAAAAGGCCAATAAATTTAGTGAGACCCCCGAGGATATGAAAAAGGACCAACTAGAATTTAAGCATACACTGACTGAAATAAAAAATAATATATAGAGATCCATCAGCAGACTAGAGGACCGCAAGAATCAAGTCAAAGATTTGAAATACAAAGAAGCAAAAAACACCCAACCGGAAAAGCAAAAAGAATAAGAATCCAAAAATATGAAGATAGTGTAAGGAGACTCTGGGACAACTTCAAGCATACCAACATCCGAATTATGGAGGTGCCAGAAGACGAGAGAGAGCAAGATACTGAAAACCTATTTGAAGAAATAATGACAGAAAACTTCCCCCACCTGGTGAAAGAAATAGACTTACAAGTCCAGGAAGCGCACAGAACCCCAAACAAAAGGAATCCAAAGAGGACCACACCAAGATACATCATAATTAAAATGCCAAGAGCAAAAGACAAAGAGAGAATATTAAAAGCAGCAAGAGAAAAACAGTTAGTTACCTATAGGGAGCACCCATATGACTGTCAGCTGATTTCTCGGCAAAAACTATGCAGGCCAGAAGGGAGTGGCAAGAAATATTCAAAGTGATGAATAGCAAGAACCTATAACCAAGATTACTCTACCCAGCAAAACTATCATTCAGAATTGAAGGGCAGATAAAGAGCTTCATAGATAAGAAAAAGCTAAAGGAGTTCATCACCGCCAAACCAGTATTATATGAAATGCTGAAAGGTATTCTTTAAGAAGAGTAAGAAGAAGAGAAAGGTAAAGATAAAAATTATGAACAACAAATACATATCTATCAACAAGTGAATCTAAAAATCAAGTGAACAAAAAATCTGATGAACAGAATAAACTGGTGAATATAATAGAATCAGGGGTATAGAAAGGGAGTGGACTGAACAATTCTTGTGGGGAAAGGGGTGTGGGGGGTGCGGGAAGAGACTGGACAAAAATTGTACACCTATAGATGAGGACAGTGGGTGGGGGTAAGGGCAGAAGTTGGGGTGGGAACTGGGTGGAGGGGAGCTATGGGGGGAAAAAAGAGGAACAATTATAATAATCTGAACAATAAAGATTTATTAAAAACAAAAAAATAAAATACAAATAAAAAAGAAACTTTTGAAGTTATTTTATTATAGGCAACACCAGATATGTCTGGGGATGTAGCCTCTGAGCAGGTAGCCTCAGGTTCTGTATTAGTTCTTATTGTTGTCATAACAGCACATTTCAAATTTAGAAGCTTAAAATAGCACAGCTTTATTATCTTACAGTTCTATAAGAGTCCTACACCAATCTCACTGTGCAAAAATCTTGGTATCTGCAGGGCTTCATTCCTTTCTTGAAGCTGAGAATCCATTTCCCATCTTCTCTAGGCTGCCCAAATTTCTTCAACTTTAAAGCCACTCATGTAGCATCCTTAGAATCCTGCTTCTATTTCCCCATCTCTTTGTGACAGGAGTCTCTATTTTTTAAAAATCTGTTTTTATTTATTTCAGAGAGAGGAAAGGAGAGGTAGAGGGCGACAGAAACATCAATGATGAGAGAGAATGATCCATCGACTGCCTCCTGCACGCTGCCTACTAGGGATCAAGCCCTGACCTTCTGATTCACGGGTTGACATTCAATCTTACTGAGCAACACAGGCTGGTCAAAATTCTCTATTTCTAAAGACTATGTAATTAAATTGGACCAACCTGGATAATTCAAACTAATATTCCATTCTTTAAAAAAAAAATAAAGAAAGAAATATATCATTGATTTCAGAGAGGAAGGAGAGGGAGAGAGAGATAGAAACATCAATGATGAGAGAATCATTGATCAGCTGTCTCCTGCACGCCCCCTACTGGGAATCTAGCCCACAACCTGGGCATGTGCCCAGACTGGGAATAAAATCCTGACTTTCTGCTTTATAGGTGATGCTCAACTATTAAGCCACACCAGCTGGGCAATATTGCATTCTTAAGGTTCTTTAACTTACTTATATCTAAAAAGTCTCCTTTGCCATGTGAAGTAACATATTCAAAATTTCTGGGGATTGGGGTGTTGAATATGTTTCATGACCATTATTCTTCCTACCATATTTTCTAACTTTGAGTTCTCTGGCAAAGCAGAGATGCAGATCCAGTTCCATATATAATCTCATTTTTGCAGCAAGTTCCTATATACTATTTTCCTGGGGCACCACACCATAAGATCTTCTGTGTATTTTTCTTTTCATGAATTTGAAAAATATAGAATTCCAAGCACTGTACTAGATATTGAGGAAATAAATGGGAAAGACAGAGGTTCTGTTCTCAGAATTTCCTAGTGGAGTAAAAGATAATCACAAGAGGTTATAAGATGCCATGGAGGAGATTCCAAGGCATGGTGGATGGGAGGATGGCACTGAAGGAGAGTGTGAGTGAGTGAGGGAGCAAAAGGGGAGTGTGTGGATGTGTGGTGTGTGTGTGTGACTGAGTGAGGGACAGCTAGATCTCGCAGGACCTTCAGAGCCTGGCAGACCAGGCTTGCATAACCAGGCAGCCTCTGCTACCGCTGTAATCTCTGGAGCACTGGCTCTGCCTCACAGATGGCGCCATCTGGAAGGGAAGAGCTGCTGTGACTGGGAGTCTAGCCTCACCTCCATCCAGGGTGCCCTCAGACACCACCGAGACCCTACAGCCACTCCGGCAAGGGACCTGCTGTATTGGCTGCCGACCCACGGCTGTTATAAATCCTTAGTGAAAAAGAACTATGCGTGGAATTGTGGAGGTTATAGGACCATTACATTTTTACTTATTTTACTGCTACATTCCTAAGATTATGGGGGTACAAAAAAGAACAAGATTTCTGCCTTTGTGGAGCTCAATAAATAGATAGTTCAAGATTCAAGGAGTTTAATGTCCTAATATAGTATATTTAGCAAGAGTGAGAACATTTTTATACATCAAAGATAAGAAAAGTAAGTTCAGAGAAAGACTGGTAAAGAACTAAAGTGGTTAAGAGGGTTGACAGTCAAAACCTAAGATGGTTAGAAGTGTCTACTTGAAAGCCTTACCTTTAAATAAGAATACTGAAGAGAGCAAAGGCGTTCTGACCTTGAGAAAGTTTACCTGTTAGGGAGCGATTTTTATTTTTAATCTAAAGGCAAATATTCTGTTGTTGATAATTTTGAATGTTTTTTACCCTTTAGTTGACCTTTTAAGATGGACTTAGTTTCCAGTAAAGGAATTACTTTTGGCAGACAAAAAGAGTAAGCAGGCCTCTAAATAGAAGGAAATAATTTCTACCAAACCTAGTTACCACTTAACCAAGGGGAAAGGACTAATTTTTAAAGCTGATCCATTATCCTGGTTTTCTTTTTTGGATTAAGGTGCTAAACAGATGATTGTACCTGACTGTAATGATCACTTATCACTGCCATTTCCAGCAAACTTCTGCAGAATGCTTTCAATTGTCCCCTAGAACACCTTCCCACCCTTTACCCTTCTTAAAAAGAAAAGAAACCTGGCAAGTTTGGGTGATACCACTATTATGTGAAATCCCAAAGAGACTATCTGAATTCTGGAGAATGTTAGGAGAATGTTACTAAGATTCATGATGAAGAGATGGGATGAAGGAGAGCATAATAGCATCTCTGAAGTACTAATTGGAAAAAAGCCCTCTTTTTAGTCCCATTATTCCCTGTCTTGCTACACTGCATTTTTCCCTTTGCATTTCTTTAAAGTCTGGACTTTTGACTTGACTTATTCGTATTAAAACATCTCTAGAATATGTGGACTGGGTCAAAGAATCTAGGTTTAACAGCAGAATTCTATTGCTTTATCTTATCACAAGATATTTAGTACTTTCAGGTAAAAAACAACAACCCTCAGTCCTTTTGTGTGTGGTGCTAATTATCTAAATTAATCTAAATATCTCTGACAAAAATAAATACATGAGTCAGTACAT
Source organism: Plecotus auritus (assembly GCF_963455305.1). Taxonomy (NCBI): domain Eukaryota; kingdom Metazoa; phylum Chordata; class Mammalia; order Chiroptera; family Vespertilionidae; genus Plecotus; species Plecotus auritus. The sequence continues at coordinate 130,370,909 of NC_137770.1, read as the reverse complement.
TTTAACTTATAGTGGTAGCAGGCAAAAAAAAATGACAGATGTACCTATTAATAGTTTTGTCATAAGAACCTGGAACTTCAGAATTTTCAAGTTGAATGGGGAGTTTTTGTAATAAAATATGAATATCATGCACATTATTATATTATAAAGATTTGCAGTTATCCTTGATTGCAGCTAAGGGATTACATGTTTTTAATGAAGTGTACATTATCAGTGTGCAAAGCAATAAAATGAAAAAGTTACAGAACTGAAAATTTAATATATATGATAATAAACATAAGTGTATTAGAGGAAAAGAGGCAGAATTAATTATAGTTTAGTACCCAGAGGGTGAATAAAAATGGGAAAGAATTACAAAATAAAAAATTAATTTTTAATTAGTTTAGCACAATAAAATTAGACAATACATTTTTAAAGGTCCTGATAACACAAAGTATTTCATAAAAGGGAAGCAAGAAAATTGTTAATTATAAGCAGTACATAAATTGGGAATTTATTAAATCTAGAAATAATGATTAAATTTATAATTAATTTGTGGTTTCATTGTGAAAACTAATCACAAAAATGTTTTAAATATTCTAAATATTCAAGTGAAATGCAAAGATATGCTTAAAGTATTTGTGACGTTCAAGTGCTTTTGAATACCAATAATGCTCTCCAAGGCTTTTCTGTGAAAGAAGCATGAAGTCAGACATTTTACTTTTCTCTTTGAGGTCTTTTTACATAATTTTTAGTATTTATGTCTGTGTATGGACTTGGTTACTTTTAATACCTCAGGAAATACACTTCTTATTTTTTTATTTATTGTCTAAAGTTTTATATATGTCTCCTTTTTCCCTGATTGATTCCCCCTAACCCCAGCCATTCCTACTCTGGGCAAGCCCCGACCACCCCAGTGTCTGTGTCCATTGGTTATGCTAATATGCATGCATACAAGTACTTTGGTTGCTCTCTAACCGCCCCACCCCCCTTGCCATTTGTCTATGGATCTATTCTTGTTCATCAAATTATGTTGATCATTATATCCACATATGAATGAGATCCTGTGATATTTATCTTTCTCCAACTGGCTTATTTCACTTAGCATAATGTTCTCCAGTTCCATCCATGCTGTTGCAAATGGTAAAAGTTCCTTATTTTTTATAGTGGTGTAGTATTCCACTGTGTAGATGTACCACAGTTTTTTAATCCACTCATCTGCTGATGGGCACTTAGGTTGTTTCCAAATCTTGTGCTGCTATGAACATAGGGGTGCATATATGCTTGGTGTTTCTGGTTTCTTGAGATATAGTCCTAGAAGTGGGATCACTGGGTCAAATGGGAGTTCCATTTTTAACTTTTTGAGGAAACGCCATACTGTTTTCTACAGTGGCTGCACCAGTCTGCATTCCCACCAGCAGTGAAGGAGGGTTCCTTTTTCTCCACATCCTTGCCAGCACTTGTTTGTTGACTTATTGATAATAGCCATTCTGACAGGTGTGAGATGGCATCTCATTATTGTTTTGATTTGCTTCTCTCAGATGATTAGTGACTTTGAGCGTGTGTTCATATGTCTCTTGGCTTTCTGTATGTCCTCTTTCGAAAAGTGTCTATTTAGGTCCTTTGCCCATTTTTTGATTGGATTGTTTATCTTCCTTTTGTTAAGTTGTATGAGTTCCCTATAAATTTTGGAGAATAAACCCTTATCAGAGATAACATTGGCAACTATGTTCTCCCATGCAGAGGGCTTTCTTGTTGTTTTGTTGATGGTTTCTTTTGCTGTGCAGAAGTTTTTTATTTTGATGTAGTTCCATTTGTTTATTTTCTCCTTAGTCTCCATTGCCCTAGGAGCTGTGTCTGTAAAGATATTGCTACGACATATTCTGCTATTTTGCTGCCTATGGAGTCTTGTAGTATTTTTATGGTTTCCCGTCTTACACTTAAGTCCTTTAGCCATTTTGAGTTTGTTTTTGTGTATGGTGTAAGTTGGTGATCTAGTTTCCTTTTTTTGCATGTATCTGACCAAATTTCCTAACACTATTTATAGAAGAGACTGTCTTGAGTCCATTGTATGCTGTTGCCTCCTTTGTCAAATATTAATTAAGCATAATGGCTTGGGTCGATTTCTGGGTTCTTGGTTCTGTTCCATTGGTGTCTATGTCTGTTCTTGTGCCAGTACCAGGCAGTTTTGAGAACTGTGGCTTGGTAATATAGCTTGATATCTGGTATTGTGATCCCTCCAGCTTTGTTCATCTTTCTCAGGATTGCTGTGGCTATTTGGGGTCTTTTTTATTCCAGATGAATTTTTGGAGAGTTTGTTCTAAATCTTTGAAATATGCCATTGTTATTTTAATGGGGATTGCGTTGAATCTATAGATTGCTTTGTGTAGTATGGACATTTTAATGATGTTGATTCTACCAATCCATGAACATGGTATGTTCTTTTATTTGTTTATATCTTCCTCTATATCTTTTTTTCAATAGAGACCTGTGGTTTTCTGAGTACAGGTCTTTTACCTCCTCCGTAGTTAAATTTATTCTTAGGTATCTTAATTTTTGGTGCAATGGTAAATGGGATTGTTTTTTCCTTTCTCTTTCTGTGAGTTCATTATTGGTGTATAAAAAGGCCATAGATTTCTGGATGTTAATTATATTGAGGTATGATCCCTCCATTCCCACTTTGTTGAGAGTTTTTATCAAGAAAGGGTGTTGGATTTTGTCAAATGCTTTTTTCTGCATCGATTGATCTGATTATGTGAGTTTGTCTCTCAACTTGTTGATGTGATGTATCACATATATTGATTTGTGGATATTGTACCATCCTTGCATCCCTGGAAAAAATCTCACTTGGTCATGGTGTATGATCTTTCTAATATATTGCTGAATCCGATTTTCTAGAATTTTGTTGAGGATTTTAGCATCTATGTTCACCAAAGATATTGGCCTGTAGTTCTCTTTTTTTGTGGTGTCTTTATCTGGTTTTGGAATTAGGATAATGCTGACTTCATAGAAAGAGCTTGGAAGTTTGCCTTCCTCTTGAATATTCTGAAATAGTCTGAGGAGGATAGGTTTCAGTTCTTCGTTGATGCTTGGTAGCACTCCCCTGTAAAACTGTCCGGACTAGAGCTTTTGTTTGCTGGAAGATTTTTTATCACTGTTTCAATTTCATCATTAGTTATCAGCCTATTCAGGTTTTTTATTCTTCCTGATTGAGTTTTGAGAGCTTGTATTTTTCTAAGAACATGTCCATTTCGTCTAGGTTGTCCATTTTGTTGAAATAGAGTTGTTCATAGTATTTTTTAATAATCCTTTATATTTCTGTGGGGTCTGTTGTTATTTCTCCTCTTTCATTTCTGATTTTGTTTATTTGGGTCATCTCTCTTCTGATTTTGTTTTATTTTGGGTCATCTCTCTTCGCTTCTTGGTGAGCCTGGCTAGAGGTTCATCAATCTTGTTTATCCTTTCAAAGAACCAGCTCTTGGTTTTGTTGATCTTTTGTATTGTTTTTTGGGTCTCTATGTCATTTATTTTCACTCTGATCTTTATTATTTCCTTCCTTCTACTTAAGCTGGGCTTTTCTTCTTGCTCTCTTTCTATTTGACTTGTAGGATTAGGTAAATTATTACCTTTTTTTCTTGTTTTTTTGAAGTAGACCTATATAGCTATGAACTTCCCACTCAAGACTGCTTTCACTGTGTCCCATAGATTTTGGATTGTTGTGTTTTCATTGTCGTTTGTTGCCATGATGCTTTTTATTTCTTCTTTGATCTCTCTGGTAACCCAGTCATTGTTTAATAGCATGCTGTTTAGCCTCCAGGTGTTTGATTTTTTAATTGTTTTTATTGTAGTTGATTTCTAATTTCATGCCATTGTGATATGAGAAGATGCTTGATATGATTTCTATCTTCTTGAATTTGGAGAGACTTTGCCTGTGTCCCAATATGTGTCTATCTTTGAAAATGACCCATGTGCACTTGAAAAGAATGTATATTCTGTGGCTTTGGGGTGAAATGTTCTCAAGATATCAATTAATTCCATCTGGTCTAGTGAGTCATTTAGGATTGCTGTTTCTTTGCTGATTTTTTGTTTAGAGGATTTGTCCAATGGTGATAGTGGGGTATTAAAGTCCTCTACTATGACTGTATTGCTGTCAATCTTTCCCTTGTTATGCTGCAGAAGTTTTTTTTTAATGTATTTGCATGCTCCTGTATTGCATATATGTTTACCAGAGTTATATCTTCTTATTGAATTGCTCCCTTTAGTATTATGTAGTGGCCTTCCTTATCTCTTGTTATGGCCTTCACTTTGAGGTCTAATTTGTCAGATAAAAGTATTGCTACCCCAGTTTTTATTTTCATTTCCATTTGCCTGAAAAATCCTTTTCCATCCCTTCACCATCAATCTGTGTAAGTCCTTTGTTCTGAGGTGAGTCTCCTGTATACAGCAGATATATGGGTCATGTTTTCTTATCTATTCAGCTACCCTATGTCTTTTAATGGGGGCATTTAATCCATTTACATTTAAAGTTATTATTGATAGGTACTTGTTTGTCACCATTTTTATTCTTTATGCCTGTGTTCCTTCTCTCCTTCCTATTTCTTCTTTTTACAGCAGACCCTTTAGCATTTCTTGCATTGCTGATTTGGTGGTAATAAACTCAGTCCTTTTTTGTCTGTGAAGCTCCTGATTTCACCCTCAATTTTGATTGATAGCCTTGCTGGGTACAGTATTCTTGGATTCAGACCCTTGCTTCGCATGACTTTGTTTATTTCATTCCATTCCCTTCTGGCCTAATGTATTTCTGTTGAGAACCAGTTGATAGTCTGAACAAAGATCTTTTGTAGGTAACTTTATGTCTCTCTCTGGCAGCCTTTAAGATTCTTACTTTGTTATTTGTGTTTGCCAATTTAATTATAATGTGTCTTGATGTTGGTATTTTGGGGTTCATCTTGTTTGGGACTCTGTGAGCTTCTTGGACTTGTGTGATTTTTTTCTTCTTTCCAATATCAGGGAAGTTTTCTGTCATTATTTCTTCAAACAGGTTTTCTATTCCTTGCTCAGTTTCCTCTCCTTCTGGCACCTGTATTATACAAATATTGTTTAGTTTCGTGTTGTCCCAAAGTTCCCTTTGGCTCTCCTCCTGTTTTTTTAGTTTTTTTTTTTTCCAGTTGCTGCTGTGGTTGGGTATTTTTTCCTATCTTGTCTTCTAGCTCACTGATGTGGTCCTCCACATCTTCTAGTCTACTGTTGATGCTTTCTATTGTGTTCTTTATTGCAGCGATGTCATTTTTCATTTCTTCTTGGTTCTTCTTCATTTCCTCTTGGTTCTTACACATATTGTTGAATTTGTCTTCCATCCTTTTCAGTGTCCTTATGACCATTGCCCTGAATTCTTTCTCTGAAATATTGCTTGCCTCCATTTCATTTATTTCCTTTTCTGGTGATTCCTCTTTTTCTTTCATATGGAGGCTGTTTATTTGTCTCCCCATGTTCGCTTCTCTCAGTGTGTCTGGTTATGTAGCTCTCTCTCTCCTGCATTGACTTAAAGGCACAAAATACAACATGACAATAGACAACACACAGGGCACCAAACCCAAATGTATTCATGATACCAATAACCCCAAATAAAGGTGACCACCAGAGAAAAGAGAATTAGGGGAGAGAAAAATGTGCAAAAATGATATTGAGAAAAGGAAAAAAATGTAAGAGAGAAAATAAGGAGAAGAAAAAAGAAGGGGAAAAATATATGTATATGGGGAGAAAACTCCAAAAAACCAATAACTAATCCAAAAAATGCAAACAACAAATACCCAGAGATGAATGCCAACAACAAACAACAACTAATTTAAAAAATACAAACAACACCCAAACAACAAACATCCAGATGAATCTGAGGAGGCAGAGCTCTCTCTAGGCAATATCTGACCTTTCTGTCCAAGGATTGCCTCACCAGTTGTGTTTAATTCACCAATTCCTGGGTGGATGTTATTCAATTCAGTTGTTCATTCTATCTGCTTTGTGAGAAGGTGCAGGACCTGTCTGCGTATTTGGCTGCCACTCTGTCTCCCCCTGGAGAAACTTTTTAGGCACATATGGCCGGGGAGGCTGGAGTCTCGGTGTTTGTGGGTTCACAGCTGAGGCAGCTGGTCCTTGGGCGTTGTGGTTGTAGGGTCCCAGGAGTATCTGAGGTCTCCCCAGTTGAAGATAAGACTGGGCTTCTCATCATAGTTGCTCTCCCCTTCAAGATGGCACAGCACAGTCTCTCTGGCAGAGCCGGCCACTCCAGGATAGATTTTAGCAGTAGTAGAGGCTGCCCGGCCAGGGGAGCCTGGTCTGCCAATCCCCAACAGTCCTGTGGAATATAGCGTCCCTCATTCACCAATACAGACACTCCCCGCATGTCCACGCACTCTCCTTTTGCTTTCTCACTCACACACTATCTTGCAGCCTGCCATCCCGTTGGCCACCATCTTGGATCTCAGAAAATACACTTTTTTTTTTTAATCATAGTGTTGCTGCTTTCATAGGTTTATTATGATGAAAAATATATTTTATAAAATGAAGTAAAGATACAACAGTCAGAACATATTCTTTCAGTCTTTATTTATAATGAGTACCTAACACAGTCTTAAAGGCCACCTAGCTGATAGTTAGGCTTGATATATACACATGGTTTCTGAACCACCAGGGAGTGATGGAGCACACAATTTTGGGTGAGTTACAACCTTAATCAGTGCAGGGTTCAGAGAGATCAAAATTTTTTTTCTGTGAATGAGCATGGTTGGTAGATTTGACTGAAAGTAATTTGTAGACTGTTTAGTAACTGTTCCATCTTGAAAAAGTAAGTGAATCTCCAAAGGACTCCTAGGAAAAGTTATTTTATTATGTTGTATATTTTAAGGCAATTGATACTGACATTTGCTGGATTAGTTTGATTGGAAGGTTGTCAACTAAAAATTGATTGAATTCACTAGTTCATTACATAGAAGACCAATGTGCTTGGTTAGTATTTTCAGATACCCCTCAGGTGTCTCCTGGCTTCTTGTTTGCCAGATTTTGACATTTAGTGTATTATTTTTATGCAATTGAAATTCCTTGTTTAAGTGTCTTTGATTACCTGTTATGAACTGAATTGGGTCCCCTAAAATTCATATGTAGAAGTCCAAACCAACAATGTGACTGGATTCTGATATATGGCCTTTAGGGAGATAATTAGGGCTGAATTAGGTCATAAGGATGGGTCACTAATACCATAGGACTGGAGCCCTTATAAAAAAAAGAAACGTAATAAATCTTTCTTTCTCTCTGCATGCACACAATCTGCCATGTGAAGACACAATGAGAAGGTGACCATCTGCAAGCCAGGAAGAGAGACCTCACCAGAAATCAACCCTGCTAGTGCCTTGATCTTGGATATCTAGCCTCCAAAATTGTAAGAAAATACATTTCTGTTGTATAGCCATCCAGTACCCAAGAGGGAAGTTTGGTTAGATTAAATTAATTATTTTGTGATCATAAATTTTTTAATGGATTTTTATTTGTTTCAGAGAGGAAGAGAGAGGGAGAGAGTGATGGAGAATCATTGATTGGCTGCCTTTTGCACACCCCACACTGAGGACTTAGCCCACAACGTGGGCATGTGCCCTGACCAGAATCGAACTGTGACTTTCTGGTTCACAGGTCAACATTCAACTATTGAATCACACCGGCCAGGCTTTGGAGCTTGTTTTACTGTGGATACTATGTAAATACTCAGGAAAAATAATGCAGTGATCAACTGAGCAGCCTACTGTTTTTTTAAATTTTGGGATTATGTGAATTATTATGCTTATTCATAAATTTTATGATTATTTTAGTGTAATGTTCACCATGTTTCTAATGGTTTCAGAGCAGTGTGACCTGACACTAAGCTGAATAGAGGCCTACTTCTTAGTTCTGATTTTTGTGCCTTTTTCATGTTTAAAAGAGAGTTCACAATGGGTAAAGGCATTTTAATATGCATAATACTATGAGGAGTTTATGGGGAGGATACTAACTCCTTCATATGAAATCTATTTATTTGACTATTCAGAGAAAGCAAAACTTCTTAATTCTATTTTTTAGTACCTTTTTTGGTTAAGAGCTAAATAGATGCTAGTAATCATGCCTTCATCAATGAAAAACACTACTCTTCTTTATTTCATTGGAATCTATATTTTTATTCTTGCCACATAAGTCAGTTGCGATGGAATGGTATTTAATTTGAGTCACATGCTCTCAAAAAGAAAAAAATGTTTTGGGTACACATACCATTCCAAAAAATACTGTTTTCTATTTTTTCAAAAAATGAAAATGTTTATTTTTATATCTTATGACTTTGAAAATAAGTACTACTATTTTATAGAATTACACCTTTTATTTTAGCAGTGTACTAGCACTGTCACTTAATTTTATTAATGTCATTTTACACTGTGGCTTGTGTTGCTCAGCGGTTAGAGTGCCAGCTTGCCCATGGAAGAGTCTCAGGTTTGATTCCTGGTCAAGGGCACGTACCTGGGTTGCAGGTTCAGGGCCAGGGCTGGCGTGTGGGGGAGACAATCAATCGCTTTGATGTTTCTCTCTTTCCTTCTCTCTCTTTTTACCCCTCCCTCCCTCCCTTCTACTCTTTCTAAAAATCAATGTAAAAAATATCCTGGGGTGAGGATTAACAAAAATTTTTAAAAAGTCATTTGCTTTTTGTATTTGGATTCCTTAATGTAAAATGTGGATATAATTCATGTCATAATGGGGTTGTTGAAAAGACAACAAAAAATGTGTGTTATATTTAGCATAGTGATAGGCACATAGGCAATGAAAGCTATTTCTCTGAAGAATGAAAATTTGAAAAACGTACATTATTTCACTACATTCAAGGTTGCCAGAACTTGGGCCTAAGGTCAGCATGAATGTTTTCCTGAGTGTCCCATGTTTCCAGGTGGTGCTGAGATCAGGATACCAGCATGGGCCAATCTTCTGTTTTACACTTGCTTTTTGGAGTCTGTTAAAGGATGAACTGTGGTAATGCATATCTGTAGACACTTTTCATAGCCCCTGAGATGCAGTAGGTGGCCACTGCATACTGAATTGTAGCCAGTGACATCATGATCATTAACCACTCTTTAATGTTCAGTTACTGCTCATTTCCCATTTGGCACCCTGGTGGTGGTTCTGGGCAATGACAGTGGGTATTGGCTATATCTGTAATTCCAGGATTTTATTTGTAGGAGAGTCTACACTAAATCAAGCAGTTATAATAGAGAGACACAGAGTGAGGGCTCCTTAGTTTAGTCTTTCTGTCATTATTCCAGTTCATTCTTGATATGATTTATGGTAATAGGCAAACACAGAAAATTATTTGAAGAGAGATAAATTGAAAATGCAGGTCTCATAGTAGCTTGCAAACAGAGAAAGATTTCAGCAATATATAAAAGTGACAGGATGGTCTCTATTGGGTAGTGATTGATAAAATATGCGATAATATTTGAAAAATAAGAATACATTGGAATTAGTCCAAGTAGTGACAACAATTAGAAATAAAACTCATTCATATAGCATTATAAACAGAAATAAATTACCTTATTGAGTTTTTCATGACTGTATTGTTAAGATGTTTGACATATAGCTGTCTGATGTATTTCTAGATGCATATATATATATATATATATATATATATATATATATACATATATATATACACACACACAATAAAGGACAGTCAATGTTTTCCTTAACGACTGTTGTTTTTAGTAAGGTGGTTAGTGGATATGAGTAAATTATACACATAGAAAAAACCAGTGTTAGGAAATATCACATGTGGCAGATAAGTGTAATAAAAGTACTGGATCATCACAATGATCACATTTGATACTGAAAGGAAACAAAATTAGCACAGGACATAGACATTGAATATATATTTATTAAATTAATAATTCTGTGGTGGATCATAGGCTAACTCCTTAAGAGAAAATATGTGCAAACAACAGCTCTGGCAAAGGGTCAATATACAAAATATATAAAGAAATCATACAACTCAACACCAAACAAACAACCCAATTAAAAAATGGGCAGAGGACCTGAACAGACACTTCTCCCAAGACATATGGAAAGATGCTTAACTTCATTAGCTATTAGGAAAATGCAAATAAAAACTATAATGAGATACCACCTCACACCTGTTAGAATGGCAATTATCAGCAAGACAAGTAACAACAAGTATTAGAGAGTTTGTGGAGAACTCTCATTGACTGCTGGTGGGAATGTAAACCCGTACCGCCACTATGGAAAACAGTGTGGAGGCTGCTCATAAGAATAGAGTTATCATTTGACCCAGCAGTCCCTCTTCTCAGTGTCTACCTGAAAATTTTGAAAACATTTATTTGCAAAGACATATATGCACCCCTATGTTCATTGCAGCATTATTCACGGTGGCCAAGAATGAAAACAGCCAAAGTGTCCTTTGATAGATAATTGGATCAAGAAGATGTGGTACATACATACAATGGAATACTACTCAGTCATAAGAAAAGGTGAAATACTGCCATTTGTAACAACATGAATGGACCTTGAGAATATCATGCTAAGTGAAATAAGGCAGTCATAAAAAAAGCTAAGAACTATATGGTTCCACTTATATGAGGGATATAAAACTGAAAATAACAAATGAACATAAAACAAACAAAAACTAAACACAGAATAATATGGTGGTTATCAGAGGGAAGGGATTGGGTGAGTAATAAAAGGTGAAGGGGGCCAAAGTTATAGGGACAGAAGATGATTTGACTTTGGGTGGTGGATACACAGTGCAACATACAGATCATGTATCATACCGTGTTTCCCCGAAAATAAGACAGTGTCTTATATTAATTTTTGCCCCCAAAGACACGCTAGGTCTTATTTTCAGGGGATGTCTTATTCCATGAAGAAGAATACGGTACACATTTATTGTTAAATGAAAATAAAGGAAATTTATTACCTGTATACGGTACGGTAGTACGGTAGTTGTCAACACAAACCAGACAAACTGTGAATCCTACAGTATCAAGAATTTACTCATTTATTCAATGACAATCATGTCATCATCTTCTGGAACATCATCATAACAATCCAATTCCTGAATTTCCTGGTGAATTTCTTATGACTCCATTTCTTTCAGAATCAGTGGACCAAATCTCTCATGTTTAGCAATAGCACTGTCTTTAAATGAGTACTTCTTGTCAAGGTAGCCTGCTCGCAGTGCATTTGCAATGCAACTGTCAGTGATTTTCTCCCATGAATTCTTCACCCAAGTCACAACTTCTTGCAGTTTAGGTTTCACAAAGTTTCCACGCTGATTTCTCTCCATTCTATTTTCAATGTAGTCATTAATTTCCATGCGCAAATTGTCTTTGAATGGCTTGTTTATTGCAATATCAAGAGTCTGGAGATAGGCCGTCATTCCTGTGGGAATCATTATCTGATCTATTTTTCTTTCGTGAAGAAATGTCTTCATGTCTTTAGCATGGTGAGTGCTGGCTGCATCCCAGACTAGCAGACCTCTTTGGCTCCCTCGCATAACAAGCGGCAGCATTAAATCGACCCACTTCCTTATAACTGCTTGTGTGGCCCAGGCTTTTTCAGTTTCAGGAATAAAAACGCCCAAAACACATTCAATCTTTTCCTTCTTGCCCTTAGAAATGATTAAAGGTGGGATTTTAGTGCCATCCAGACGAATTGCCAAACTACAGGAAACACGTGCACTTTCGTAAGCAGTGGAGGGAATGTACGCTAAGGAGGCACCCCGCTGTTCAACTGTTGTTTGAGATGATTGGCCCATAAACACTGCAGTTTCATCCATAGCAATCATGTTGGAAAGATTGTATTTAGAGAAGTCAGCATCATCCATAAAGGACTTGAATGCAAGTGCTCGCTTAATAACTTGAGTATCTTCCAACCTAAACAATGTTGTAGATCTTCTTAAAGACAGTTCACTTCGCTGAAGGAAATTATCCAGCCAGTGTTGTGATGCTTTGAAGTCTTCAGGGGCTATGTCAAACTGTGGTGCCATTGCAAGGGCAAATTCTTGAATCTGAGCCCTATTCACAACCAAAGCCTTTGCTCTCCTGTCAGCAACCCATTCACAGATCAGGTCTTCCAGCTCGGAAAATAATAGTTGCCGACCTGATCCACACTTGCGCTTTTTAGCATTTCCCTTGTCCACTTGTTCAATGAGGTTACCATACTCTGCTCGCCATTTTTGGACCAATTGGATACTCAACATCTTCTCTTTGCAGAAAGCAGTAAGATTTTGGCCCCAAGAGTCTTCCACGATTCCTTTCTTGTACTCCACGGAGTAGCTTTTTCTTTTTGCGCTCATTTCTAGGGGTAAAAAAAAAGGAATTGGGGTATCAAGGTGGGGGGAGGAGGATCACTCAAAATGACACAGGAAGGATCAGAGGGGGAATCAAAATGGCACAGGAGAATCAGAGGGGGGATTACCATTTTAGTAACCCCTTTTGATCCTCCTGTGTCATTTTGATTGCCCCCTCTGATCCTCCTGTGTCATTTTAAGTGATCCCCCTCCCCCCACCCCTGTGCCACTGAACACCTTCACCAGACATCCCCCCTACCCCTTATCAGACATTTACCCCCTGGGGCCTGCCTGGGGACTGTCACTGGGCTTGCTGGGGCCTGGATCTGGGCTGGAGCAGGGTCTGCCACTGACTGAGAACCTTCAGTCATCGTGAAGGTGGCCACGAGCATCAGGTAGTGTCACCAGAGACAGACCAGCACTCACCACCTTCGCCGCGTCCCGTCCGCTCTAATCCTCCTGTTCTTCTACACACATCTGTGAAAGTCTCCTCCTCTCTCCCACCCCGTGCTCACTGCTCAGTCCGACCTCCACTCCGCCTCCACACAGCAGTAACGTCAGGATTCTGCGTAACGTCACTGGTTGTTAGATGCCAGTCGGAGCGGCCCTAGCGACCAGTTTACGGTAAATTAATTTTCATTCTGAGACAGAGCCTGGGGGCCTTATTTTCGGGGGATGCCTTATATTTCACTCAGAAGGAAACCTGTAAGTAGGTCTTATTTTCAGAGGATGTTTTATTTTCGGGGAAATGCACACTTGAAACCTATATTATCTTATTAACTGATGTCACCCCTGTAAATTTAATTAAAAATAAAATAAAAGATAGCTCCTCAGGTGTGCCATACTTCTATTTCATAGCTGTATTACCATGTACGTGTATTTTTTGGTATTAATTGATCTATGATGTGACATAAATAATAGGAAGAAGATTGAAACAAAAATTTTAAATACAGAAGCAATAAGAAATTATGAAATGGACTAGACTTCTCTCTGATGCCATATCACCAAACACTACAGTTCTCTCCTGTACTTTGACTTGCCTTCCTCCAGGCATCTTGTGTTCACTCATTCCTAGTAGCAGGCCCATCTTGCTCAGGCCGTGACTCTTCTCTCCTCTTGCTCCACCTGTCAGAAGCTGGTATACCTTGATTGTCAGGGTCTGAATGTATCCCACGGTTAAGAGTGTGGGAAGGTCTGAACACTCCTGAGCATATAATTACACCAGTATTGATTTACTGTATTATTCTTTGGCTTGACAATACTCTTGGTATTCATTGAGTTACAATAAATAGTTGCTGAATTAATTTATACACTGAGGTTACCTAGGTGAAGAAAGAGAGGCAGGGGAAGAGAACAGGTGTTTCTGCATCTGAAATATCATGAAAGAGATGTAGAACAGGCCATGCATAGACTCTTTTCCATCGTGTTCTGAAAGAGAATGGCTGTGTGGCAGAGGGGACACTACATGGGAAGAACTGAGCCTGGAGTGCAGGCCTAGATTATCAAGAGTTGAGCAAGACATTTCATCTCCTGTCCTCCCATTGACTCATTTGCAGAGTGGGTGATTCGGACTGGCTGCCTCTAAAGGGCTATTTCACCTCTCAGCTTCTATAATTTGATAAATGATGGGATTAATATTGCTCCCATTAAATTATAGGTGACACTATTTTGATTAGGTTACAATATCTTGGAAAAGAAGTATAGAATTCCATGTGCTACATGACAAATTGAAGAAATGTTTCACCAAATTGAGATTCATTTTTAAAGGAACAGTGTAATTTAATATATCAGAGATATTTTAATGCTGATATAAATTGTAAAAAAAAAAAAAAAAAGCCTGGATAGAACAAGAAGTCACTTAACCAGAATCAAGTTCAAAATGAGTAATTAACAATATTGATTTTGAAAGCTATCATAAATAGTTGACATTAGAGAACTATAAGAAACTATTCTAGGATATTTATTATTATTATTCAAACTTTTATTAGGGAATTGTTGTCATTTTAATCCTTAAGTTTTAGTAAATTTCTACAGAAGTGAGAGCAAAGAAGATGAAATATAATAATGCACATTTTTAAAAGAGATTCCAAAAGAGTCACTATATTTAAGGTTTTTAAAAGTAGGATGAGGAAGATTCATAACTGCTTTCAAGCATTTGAAAGGGAATTATGAAAAGGATTGTGTTCAATTATCCTCCATCTTCACTGGGGATTGAAAGAGAAGCAGGGGGCTTAATTAGTATCAAAAAGAAGAATTCATTTAGTTAGGTTTGTGTGTCCAAGCTACAATTAACAATGTAATCTTCGACTAACAACTGTTATGCGCCCCCCAAGGTCTTTTTCTTCTTTTTTTTTAAAAGAAAGAATGAATAGAGGTAAACTTAAATTCTTATTCCTGTGAATACATATTTTTGCTTATTGCTTCTTTGGTGAGCCTATACAGACGCTAGCATTTCAATAGAGCTAAAAGCACTAGGGGAGAGATAGATATGCTGAAAGACCCACCCCCACTCCCGGCCCTGGCCCCAACGTATTATTTCGCTTTATCCTTTAAGGTAAAACCTAGTACACATTGTCTGCTTTGATATCTGAACAAGCTAATGAAAATCTGTGCTAAAAAAGAAATGAGAGAGATCAGGTAAAGGCCATTTCACTCTTTTTTGCCTTTCCTCTTTCTCTCTGGTCACAAAGTAAATGTAAAAGCCATTTGAGAAGCTGCTGTGAAGTTGTGTGGGCTGCTGCCTTCTCTATCAGCAGTACCGCTGAAGGGAGACAGGCCGGACTTGTGCTTTTCAGGTCAGTTTCTTAAACGCACTTCATGGTAAACAGCTTGGGTGAGCTTTTCAAGTGACTGCAGGAGGTGGAGCACCTCCCTATTGTTCTACATTAGAGTAAAATTCAGCAGAGACTTAAAAGCATTTCACAATCTTAGAACAGAATCATCAAATAAATTCAAGTATTTGGAATTTCGATAAATGCTTCAGAAAAATTAAAAAAGACTCACTCTTTCCAGTGAGCATATCTTGAAATTTCTCTTCAGGTTATTGTTAGGTAGAGAGATCTGTCGCTCACGTCTTTCCTTTCCAAGTTCAGACACAGCAAATTATTGCCCTCCTGCGATGTTTGCCTCACATCAACAGAGCCCAGGATTGGGAACTGGTGAATAGTTGCACAGGGTGTGTGTCTATGTGCGTGCGCGTATGCTGTGTGTGTATTTCTACCCTTATAGCAGTCAGCCAGCAGGCAGTAGCCTAAAAGGAAGGACAAGAAGACAATAATTAAATACTGGAATTTAAAAGGAGGTCACAGAAAAATCTAGGAGCTGTTACGATTGAAGGCAAGTTCTAGAGTTGCAAGATTCTAATTCTGACTCTTCCACTTACTTTCTACCTTGCAAGTCTCTGGACAAGTTACTTAATCTTCTCAGTCTCAGTTACTTCATCCATAAGCAGGAATAATAAAAATAACTGTCTCACAGAACTGTTAGGATAATTAAATCAGATAATGAATGCAAAGTGACTACTATATGATAATCATTCAATATGTCACCTGTGATGACTAACATCAAGGAAGAAAGCTCAAATAATACCGTAAATGACAGACATCTGTGGCTGAATTACCTGTTTTCACAAGACGTTTGTTACCTCTTAGCCGTCTGCAGAGCGATCCTGGATGAGTGGCCCTCCCACTAGACTGGATGTTACTGTTTGCTGCTGTGCATGTTGCTCTGGGAGGGCTCTTGTTCTAAACTGCTTTGCAGGGCTCCTGTTGGCAGTCTCTTGAGGATGGGTCCAGGGCTTTGGCTCAGCCTTCACAGATCAAGTGAGACAATCTCCTGTCCCCATGAATATGCAATACTCAGGGGTTTCCAGCTGCTTCCTTGCCATTTATTCCTAGCTTCATCCCTGTGAGGTAGATAAGTAATTAGCATGGATTTTATAGCCACCTTAGGAGAAAAGGAACTAACAAAGCAAATATGAATGTGGTCGAGAATTTAATTGTCTGCTGCTTCCTTCTTAACCTACATGCATTGTGCAAATATTTTTCAGCTGCTGAAGTTCACCTGTGGTCAAATTCAAGTTCTTTTCTTTTAAATAACAATTTATCCCAAAGGAAGCGTTTTCTCATTAACAGCAACAAAAATGCACAAGTTTGCAGTGTCTATGATGATATTTATTTTGTCATTTATTGAAATAGCTATAGTTGGAGAAGAAAATAAGAACAATCAAATCTTGTGTTTCTGTGTATCAAGAAGCATAAAATATTCTCCTTGAACTTTTTGGAAAGTTAACATAACATGCCAGTATTCAAATAACTGTATTGTTAAATGTCTGCCCACCCCTTTCTCTTTTTGCCCCCCTCAATTCCTGTACTTGCAGAATCTGAATTTTTGATTCATGTGCACTGGGAAGAAATAATAATAATAAACAACATTTGTTGTGTGCTTTCTATGTCAGACTCGGTCTTAACTCCTTGTACATGAAGGCTTGTAGAAGGCATCAGGAGAAACAAGAAAAGTAAATACCCATTCTTTTTGATATTTCTAAGCGTGAAAGCTCACTGACCATTTTATTTATATATTTTTTTGATGGAGGCATCCAGACTTGTGAATTTACTTCTAGATCTATATGCATGTTGATTTTGCCTTGAAAACAGGTTACTGGTTTATTATCAATCAATTATTTTTATAAGTGCCTGGGTCCTCAGTGGCTACTTGCAAATCTTTTATTCCACATTGGGGCTCCTATTTAGGTTCAGATGACATCGACTAATATTAGTTTAATTAATGTACATTCTGAAAACTTATCTCATTAAATAAATAAAATGTATTTCAAAAACAACTGTAAATTGACTTTAGGATTGTTTGAAGTTTCCTTTAAGAAGGGGGACAATTGACTATAGCTCTAAAATGATGGGGAAAACCCAGTACATTGAGCAACCATATATTTTTTTAATTTTTAAACTTCATTTTATTTTTACCAGCTAATATGAATAAAACACATTCTAGAATCTAAAAGAGGGCAGTTCTCATCACTGATCCACTTTAAAAATTCTGTTGTTCATCCCCTTTAAAGATATCTCTTTAAGGACCTGTTTCACTCTTTCATTGCCTTCATGCCCTCATTGGACAGTTTATGCTTATTTTGAACTGCTGTCTATACAAGCTGAATTAGACTTGAAGGTGATTTTATCCATGACCTAATTTCATGGAAACACTGCACTACATGTATAGGAGACCACAAATAACCATATGCTAATTAGAGTAGGCACATCAAATTCTTCTTTTCTCCTACTTAGTGGAGTAATTTCCTGTACTGAAAAGTGAACTCTGAATTGGTAGGTTTCACAGTTGTGGATGTTGATTTGTCACTTTTATGTAGTGACACGAACAGGCAACCAGTAGGTTATGCTCAATGTCTGATCTTTCGCACAGTATCTGGAAAAACATCCTCAGTGACTTTGCTAGGTACCAATAAGTAGGTATTTAGTTTTCACTGTTTTCTATTCCCAAACATACAACATGAGTCTCAAATAGTACTCATCTAGAAAAAAAATTATAGTAAGTACAATACCTAGGTAAGAAGATAATAATAGGATGATGATTTAAACATTTTTTCCTTTATATTATTTTATTTCCCCATCATCATTTATCCCTCCTCCCTTCCTCTCACCCTACCTCCACAATCACCACACTGTTGTCCATGTCCTTGAGTTCTTACTCCTTTTCTCTTTTTGTGCTGAGTCCCTCCATCCCCACAACACCTCCCTCCTCACCCAAAGTTGTCAGCCTGCTCTCTGTCTATGAGTCTGTTACTATTTTGCTTGGTAGTTCAATTTGTTCATTAGATTCCACATATGAGTGAAATCATATGGCACTTGTCTTTCTCTGACTGGCTTATTTCACTTAGCATAATGCTCTCCAAGTCCATCCATGCTGTTGCAACAGGTTAAAAAATATTTATATATATTTATTTTTATTTTTATTTTTTTTTTTTACAGTTGAGTAGTATTTCACTGTGTAAATGTACCAAAGTTTTTACCCACTCATCTACTGATAGACACTGGGGCTACTTCCAAATCTTGGCTATTGTATGATAAAAACTCTCAGCAAAGTGAAATAGAAGGAACATACCTTCTATTTTTATTTTTTCTGTAGTTTCCCTTGCACAAGGCGATATATCAGAAAATATATTGCTATGAAAAAATGTCTGAGATTTTACTATCTATGTTTTCTTATAGGATTTTTATGGTTTTGAGTGTAACCTTTAAGTCTTTAATCCATTTAGAGTTTATTCCTGTGTGTGATGTAAGAAGGTGGTCTAGTTTCATTTTTTTCACATATCAGTCCAATTTTCCCAACACTATTTACTAGTATTAAGCAAATTATCTTTAACCCATTGTATGTTTTTGCCTCCTTTGTCAAATATTAATTGACTGTAAAGGTATGGGTTTATTTCTGGGCTTTCTATTCTGTTCCATTGATCTATATGTCTGTTTTTATACCAGTATCATGCTGTTTTTATTACTATGGCCTTGTAGTATAGTTTAATATTAAGTATTGTGATTCCTCCAGCTTTGTTCTTTTTATCAAGATAGCTGTTGCTATTTGGGGTCTTTTGTGGGTCCATATAAATTTTTGGAATATTTGTTCTAGTTCTTTGAAATATGCCATTGTTATCCTGATAGGAATTGTGTTGAATCTGTAGGTTGCCCTGGACAGGGAATCAAACCCATGACCCTTCAGTGCACAAGCTGAAGCTCCCCAACTGCTGAACCACACTTGCCAGGGTGAGTAGTATGGACATTTTAATTCTTCTACCGATGAACACAGTATATGCTTCTACTTATTTTGTATCTTCTTCAACTTCTTTTTCAGTGTCTTATAATTTACAGGTCTTTAACATCCTTGGTTAAATTTAGGTATTTTATTAGTTTTTAAGCACGTGTAAATGGGATTATTTTCTTAGTTTCCTTTTCTAATAGTTCATTATTGGTGTATAAAAATGCAACCAATTTCTGGATATTTATTTTTGTATCCTACTACTTTACTGAATTCATTTATCAGTTCTACATAGACGTTTTTGTGTGGGATATTTAGGGTTCTCTAAATACAGTAGCATTTCATTTGCAAATAATGACAGCTTTACTTCTTCCTTTCCAATTTGGATGCCTTTTATTTCTTTTTCTTGTCTGATTGCTGTGGCTAGGAATTCTAGTACTATGTTGGATAAGAATGGTTAAAGTGGACAACCCTGTCTTGTTCTCAACTTTAAGAGGAACGCATGGTGTTGGCTGTGGGTTTGTCATATGTGGCCTTTATTATACTGAGGTATGTTCCTTCTATTCCCACTTTGCTGAGAGTTTTTATCATAAATATTTACTGTATTTTATCAAATGCTTTTCTGCATTTGTTGATAGGATCATACAGTTTTTATCTTATGTTTATATGTTGAACATATTTGTTGATTTGTGAATATTGTACCAACCTTAAATCCCTGGGATAAATCCCACTTGATCATGGTGTATGATCTTTTGAATGTACTGCAGTTTCTTAATATTTTGCTGAAGATTTTAAAATCTATGTTCATCAAAAATATTGGCCTATAATTTTCTTTTTTTGTAGTGTGTCTGTCGGGTTTTGGAATTAGGATAATGCTGGCCTTGTAAAATGAGCTTGGGAGTCTTCCCACCTCTTGAATTATTTGGAATAGTTAGAGAAGGATAGCTGTTTTATCTTCTCTGAATGTTTGGTAAAATTCATCTATGAAGCCATCCAGTCCAAGGCTTTTGTTTGTTGGGAGTGTTTTGATTACTGCTTCAATTTCACTAGTTGTAATCTGTCTATTCAGATTCTCTGGTTTTTCCTGATTTTGTTTTGGAAGATTGTATGTTTCTAGGAATTTATCCTTTTCATTTAGATTGTCCAACTTGTTGGCATCTAGTTATTCATGATATCCTATGTAATAAAAGGCTAATATGCAAATTGTCCCTTCATCCGGGAGTTCAACTGGGAGTTCAAACAAGAGTTCATCCAAGGGGCGAGGCCAGGCAGCCAACTGTCTGTGGCCCTTCTCCCCAGCCAGCCTGCCCCTGATTGGCCCCCCAACCCCTATTGGGGGCAGAGCCAGCTGGCCAGACCCCACTTGTGCACAAATTTGTGCAACAGGCCTGTAGTTTTCTTATAATACTTTCTATTTATTTGGTGTCCATTGTTACTTCTCCTCTTTCATTTCTGCTTTTATTTATTTGGGTTCTCCCCCAACCCCCTTTTTTTATGAGTCTAGTTAAAGGTTTACCAATCTTGTTTATCCTCTTTTCTCACTTTTGACTTTGTATGTTATTCTTTATTATCTTTATTTCTTAAGACTCCTTTCCCTGTGTCCCACAGATATTGGGTTGTTGTGTTCTCATTTTCATTTGCTTCAAGATGTTTTATGAATTTATTCATTGATCTCATTGTTAACCCATTCATTGTTTAGTAATATGTTCTTTAGCCTTCATGTCTTTGTGTATTTTTCAGTTTTCTTCTTGTGATTGATTTCTAGTTTCACAATAGTATGATGCTTGATATGATTTTAATCTTCTTAAATTTATTGAGGCTTGTTTTTTGTCCCAATATGTAATCTATTCTAGAAAATGTTCCATGTGCGCTTGAAAAGAATGTATATTGTGCTGCTTTGGACTGAAATAATCTGAAGATATCAATTAAATCCTTCTGGTCTAGTGTGTCATTTAAGGCTGATGTCTCCTTGCCGATTTTCTGTCTCAAAGATCTATCCATTGATGTCAATGGAGTGTTAAAATCCCCTACTTTGCTTGTATTACTGTCAATCTCTCCCTTTATGTCTATTGAGATTTGCTTTATATATTTAGATTCTTCTATGTTGGGTGTGTAAGTGTATACAGGGGTTATATCCTCTTGCTATATTGATACTTTTATCATTATGTCGTATCCTACTACGTCTCTTACTGTAGCCTTGGTTTTAAACTCTATTTTGTCTGATATAGGTATTGCTACCCCAGCCTTTTTATCCATTTCATTTTCATAAAATACTTTTTTCCATCCCTTTACTTTAGTCTCTGTGTATCTTTCATTCTGAAGTGGGTCTCTTGAATAAAACATATATATATATATAGGTCTTGTTTTCTTATCTGTTAGCTACACTTATGTCTTTTGATTGGACCACTTTAGCCATTTACATTTAAAGTGATTATTGATAAGTATTTATTGATATTTTATTTATTTTTTTACTATGTTCCTCTGTTTCTTGGCTTATAATAGTGGTTTGATGGTAACAAACTCCTTTAGTCTTTTCTTCTTTTGGAAGCTCTTTATTTCTCCTTCAATCTATAATAATAAAGGCATAATATGCTAATTAGACCAGACAGCCAAACAACCTTCCGGACATCCTTCTGGATGAAGCCTCAGTGGCGGGGGCCAAGGCAGAGGCAGTTAGGGGCAATCAGGCAGGCAGGGGAGCAGTTAGGGTCGATCAGGCAGGCAGGTAGAGGTGGTTAGGAGTGATCAGGCAGACAGGCAAGCAGTTAGGGACGATCAAGCAGGCAGGCAGAGTAGTTAGGGGCAATCAGGCAGGCAGGCAGGCGAGCGGTTAGGAGCCAGCAGTCCCAGATTGCCCGACTGCTGGTTTTGGCCCAATCCCGCAGGGATCCCTATGGGATCGGGCCTAAACCGGCAGTCAGACATCCCCCATGGTCTCCTGGATTGCATGAGGGTGCAGGCCGGGCTGAGGGGCCCCCCTCCCATGCACGAATTTCATGCACTGGGCCTCTAGTTTTAAATGATAGCCTTGCAGGGTAAAGTAGTCTTGCTTTTCATCACTGCATAAGGCCACCCTACTAAGACTGGAAAGCATAGCAGATCTATCTAATACAGCAGTCACCAACATTTTGGACCTCATGGACCACCAGTGGTTCGAGGACCATCAGTTGGCAACTGCTGATCTAATACATAGAAACAACACAAAGTAGCAGCCAAAATGGGGAGACAAAGAAACAGGCCCCATCACTTTCAGGTTGTTCAGGTCTTTCATTTCTGGCCTGAAATATTTCTATTGAGAAATCAGCTGACAGTCTTATGTGAGCTCCCTTTTAGGTAATTGTCTTTCTCTTGCAGCTTTTAAGATTTTCTTTTTGTCTTTAACCTTTGCCATTTTAATTATGATTTGTCTTGATGTGGACCTCTTTTGGGGACTCTCTGCACTTCCTGGACCTGTATGTTTTTTGTTTTTTGTTTCCTTCAGCAGGTTAGGGAAGTTTTCAGTCATTATTTCTTCAAATACATTTTTGGTGCTTTGCTCTCTCTCTTCTTCTCATACCCGCTATGATGTGGATCTGTTATACTTCACTTTGTCCCCAAAGTCCCTTCAACTCTCCTCATTTTTAAATTCTTTTTTCTTTTTGCTGCTCTGATTAGGTGTTCTGCTACCTTGTCTTCCAAATTGCTAATTCAGTCCTTTGCTTCATTCAAAGGAGTGTTTGCTCTTTCCAGTGTATTCTTTATTTTAGATATTGCATTCTTTATTTCTGAGTGGTCCTTTTTTATGGTTTTACGTCTTCTTTTCCTGCTGTTGAGCATTCCTATAATCAGAACTTTGAACTCTATATCTGATATATTGTTTGCCTCCATTTCATTTAGTTCTTCTTCTGGAGAACTCTCTTTCATTTGGGGCCTGTTTCTTAGTCTCTCCATTTTGGCTGCTACTTTGTGTTTGTTTCTATGTATTAGATAGATCTGTTATGCTTTCCAGTCTTGTTAGGTTGGCATTATGTAGTAGGTGTCCTGTGGGACCCAGTGGCAGTCTCCCCGATCACCTGAGCTGAGTGTTCTAGGAATGTCCCTTGTGCACATTATGTGGACCTTCCTGTGTAATTGAGTCTTAATTGCTATTGGCCTATTTGTACATGAGATTGACTCTCAAATTGGCTGACTGTCAGGCTCAGCTACCAATACAGCATGCAAGCTGCTGTGCAGGTGCTTATCACATGAAGCAGAATTTGCGTCAGCAGGTTTTGATGCCTGCTGAGTTCTCCCTGTGGATATGCGGCTTGTGAAACTTATTGGGTCGTACTCTATTGTTATCTGAGGCTAGGAATTGGATGTATTGGTTCTGGACCTCTTCAGAGGGACTATGTTGTAAGCCAATGTCAGATACTGCCTGTGACCAACCCTGAGCAACCTCTTTGGAGTTATGAGTGATCCAGGACTTGTGACTCCCTCTGCTAGGTCTGTGTATGTGCAGAATGGACCTAGCTGCACACCAAGGCCAACCGCTGACCCTGGGGCAGGTCAGGAAAAGCCTTAAAGCATGCATATATCCAACTCTGCCTGTAGGCTTCCTGTTAGACTTAGTCACTGAATGAACTTCTGGTTATACTCCTCAGCAGGGTTAGCTCTACAGCAGGGAAACTGTTTTCTGCCAAGGGCCATTTGGATATTTATAACATCATTCACAGGCCATACTTAATCATCAACTTAAAAATTAGCCTGCTATATTTGGTCAAACATTTAATTAATACCTTGGCAGAGCCAGGCCAAATGATTTCATGGGCCTTATATAGCTCATAAACTGGATGTTCCCCACTCCTGCTCTACAGGTTGGGATGAGAGGTATTGCAGTAAGTGAGGCTATTGCTTCTCTCCAGGCTGATGCTCCATGGAGGGCAGTGATTTTCCCAGGAAAGATGGCTTCTGTGATATGGGGAAATTACTCCACACAGGGATCGTGGCAGCTGGCTCTTCAGCTCTCTCCCAGAACCACCAACCCCAGACTGTACTCATGCTACTCTAGTATGCTCTGTCCTCCCTCTGCCAGAACCCAGGGTGAGTTGGTGTGAAAGCAATTTTGTGCATTGGCCCCTTAAAGAGGGTGCCTGCATCTCTATACCATCTTTCCCAGGTAAACAGAAATCCTGCTGCTTTTCACAGCTGAATGTTATATGGACTCCTTTCCTGGTTCTGGTGCTCTAGGTTGAGAAGCCTAGCTTGGGGTTTAGACCACACACTTCTCAGGGGGAACCCTCCTTCCACAGCTGAGATATCCCTCAAAATTCCTTTGCTGCCCATGGGGGCCTGGACAGCACTCTCAGGCCTCTGTGCTTCCAGCTGTCTCAATGTGGCTTCTTCTGTAAGTCCGTGGTTGCTGGAGGCAAAGACCAACAAGTAGTTAGCATAATAAATGCGAGAGGTCTGTCAGAAGGATGATGGACCTTGGGCTTTAGCAAGGTCTAAAGGCTATGCACCTATTGTTCTGTCGAGACAATGGTGACTGAAGGCAATTTCCTAACCTGTTAATCTTTTACTGTTTACCAAACCTTACCTTTGATATGCTTGTTTGCTTTGCTAAAGGGCAAATGTGTATTCCAGTAAATAAAAAGCCATGGGTCCAGAGATTCACGGAGCCATTCCACTAGAGAAGGGCCTCCGCCTGAATTTATAAATTTATATTTTTTATCTAGTATATCCATTTGCACATGGACTCTTCTCCAGATTCTGAATCCTTGCTGCAAAAGGTAGTGGCATGTGGTTATAAGCTTTCTTTCAGATTTGACTTTGGGTAGTGAGCACATGGTGCATTATATGGATCTTGTAGCATAGGGACCCACATGTGTAACCTGTATGTTTATGTTGACCAATGTCATCCCAATAAATGTAATTAAAAAAAGAAACCTTTTCTCCATCTAGTCTTCAGTTGATTATTCAGGATGATTCTTTTATACTTTAGTTGTAATTCCAGTTTTGCTCAGGGAGGAGGTTCGTAGAGCTTCCACCTAATCTGCCACTATCTTGGATATCCCTAGGATGATGACTATTTATATTCATTAAAATATAAGAAGAAATGAAGAGAGTGAAAAGAATAAAATATTCAATTAATTAAGTGACATAATAATCTAATATTACTTTTGAGCTTTATACTATACTAGAGGCCTGATGCATGAAGATTTGTGCAAGAATGGGCCTTCCTTTCCCTGGCTGCTGGCACCGCCTTTGCTCTGGCCGGAGCCACCTTTCCACCTTCGCTCTGCCCGGAGCCACCTTTCTGCCTTGGCTACGGCTTGGAGCTGCCTTTCCACCTTCCCATGCTGCCCAGAAGCCAGGAGCTGCTGGGGCTGTGCAGAACACCTGCGTCATCACCATGGCAACAACACAAGTGTCCCACACCGCCCCTGGCCGCTCGTCACCTGCGTATGCAAATTAACCCGCCATCTTTGTTGGGTTAATTTGCATACTCCTGATTGGTTGGTGGGTGTCACGAAAGTACGGTCAATTTGCATCTTCTTCTTTTATTAGTGTAGATGAGAATTTAAAAAATCTGATTAGTAAATGGAAATAATCAACTTTAAAATAAGCCTTTATTATTTTATGTATGGAAAAAATAGGAAGAAAATGTTACAATTTATATCAAGTTTCAACCAGGTCTAAATTATGTAAATTTTTGGATTTCCTGGTTCAGATAAATGAGGTTAATAATTTATTAAATTATTTTTACATGAAATATAAAAATATCAGAAAAATAAAAAATTTGTCATGTTTTATGTTATTATAGGTACTGTATCCATTCATGCTTACAATTGTATGAACATTTTAAATTAAGTAAAATATAAAACTTTGAAACTAGTCATTTGCTATATTTCCAAATTTCCACAGATGACAGAATTTCAGATCATTTTAGGTAGCTAGGTTTATTTTAAATTTTGTAACTAGTTTAAGCAAAAAGCCTGTTTTCTTATCCATGATGCAAATAAAACTCACATAAGGCAGGGTCCAATTTTTTCCTCTTGTTATGTACAGATTCTACTAAATTGAAATAATAAAACAATGGATCATGCAGGATTTATAATACTCCTCAGGTAGAGAACAACTTTCTTTTTTATAACTCTAATTTGAGGTCATTCATAATCACCCAGGAATGTACTGTCTCATCTGTGTGTTTTATGTATATTTTATTCATGAGGGTCAGAGATGAACTGGAAGACAGGTTTTAACAGATGGAACTCCTCATATTGGTATTTTGGAGGTTCTGGCCACATGGCAGTGTGGTTCTGAAAGCAGTGAGAAGCAGTCAGTCCTGTCCATCACCAGGCTTGCTTCTATAAATATTTAAATGATTGTGTTTTACTCAAGAAGGGCTTGATGTGCTCTGGTTGATAACAGGCTTGTTGTCGGAATCCTTGGGGAAGCAAACTCTTGTTCTTTCTTTCCTTTTTAACTTCTTTTCTTCTTTTTTCTCTTTCTTCCCTCTTCTTTCTCCTCCTCCTTCCCCCAACCACTCTCTCTACCTCTTTCTTTCTTTTATGGTACTGGTGCCACTGCAACTGTTAGTGACTCACCAAAGAAAACTCTCTAAGCTGACGTTCATGCCATAGCCTAAGAAAGGAGAGAGGGTTACTAGAATCAAATTGGAGTAAGCTATTCTGAGTAACAAGCTAAGAAATAGAGATTTGAAGGTAGCACCTGTTTAAAATCTTGCCTGAATGTATATTAGTTTTCCTTTTGTCTTTGTGGGTGGAGCTTGTATATTATTTAATGTCTTGCATTTCTTTATCTACAGAGAGTGTCATATGGGAATAAATGACATCTTTTTTGAAGTCACTTTTCTAAATTAGAATGTTAGTTAGACAGCTAGACAATTCCTTCACTTGATAAGTAAGATGGATATAATTTTAAAAACCATCTTATCTAAGTGATTATCTTCTTGCTAAGATTATAATTCTGCCTGACTCCACCTGTAACTTAACCAGTGCTAATGGGAGGTTGTTTTTGTTACAAGATGCCAAAACTCACGAGAAGAAAAAAAATATTGAATTGTCGATGGCAAGACTCTCTAAACTGACCATGAAGATATGTTATCTAATAATGTTGAAACTGCTAATTATGGGATTTTTTACTTTATTTTTATGATATTTTTGTTTTTAATGGTGTTAGTAGGGTATCTCAACTTGGGAAGTGTTGTATTAGGTGGTTAGGTGGAGGCTTGTGTTTATAACTGATATGCACTTGGGGAGTTTATTTATGTGACCTTAATTTGACTTGTTGCACAAATTTCTTTCAAGATATTTATGGGCACCACGAGGGCAATACTTCTGAAGATTCTGCACACCTATCCATCAACTACATGGAGGGTAAGGCCACGGAAAAGGGGTACCTCAGTGTCAATAACAAATAGCAACTTTAAAATCTGCTTAATTGTATACTCATAATGCCAGAGACACCCTTGGGAGGAACAAGATTCTGATACACTCCACTTCCCCACCTCTGCTGTGCAGACTGAATGGCATCTTTCCTATTCAGCCTCAACATGCACTTGAAAAAAAAACTCTAGATCATTCTGTTTATGAGAGCTCTCAGTAGGAAATGAATATATTCTGGGAATATAATAAAAGCTCCTGAATGTAGAGAATTTCTGTCAGGTTTTCTTTCTTTTTTGTTTTATTCTGAGTTTTAGAAAAATATAGAAAATTAATCTCATTTAAAAATATTTCAGAGATCATTTATATCCTACTCTAATGGTTAAATATAAACCATCTATACTAATAAAAGCCTAGGCGGTCCTCGCACCCTTGCACGACACCTTCATGTCATCACAAGATGGCTGCTACAAGATGGCCAGCAGGGGATGGCAGTTGGGGGTGACCAGGCTTGCAGGGGAGGGCAGTTGAGGGGGGTACCAGGCCTGCAGGGGAGGGCAGTTAGGGGTGACCAGACCGGCAGGGGAGGGCAGTTCGGGGCAAGATCAGGCCAGCAGGGGAGGGCAGTTGGGGGCAACCAGGCTGGCAAGGGAGGGCAGTTGGGGGCAATCAGGCCAGCAGGGGAGGGCAGTTCAGGGCGATCAGGTTGGCAGGGAAAGGCAGTTGGGGGCCATTAGGCCAGCAGGGCCATCAGGCCAGCAGGGGAGGGCAGTTGGGGGCGACCAGGCTGGCAGGGGAGGGCAGTTGGGGGCGACCAGGCTGGCAGGGGAGGGCAGTTGGTGGCCATCAGGCTGGCAGGGGAGGGTAGTTGAGGGTGATCAGGCTGGCAGGGGAGCAGTTAGGCATGAACAGGCCAGCAGGGGAGCAGTTAGGGGGCAATCTGGCTGGCAGGCAGAAGTAGTTAGGGGAAATCAGGCAGGCAGGCAGGCAGGCTAGCAGTTAAGAGCCAGCAGTCCCAGATTGTGGGCGACGATGTCCTAAACTGGCAGTTGACATCCCCCAAGGGGTCCCAGATTGGAGAGGGTGCAGGCCGGGCTGAGGGACACCCCCCCACCATGCACAAATTTCATGCACCTGGTCGCTAGTTAGATATAAAGATAAAAATATTCAGTTGTAGAGAGCTGAATCCATTCTAGCTAGTTTAAAGATGAAGGGATTTATTACTGAGTATTATATAGCTTATAGAATCATAGGGATTAATAGACTCCCAATGCTGCAAAGCTGCTGCTGCTTCCACCTCAATTAAGTGGTTTTGTGATGAACAGGAGGGAAGTTGCTGTACCAACTTCCGTCTTCAGAACAGTGTCACCTCTGCTAATATCTACCCCAGCAAATGAATGTGTTGTTCCTGCCTTCCTCCAACTTACCTCAGTTCAGAAATCAGGTCTTTTATAAGCGTCTAATGAGGAAAAATATCTGAAACACAAGCTACAAGGGAGTTAGGGATGTATTTCACAATTCATATTATGACAAAAAAAATAATAATTGAACTTTTAGGTTTAACTTTATCACTGTCTGGATAAAGTTTAACACTTGTGATGCTGAATTATGTTGTCTCACATACTTATTCAAAATTGTTTTATGAATTTTCTTATGCCTGCCCTTTTCTACGTTTACCTTATATAAAACATAACAGAATACTGAGTGCAGTTTTATGCCCAGTATATAATAAAAGGCAAACAAAGTTTGTGAAGGAATATGTACTGAAGAGAATCAAGATAATGGAGTAATTTTTTATATAGCTGCATTGAAAATGTAAGACTCTGCCTAGGAAAGGTGGGTACACCACATGTTTTGGCAACTATAAACTTGAAGGAATGGCTAGGAAGAAAAGGCAAAACTATAATTTGGTTTGAATCTTGAATAGGTGATTTTAAGGTAAATACAAGAAGGTGCCATTCAACCAACCAACACGTGTCATTTCATTTCTACTGTGTATAGAACTGGCTAAACCCTCTGGACTTTTTTATCAGCAGAAAGTGAATTTGAGTACTCTGAAGAACATGAGCATTGTATGTTCTCAAACATTTTTAACCTGAATGCATTAATGAAAATAAAAAATAGTTCAACAATTTTTATGTTAATTCATGAAAAGTAGATTATTAAAGGAAGTCAGGAGACAAATATCTCTAAGCTTTTGGACTAGGTCAGTGGTCAGCAAACTCATTAGTCAACAGAGCCAAGTATCAGCGGTACAACAATTGAAATTCCTTTTGAGAGCCAAATTTTTTAAACTTAAACTTCTTCTAACACCACTTCTTCAAAATAGACTTGCCCAGGCTGTGGTATTTTGTGGAAGAGCCACACTCAAGGGGCCAAAGAGCTGCATGTGGCTCGCGAGCCGCAGTTTGCCGACCACTGGACTAGGTCATGAGAAGGAAATGTAGCATAATGGAAAGACTTTGGATTTAAGCCAGGAGTTTAAACCAATTTTGCCATTTGTTAGTTGTGTGATCTTGAGCAAATAACTTCTGTTAGCTTCAATTTATTTCTCTGTAAATTGAAGATAAAATACCTAGTATTAAAGATTGTGGGGAAGATTAAAGATGGAAAAGGTAAAATATCTAGCTATATGCAGACATAAGTGATTATTTTTTTGTTGCTACTTTGTTAGAGATAGAATGGCTGCCAGTGGGATGGACACTTGATACAAAGACATGTGGCAATGTTCATCTCCTTATATATGTGAGTAACCCCTTGCGCATTTCTCATATCTTTATGTCTTTAAACCACACACAGACTTTGAACTCTTGCATGTCACACATTCTTCATATTACCGTTTGCTTAGTTGATTTCAGTAACTCATGGTGAAGTCTGTTGGTCTTTCCTGTTCCTACTCCTGCCCTCATTCTAGCCCACATACTAATCCTATATAATAAAAGCTAATCCTATATAATAAAATGCTAAGTGTCTGACTGTTCCTTCGACCGTTCAACCAGTCACTATGACTTGCGTTGACCAGCAAGGGGCAGACGCTCTGACTGGCAGATTAGCTTGCTGGGGTCCGGCCAATTGGGACTGGGCAAGATGGGCTGGACACGCCCTGGAGCCCTCCTTTGGTTCCTCCCTGGCCTCGATCATGCACTGGTGGGATCCCTCGGCTTGGGCTGCACCCTCTTGCAATCTGGGACCCTATGTCGGAGAGCCAGTTTTGGCCTGATCCCCGCAGGCCAGGCTGAGGGACGCCACCAGTGCACGAGTCCATGCACCAGGCCTCTAGTTTTTATTATGATAGGCCCCTGCCAGATATCTGCAATGGCTTCATTTTGTGCTTACAATTGTTTTATAAAAGTGCAATTTTATTTCACTAAATAGAAATGAAGATGGAATATAGGTAAAAAGCCAGATAGATAGTAAGTAGGTAGATAAGTAGGTTTTTAGATGATTGATAGATGATAAATAGATGATACGTAAAATGAATTAGAGAGAATAGGGGCTGGAAAGGTAGGAGAGGAGTGTGGTGACACAGAGTGGACACATTAATCCATGAGCATCAGGTTGGAGACCCAGGTAACCTCACATAAGTCTCTATGTCTTGCTCTGCTGTGATATGAGCTGTTTGGTTCATGTGATCTAATAGTACATGATTCTAAATAAAGAAGGGTTATACATATTGAAGTCACATTTACAAATATTATACCTTGGTAATAAATCTATGGTTTGAAGAAGAACTTGAATAGAATGTCTTTAATGTTTCTTTCTTGCTTTTTTTGCTTGCTTTTATTTGTTTTATTTTCTTGTAATTTTTGCATTACTATTATATTTCCGAAGAAATGATAATTTATTTATTCTTTCGAGGTAGGAAAATAACACATGCTTGTTGCAAAAATAAATACTAGGAATTAAAGGAAGCCCATATGTTCATTTTGGGCATTTATGTTGTTTCTGATTCTTTTGTTAATGTAAGCAATTTTATAACATTAGTCATTTGGACATGTGAATGATCATTTCCTTTAGATAAAACCCTAGAAATGAAATCCTTGATGAAGAGTATACATTTTTATTAAATACTAGAGGCCTGGTGCATGAAATTTGTGCATGGGGGGGTCCCTCAGGCCAGCCTGCACCCTCTCCAATCTGGAACCCCTCGAGGGATGTCCAACTGCCTGTTTAGGCCCAATCCCGGTAGAAATGGGCCTAAATGGGCAGTCGGACATCCCTCTCACAATCCAGGACTGCTGGCTCCCAACTGCTCACCTGCCTGTCTTCCTGATTGCCCTTAACTGCTTCTGCCTGCCAGCCTGATCACCCCTAACCACTCCCCTGCCAGCCTGATTGATGCCCAACTGCTCCCCTGCCAGCCTGTTTGCCCCTAACTGCCCTCCCTTGCAGGCCTGGTCCCTCCCAACGGCCCTCCCCTGCTGGCCATCTTGTGGTGGCTATCTTGTGTCCACATGGGGGCAGGATCTTTGACCACATGGGGGCAGCCATCTTGTGTTGGAGTGATGGTCAGTTTGCATATTACTCTTTTATTAGATAGGATGTTTTTGTTGATTTTAGAGTGGGAGAGGAAGGAAAAGGACTAGAAAAAGAAACATCAATGAGAGAGAAATATTGATTGGCTGGCTCGTTCATGCCTCACACTGGGGATTGAGCCCACAACCCAGGCATGTTCCCTGACCAATAATCAAACCAGCAACCTGTTGAAACACAGGACAACGCCCAACCAACTGAGCCACAATGGCCAGGCAAGTGTACATATTTTTAAGGGTTTTGGCATGTATTTCTCATTTCTGCCTCCCTCCTCCAACCCGCTCAGGAGAGCTACAGGGTATAAGAACACGTTTTTCCTCCACACCTTCACCAACATTGGATATTATTGATTTTTATATATTTTCCGATCTATTGGGTGAAAATAGCATCTAATGAATGTTTTAGTTTGCATTTCATTGGTTAATAGTATATCTTAAAATATTTTTATGGTTATTGGCCATTTGTAGTGGGCAATAATCATACCATAACTTACCTTCACATTCTTTTTTCAGGAAATGTTAATATCAACTTGTCTGTAGCCAAAGTGGTGAGTTCATGCTGGGCAAGTTTCTCTGTGTGTGTTATTTTACATGAAGAAGAAAAAAATTAAACTATGTTATTTGGTAGTGGCCCAATATATGATATCTAAAATGAAAAGGTCTATGTTTTATATTCTTATTCAAAATGGATCTAATTTTAAATTTTCTGTTTTAGTCTGATTTGCTAGTAGAGGTGCTATGATAACAACATGTGTGATGTGATATTTCTAGTGATTTGACCATTTTCACTTTGTCATAGCTGTACTTCCCAGCATAAATTAAACTTCGACCAGCTTTACTTTTCAATGTTTGCTGAATTGGGTTCCAGTCTGTTTTAATATAAGCATCTTTTTTATTTTTATTGATTTTGGAGAGGAAGGCAGAGGGAGAGAGACAGAAACATCAATGATGACAGAGAATCATTGATGTGCTTCCTGAATGCCCCACACTGGGGATCAAGCCCACAACCTGGGCATGTGCCCTGACCGGGAATTGAACCGTGACCTCCTGATTCATAGGCTGGTACTCAACCAATGAGCAAAATCAGCTGGCAACATAACATTTTTATGAGGAAGTTCTCTATGGATAATGTTAGAAAGTGACATGGGCCATTGTCCAAGTAACAGTAATGTTCACTTAGAATTGTCTTTCAATAAACTCCTTATAGCTCTTCAGTGTCATTAACAGGTAGGTATGTTCATTTTCCTTTTTTTATAGAGCTGGGCTCCTAAAGTTTGAAATGAACAAGCCAGGGCAACTCACTTAAGAATGTTAAAGTGAGTGATGGAAGAATCCAGGACCTTTATCAATGTTTCTCTTTTACTCTCAGATTTCTGATTTTCATTTAAAGCCATCTTTTCTTTACTGGTGAGTTTTACATGCATAGTTGGCTAATGTGTGACTAATACACTAAGTGCTTCTTCCCCAGTGGAGAGAGCAAGATCATTTGGAAAAGATTCAATTCCAGATCTCCTCTTACCAGTTTCGCTTTATTAGCTTTGGTGTCTGGATATACACACTATACCTTATTCCTGCTGCAACTGGAACTGTTTGCTAGGAGAGGAAAGCATTCT
Source organism: Plecotus auritus (assembly GCF_963455305.1). Taxonomy (NCBI): domain Eukaryota; kingdom Metazoa; phylum Chordata; class Mammalia; order Chiroptera; family Vespertilionidae; genus Plecotus; species Plecotus auritus. Next base: position 130,337,275 of record NC_137770.1, on the reverse strand, counting down.
TTGCCCTTGAGAAATCTTCAAAGTGAGTGAAAATTGCTGTGATAAAAACTCAGGGAAGCAATTTGTAAACCTATAGGCCACTGGCATTGCTATTTCACATCTTCGTGTCTGTCTTTCCTATTTCATCACATTAAAAAAAAATCTGCCATGTTATGTCAGAAGAATCATTTGTTTGCAATAGCAGGCCCAGGGATATGATCTTGGGAGACTATAAAAATGTGAAGGCAATGTAATCTAGCAAGTAAGGACAAGGTTGGGGTTTAAGAAAAATCCCATAGAGCTGAAATTTCATTGGCTAAGCTTGTCCTCTTTCTCCCCTTTCCCTTCATGCACTTCTCTAGCATCCTTGGTTAATGTTCTTTTCACTTCTATACTTAAAGTAACCACCATTTCACACTATTATTCTACTAAGGATCACCTGCCCCTTCTTCAAAAGCATACGTGGTTTAATGGCAACATTCTGTGTCTGTTAAATAGTGTTGAGTAAATAGTGTTGAACTCACTAAAATAAAATCTCTAAAAATTCCTAGGCACAGACTGTTTAGCCTTGGAGTTCTCAGTCAGTTCCCTAATGCAAATGATCTGTGCAAATTCTTCACCTTAGTGCAAAGTCTTTTTATTTTATTGGGAAAGAGGGGACATAAATAGCTTGCATTGATTTAAAGAATGCAAATATTTTATCTTACAAAGTATTTTAAGACATAAAGCAAAGTAGAAATTTTTGAGTGATAAAATTTTAAAAATAAGAAGTCAGAATAGTCTTTCAAAATATAAGTGAGAAGAGAAAAGAAGTTGCATGTTATGGGTTCAGGTAATGCTTTTTCTTCAGTCCTTCAGCCCTTGGTGTAGTGCTGACTTTCTACTAATGTGTGCCTCTCCATCCCTTACTTACTCTCTTCTCTCTGCCCACTCTTCTCACCTTTTAAGGAGTCCCTTCACCAAAGTCTTTTTATTTGAATCACCTGGGGATGACTTCTGTTTCTTGCTGGATGACCTGGCTGCTACAATAGCAAATATCTAAAGTCTTTTACTCTTTAGTTTCTATCTGAAGAAAAAACAGGATTTTTTCAACATTATAATTATACCCTTGTATATGGGAGTCTGTATCCTCGAAGTGTATTTTTAATTGAGATAAATGACTAGAAAATGAAAAAAGAGTAGTGGGCAGGATCCAGGTCTTCTTCAGCTATTCCGCTTTAATGTGGTATGTTCACCAATTAATGGGCTGGGAAACAAAATTGCAATGCTTTTGCCCCCATAAAGCTCACTAATATTTAGCAAGTACCTTTTGTTATTAGTGATAATTATTAAACCAAGAGTATATAAGAGAGCAGAGTCACGGAAGTAAGTACTTTTTAAATGATGACACAGCCTTGAGAGGTGAGCTATAAATACTGCTGTTGGAGTACACGCTTTTAAAGACACGGAAAAGGGTTATCATGTGACTCTGGTGATTCTGCTGGAATTACTGCTGGCTAGGTTAGTTACTTTGTGAGTTTAAAACACTTTTCATGGGTTAAGAAGAATTGTAGTGTTTTTGATGCGTCTTTAACATAAAAGCTGAAAACCATTGAGAAGCTTCTAAGGGAGTGAAAGCCAGAGCTGCTCAGATCTTTGTGTGATATTTTGCTTGGGATGGTGGACGCTTAGGTACTTTTGGAGAAAAGTAATTAAATGTGGTCATAAAACTGAAAGAATAGGTGGCTGTAAATTTTTATTATAGTTAGCAAATTTTCATTTAATGAGTTGTAATGTTCTAGTGGAACTATAGTAATGGAAAAGGAAATAAATGATACAATGTCTTTTCTTCTGTTACTGTTTAATCAGAAGAAACGTATGCATGAAAAAACTAGAGAATATTTGTGAGTGCAATGCAAGCACTGACCAAACGTGTTATTCAGAACTCGTATTGGCTAATAACAGAAACCCTAGACTAATTAATTTAGGAAAAAATGGATTTATTGTTCACATAAGTGAGAAATATAGGGGGAGAGAGTTACCTTTTGGCTAAATGGAGGCCATTCAGTCACATATTCTACCCCATCAATCATCTTTTATTTCTTCTGTGTTGGCTTTAATCTTAGGCAGTGTCCTCATGATTGGTGGTAGAAATCAGCTATTAGAGGAAAGACATGGAACTCATATTATCCTTATAGCTAGAAGTTTTAACCAAAAGAATATGCCTCTTTTCTGTTACTTGCAGCTAAATTCCCAAGGAAGGTTGTGATTGTTCCAGTCTAGATCATGTACCATCCTGAATATCCTTATGGATAGGGTGCTCTGATTGGCCCACCTAAGGTCATGTGCTTATCCCTGTGGAAAGTGAGGATGGGATGTATGGGGGTCATAAAATGGAGTTTCCATGAGCAAGACAAGTTGTGTAATAAGAGGAAGATGAGAAAAAGTAGGGTGAACAGATAGAAACTATGGTTATCACAGTCTACTGCCATTTCTTTTGCTTTTTTTTTCAAGTGTTTTCATTATCTATACTAATAAAACGGTAATATGCTAATTAAACTGGATAGACCAAATGTCTTCAGGCCATCCTTCTGGACAAAGCCACAGTGGTGGGGGCCAAGGCAGAGGCAGTTAGGGGTGACCAGGCAGGCAGGCAGAGTGGTTAGGGGAGATCAGGCCAGCAGGGGAGGGAAGTTAGAGGTGATCAGGCTGGCAGGGGAGCGCAGTTAGGGGCATCAGGCAGGCAGGCAGAGGGGTTAGGGGTGATCAGGTAGGCAGGCAGGTGAGCGGTTAGGAGCCAGCAGTCCCGGATTGCAAGAGGGATGTCCGACTGCCAGTTTAGGCCTGATCCCTGTGGTTCGGGCCTAAACTGAGGGGTCCTCGATTGGAGAGGGTGCAGGTCAGGCTGAGGTTCCCCCCCCCCAAGCGACCAGAATGATGGAATGACCAGAATAACCGGTCACTATGATGCAGATGCTCAATGCAGGAGCTGGCCCCTGGTGGTCAGTATGCTCCCACAACCAACCTCCTATGGCCGACCAGCCTCCTGCAGTCCCTCCCCCCATCTGGCAGGCCCCCGCTGGCAGCCACCAACCAGCAGGAAGGCCCTGGTTGGCCCTGATCGCCGTCCAGGCCTAAGGACCCCACACATGCACGAATTTTGTGTACTGGGCATCTAGTATAAGTTATAAAGAGCTAGTTTGATTCCTCATAGAAACCATTTATTTCTGGACTGCTCAACAACAAACTTTCTTCCCATATGCATCATTTGAAAATGCCACTGCCTGGCAATGGAAATAGACTTACAACCAATAAGACACTTAACCCCAAAGCAAAGAGAGGCAAGTTAATGTCTCATCTAGGCACTGCCTTCACCTTCCAGGTCCTCACCTATGTTACTTCAATCTGTTCACATTTCAAGTTCTGTTATTTGCAACATTCTACTTCCTGATATTTCTGTGTTAGTCAGGGCTATCTTGTAAAAGTGACAGAAAACTTGTGGAAACTATGTTAAACCCAAAAAGAATTCATTGACTCCTATGAATGAAAAGTTTATAGATCTCAGGCATGATGGATTCAGGGATAAAAATGGTGTTATCAGGATATTGCCTTTCCACACCTGACTTCCATTTTCCTCTTAGTTGGTTTAATTTGGTAGCTAATTTTCTAGCATGATAGCAAAGCTGATCACTGACATCCTCAGGCTTACCTCAATGGCATAGTCAGACACCCCAGTGACTAGTGTCCAGTTCTTCAGGGTCCAGCAGAATTTCTAGGGATTGACCTGATTGATGGGGAAAATACTCATTCCTGAGCTAATTGCTGCATTTTGGAGAGTGTGTGTGGATGGAGTACTCTTATTTGCTGACCTGTGTCATGTGGCCACCACACATGTAGTGGCAGTGATAACAGGGAGAGATCACCTACACCACATGGAATGGGTGTCCCATGAAAATGAGAGCCCTCTTCCAGTAGAAATAGATTACAGAGTAAGGTAATATGCAAAGATCATAACAACTGCACTACATGATAAATGGGTACAGAAAATAAATTAGTTCATATTGAGTTCCTGTAATGTACCAGGTAATGGGTACATTATTTCACATTTATCAAATAAATTTGCTTCAAATCACATGGCAGAGAGTAGTAGTACTAGGGTTTTTTAATATTTTTTTATTGATTTTTTACAGAGAGGAAGGGAGAGGGATGGAGAGCTAGAAACATCGATGAGAGAGAAACATCGATCAGCTGCCTCCTGCACACCTCCTACTGGGGATGTGCCCGCAACCAAGGTACATGCCCTTGACTGGAATCGAACCTGGGACCTTTCAGTCCACAGGCTGACGCTCTATCCACTGAGCCAAACCAGTTAGGGCAGTACTAGGATTTTTTTTAATGTGTCTGCCAACTCGTGGCATTTTATTACAGAGTAGGCAAAAGTAGGTTTATAGTTGTGAGTATGTGAAACAGAGTTTACTCTTGTATTATTTATTAGTTATTATATTACTTTCCATATGAACAACTGTAAACTTACGTTTGCCACACCCTGTATATTTCTACTACTTTAGAGAAGGTAATTCTGGATTTCCTTCTTGGAAGAAGTTTTATATTTTGGAAAACCAAGGAGAGTCTTAGGGAATATAAAGAGAAAGATGGATGCAGGGGTGGGCAAACTTTTTGATTCGAGGGCCACAATGGGTTCTTAAACTGGACCGGAGGGCCGGAACAAAAGCATGGATGGAGTGTTTGTGTGAACTAATATAAATTCAAAGTAAAGGAGCGGAGGGAAGAGCAAGAGAACTGGATAGAACAGCCGGATCCGGCCCGCGGGCCATAGTTTGCCCAAGGCTGGATTAGAGTGAGATAGAAAATAGGAGAAAATGCAAAAAATAAGACTGAAGTCTAGTCTGATCAAAACTGATCAGAGGGACTCCAGAATGGAGCCATGAGAATTGGCAGTGGGCCAGACACACTGAGGTCCTTTCCTAGAAGTCCTCAAATGTTCAGCTGGGAGGTTTGGATTTGTCTTGAAATATGATTAATTATCAATTAAAAATAATGAGCAGAAAAAATTTGTGATAAAAAAGATGTTGAGACTTTTACATAGTAAAGCAACTTTTTGAGGAAACTCTATACTATTTTCCAGTGTCTGCACCAGTCTGCACTTCCACCAACAGTGCACAAGGGTTCTCTTTTCTCTATATTCTCGCCAGCACTTGTTTGTTGATTTATTGATGCTGGCCATTCTGACAAGTGTGAGGTGATACTTCCTTGTGGTTTAATTTGCATCTCATACAGATGATTTTGAAACTCTAGGATACAGAAGAGTACCTGGTGGAGTGTTCTAAAATACACATTTCAGGAATTCTCTCCCAGATGTTCATATTCGATAGGTCGGGAGCAGGGCACAGCAATATACACTTAATGAGCACTCAAGATGATTCAGATGCAGGTCATTCATAGACCACAATTGGTCTCAGAGGAGGAATAGACAGGTGTTATGATTAACTATGAAGAGCAATCAAGCTGGGAACAGAGGATAGTCTGCTGCTGATGGTAATTGGAAGGTTGGGAAAAGGCCCTGCTTGTAGGGAGAGTTGATGAATTCTGTTTTGATAATTTTTATTCACGTTTATATTTGAACCTTCAGTGTGAAGATTTCAGTTGGTGTTTTCTGTGTATATGAAACTGTTGATAAAAACATGTCCAGGAATGAAAATTATTAGACACTTGTCCTTGGTCAACAAGATTGAAATTGCATGAGACACTTCCTGGCTTCGGCGGGTTTGGAACAGAATTTGAGGTAGAATAGGGAAGTGTATTTAATAAAAGTCATTCTAAAGCTGTTGCATTTTTTGAAATGTCTGGTTGCATATTCTTTTCCTTGTCTAGAAATTGTAGCTTTCAAAACCACTCTAATGGTATCCAAAAATCAAGATGAATTTTCATTAATATGATACATAGATTCTAAAATTATCTTAGCTATCTCATAGTGACCAAGATGTTAATAATGTTACTAATGAATTTTTACCCAATTAAGGCAACAGTACTTCATAGGACAAATTATATGTTATGTTAAACTTACCAAATTATAATACTTTTTTAATTTTCCCAAATAATTTTTCACTACTCTTAGAAAATGCAGTGTTGATAATTTTTGTTTTCTTATTTTTAGATCTGGAGTATCCCTTCCTGGAATTCTGTGAATTGTGCTGGGAAACCAAGATATTTTTGTGATATGATCACTGATTAACCTTTCCTAGCTTCCTTCTACAATTCCAGTTATTTCAGTGAGGGTGGGAAAAGATGTCTTCATAAATTTTCCTACATTCCTTTACTGAGGGAGCCCTTCATCTAAAGCATTTTCTCTCTATGATAACCTGAGTGGTTTCATGAAATGTGATTTACATAGGTTTGCTCAGAAAATAATGCTTTTTACTCAGTCTTTCTTTCTTGATGCTCATTCAGCCAACATGTCTGTGTGACCTCGTGGGACTGAGTTCATTTCTTGCATCCCAGTGTATGGTGACTCAGGTCAGTGTTTATATTGTATAAAAGTCAAGCAGGATTAAATGAAAACTTTTGTTTTTCCCTCTCAATATTGATTTCCTGGTTATATCCAGTCATAGCATACTTTTCTTTTTCTAGGAGTGTGCATATTTAATCCTTTGAGCCGTTCTTCCTGATTCTACTACATTTTACTGTATGCAAATTCATACCACTATTGTCTGCCTTTCATGAAAGAAAAAATCCCTCCTAAAATGATAGTGATTCAAGTATTTATAGAAGCTATTGATTACTCCTAGGAGCTTTCCACTACCCTTCTCCTCCTTTTTGTTAATGAGTTTATTCAGAGCAAGCATCAGGACCAAGGGGATAATAGTCTAGAAGTAACATGATCTGTTTCCTTCTCTGTTAATTCTCTCTTTCTCCAATGTAATTTCTAGTGCTATATTTTTAGGATAGAAGACATGGATTAAAATCCCTTCCCCACAAAATCCATGGGTACTTAACTTCTATAGCATGTATGTAGCTATTACTCTCGATGGTTGATCTTTCAATTGATTGGAGAATGAATAAACTTTGATTATGCATTCTGGAAGAAAGAGCAATCATAAAGTGTTCATATTGTTTCCTCTGCTACTTTGTTTAGATCACATGGGTAACTTTTGAGACTGATAAGGAGGAGAGTTGCTGAAGTCTCAAGCTGGACCATAAAGATATTAATAATTATGACTTGACAGATAATGTTGCTCAACTGAATTGTTATCTTAGGCAGGTTGGCTCCCTTTGGTGTAATCATCTGTTTATAGCCCTGGACCAGAGTCCAATTAGTTGTTAGCTGTCTCTAATCTCTTTGCTATGGCATCAAAGAATTAGTGGCTACAAATTTAAAATAAATGAACACACACACACACACACACACACACACACACACACAGAAAACTGAGAGCACCATAGCTATCAGCATAGAGTGATTTAGTTTTCCTTTCATATGTGTGAGCTCTATGTTGTTGCTTTTTTGTTGTTGTTTATTTTTTTTACCAATATGGAGAGGATGGATAAAAAATATTTGTTTTTTATATCTTTATCTGAAATAAAGATTTATCTGACTCAGCAGCAGACAGGCAATGTGCCTAAGTGACAGTAGGTTTGATATTCTTAATTAAGAAATCCACCACAGTCATGTTTAGAAAATTTGTTCTACTTCTCTGGTCTTTAGTTTCCCTTTTTAAAAACAAAAGTGCTAGAAGTCTTTCTCTATCATTAGAGCTGTGCAGACTAATTAGGAAAAACTGTGATAGAGGAAAACATAAAGTTGGGGAAATGGATTTTTGGAGTTTAGCATAAATATTTTAAAAGTAATTTCAATGAATAATGACCACATAGGTGATGGGAACAGATTCTAAAATAGTGTTTCAAACAATACATAAAAATTTAAGTTTTTTTTGGAAAATTATTAGAAAAATTATCAGCTAAGGTGCCACAAAGTTGTTCATAATATCCCCTTATTATTTTTACTTAGTCCTTCGGTTCTGAAGTAATTTGTTCTTTTTCTTTGTTGACACTGATCATTTGTGTCTTCTCTTTTTGTTCTTATAATTCTAGCTATATTTTTATAATGTCTCTTGATTAGTTTTGAAGAAGCAGTTTGGGGATTTTTTTTTTCTATTTTTAATTTTCAATTGATTTCTTCTCTATCCTATCTTTATCATTTATCCCTTTCTACTTACTTTGGGTTTAATTTTCTCTTAAAATTTTTGAAGTAGAAGATTAGATAATAGATTTTAGATTTTTTTCTATTAATATAGTAATATACAAGGTGGAGCAAAAAAAGGTTTACAGTTGTGAGTACATGAAATGGTTTATTTTTGCATTATTATTTATTAATTATTGTATTATTTTTCCATAGGAACAACTACAACCTACTTTTTCCCCACCCTAAAGATATAAATTCTTCTCTAAACATAATCTTATTTTATGTTGCAAAGTTGACATTTTCCGTCTTAATTTTCATTTAGTTTAAAATATTTTCCATAAACACTTGGATGAATTTGCATATTGCTTTTATTGAGTGGTGTGTCCTGTAAATATAAATTAGGTCAAATTTTTAAGATAGTATTTTTCAAGTCTTTTACATCTTCATTTATTTACTAGAGGCCTGGTGCATGAAACTCCCCTCAGCCCAGCCTGCACCCTCTCTAATCCGGGACCCCTCGGGGGATGTTCAACTGCCGGTTTAGGCCTGATCCCACTGGCTCCTAACTGCTGACCTGCCTGCCTGCCTGATCGCCCCTAATTGCCCGCCCCCCCGCCAGCCTGAACACCCCTAACTGCCTCTGCCTGCAAGCCTGATTGCCCCTAACTGCCCCCCCCCCCACTGGCCTGGTCATTCCTAACTACCCCTCTGCCAGCCTGGTTGCCCCTTACTGCCCCCCCCCACTGGCCTGATCGCCCCCAACTGCCTCCCCCCGCCCCGCCCGCCAGCCTGGTCACCCCATGATGCCTGCTGTTCAGTCATTTGGTTGTCCCTCACTAACCCCCCTGCCTGCCTTGTCGCCCCATGCAGCCTGCTGTTTGGTCATCCGCCCCTGGCTTTTTTATACATTAGGATTTTTTGGTCAACTTTTCTTAATTGCTGAGTGAAGAGTGTTGGAATTCCAAATGTAATTCTGGGTTTACCTATTTCTTCTTTCATTTGAACTACACATTGTGCTTAGTAATGGAGTTGATTTTCATTCTGGTGCAAGCTCCTCATCCTATTGCAGTTTAGGAAAGATCAATTATGAGACCAGCACCAGTAAAGGGGTCACATTTGAGATATCTGCTCTGGAATTACCAATAAACTATGCACGCAGAAAGCCTTCAAATAGCTATGCATTTCAACTTGCAAAATGAACAGGATGAAGTCTTAATATGAAAATGAGACTATTTAACTAATTAAAAGTGACTGAAAGTTAATTGAGATGTCACCTAAGAGAGCCTGATATATAATGGGAAAGAAGAGATTTGACAGATCATAGCTGCTTATTAAAAATAACCATTTTCTTTTCACATCCTAATGAGGTAATACTTAGTACTAAAATGATCACAGTTAATATTGAAAATCCTCAGCTTAATGTGGTTTACATTTAAGCCATCTCAGTTGTTACCTAAATATGCAACTTACAGAAAACTGAGGCTTAGTGCGTTAAAGTTCACCTAGAGAGGACACGGTGGACCTGGTCTCTGAAAATCACTTTGCCTGTCTTCAAAGCCCCTTTTTCTGATTCCATGACCAACAAGCAAACTTATAATTTGAGTCCCTCTGCAGTTTTCCCATAGGAAGGCAGTTGGCTGATCATGTCAATATGGATATTCAGTGTAACATTTATTTCTTACTGTGAACGAATGCACTGCCATTCTGCTCAACATTGGTCTTTGGGAACTGGTCCTGGAGAGACTGATGAAAATCAGCTTTATGAACCCCTACGGCTGAGGACCAGACCTAGTGGGACTCCGTCGGAGTTGGTATCTAGCCTTCCATATTTAAAACCATAGCATTTACAAAAAAATTTTTAAAAAGATAAAAAGGAGTGATGGAACCATGATGAAGACAAAATAAAAAGTAAGGATAATATAAAGCCAGATACAAGGTTAGTACACAAAATATATGCGATAGAATCTAATATATTGCCAGTGACGATCTTTAAATTTTATTTTGTGCTTCTTAGAAGTGGGGAAATATGATAAGCTAAGAATTCACAACATTTCTTTTTATTTGTCCCTTCTGAAATAACACAAGTAATACATGATTATTATAAAGAAATTAAGAAATGAATAACAATTCTTTTTGAATTATATATAATCCCACCACCCCAAACTAATCACTTTTAATATTCAATGTGATTCAATTTTGGAAAATGTTTATTTTTTCAAGTGTCCATTTATATACATATGTGTTAAAATTTTAATCATATTTTCCATACTCTTTTTACTTACCAATTTTTTTATAATAAACATCCTTGAATATTTCTACACACTTTCCCAATTATTTCTTTGGAATTAAGTTCAAAAAGTGGAATTGTTGGCTCTAGATAAGATTTGATAGAGAGTTTTATTTTTGAGCTGGGCTTTGAAGAATGAGAGATTTAATCAAGTGGGGAATCAGAAGTAGGCAACCATAATACATTTCCTAAAAACTAAATTAAGTTAAGGTCTTTGAAAATAAAGAATATAAAAAATTTCATGAGGCCCAATTTCTGAACCTCTTATAGCATATACTAGTTACACCTGTAAAAATCATGTTAATGTGAGTGTACAAGGCTAGGGTATTTTCCCAGAATGTCATAGCTCAGTCTGGTTAAAAGCCAAGTGATGTAATTCATTCTTTTCTTCATTTATGCATCAATTTACTTAATGATATTTATTGAGTAATTAGTAAGTGCTAGGCCAGTGGATACACTAAGTAGACTTGGCTAGAAATATGTTTGGGAAGGCTATGCTGAAAGCCTCCACAAATATTTGGCTTATGTTTACTATGCTTTGTTGCTACAGATTTTCTGAATTAGAATGGTTTTATATGAGACAAGTATATTTTAATATGTGCCAATATGATTCTTTGGAAAAACAGTGATTTAAGAGACTGTTTTCTGTACTGTCTCATACAATTTCTATGAAAATATTTTTGCCCTTAGTTTGGGTTTTGATTATAAAGTTAGCATAGAGTTTTCATACTTAATTTATTCCCAAGTGTCAGAGCCAGCAACAAGAGCACCGCACAGCTCTGCTGGTTTGACTGGCTCTGAGTCCATGCATTCTTCTAAATTCTCCCACTTGACTACTCCAGGGCTGGTTCCTGCTCAAACTCTGCCCACTGTACTAACTGTGGGGAACTTAGTCCAAGTTCCTCCTCTATCCTCTGCTCACCAGACAGTAGGTGTTGGGTCCGAGCCCCTCTGCCTGAGCTGAACCTCCTCGGACGCTGGGTCTTAGACGGAGACGCTATTAGACTCTAATGATTAGAGGTTGTGGGTGTATAAGAATTAGTCTTTATTGCAGAAGCCAGTAGCTATATAACCATCAGACAAGAACAGTCCTCACAGCAAAGTTCATACAGGCAGGCAGCCAGACCCCGGCTGGTGAACATACACTGAGTGGCCAGATTATTATGATCTCTGAACGCATAATAATCTGGCCACTCAGTGTACTTATGTATAAGGGAAAGCTTGCAAATCTTGATATGTCAAGGGACCAGGAGATAGTGGCCCCCAGCCTCTGGCTAGTAAGTCCTCTGCTTCTTTCTAACTACCCACAATGCAGTTCTTATACATGGAAAAACCTTACTTTAAAATCCCAACTCTGTGGTCAGTCTACACTGAGTGGCCAGATTATTATGCTTTCAGAGATCATAATAATCTGGCCACTCAGTGTATATCTTTCCTATAAAGCAGCATCAGTCTCTATACCCACAGCTATTATCTGAGCAGCTGCATGCTGCCTTCTAAACCAGCTGTGGGCAAACTACGGCCCACGGGCCGGATCCGGCTGTTCTATCCGGTTCTCTTGCTCTCCCCTCCGCTCCTTTACTTTGAATTTATATTAATTCACACAAACACTCCATCCATGCTTTTGTTCCGGCCCTCCGGTCCAGTTTAAGAACCCATTGTGGCTCTCCAGTCAAAAAGTTTGCCCACCCCTGATTTAGACAAAGAAGGCTTTGTGCCAATAGTTACATCAATCATATTTGCCGGAAACTTATCATTGTCTCACTAATTAGAAAGATATGGACAGGGAACTGGGAAGGCTGGTCTACAACCTTCATTGCTCTGAAAGGTCAGAGCTAGTTCACTCACTGTTTAGTTGAAACATTTTTAGCTGAAGCAGCCTCCACCTCTGTTTCTCCTATGTAAATTTCTGTTATTGGAGTTTCCTGCCTTTTAGCAAGGCCAAAGCGGGGTGTAGTCCACCCACTAGAGGTGGGCTCCCGCCTGGCCCCCAATATTCCCAAATTAATACTTTTCTAGTCTTTTTTCATTTGTGTGCGGCCTTCTCCAGAACCCAAACCCAAACCCTGAAGCAGAACCCTGAACCACGTGGGACGTGAAAGGGGTTTCCACATCTGGCGCCTGAACGTGGGATGTCTGGAGGAGATGATATTTTTCGCCTAAGAGCGAAGGAAGGAAAAAATACACCGAGAAAAGGTGTGGAAAATTCACTGAAAAAAGGTGAGGGAAATTCACCGCATGCAAAGCCCACAGCCAGCTACAGAAACCGGATCTGTAAGTAGGGTGGGAACGTCTTTTTCAGCTAGGCTAATGGGGAAGAATTAGATTATAAAATAATGTGGTTTCTTGTTCAAATTAAAATCTTAATTGGTATTTGGAATTTAAAATCTGTAATAAGAAATGAAACTCCACTGCTGAAACCGCCTCTGGTGCGGAGAAATTCAAAGGTGGCAGGAGAGGGCAGGGCTATCCGCTCTCCCACAATGAGATTACTTAAGGTTTCATTTAAAAATTATAAAAGAACTCGCAGGGAAATGCAAATCTTGGCCAAATTGAGTGTTAGTTATTACTTTGGAAAGCGAAAAAGAAAGAAAAAATTTAAGATCTGTCTATCTTTTAAGCATGAAAAGAAATTTGGCCAGATCTGTTGCTGAAACTTCCCCCAAAGTAAGCAGGATGTGGGGGAAGGGACACACGTGGCAATCCAATATGGAAGCCCACTCTCCCAGTATGCTAATTTAAAGTTTCCTTTCTCTCCATGAAAAAGTCTTAAAAATTTAGAAATGTGTCTGGAATCTCTTGGCAAAAGCTATAGAAAATGAGAAACCCAGAATTGGTTCTTTTTCCTAAGAAAAATGGCGAAAAAGTCTTCTCAAAAGAAATTCAAGCTAATTCCAGCAACAGGATTCACATTTCCATATAAAGAGTAGTTTTTAAAATGCTAATGAACCTCGGTCAAAGTTAACTTTTAAGGCCTTCAAGAAAATAAGTAAATTTGTCTCTGTTATAGAATTTATCCAAAGTAAATGCTTTAAAATAATTATAATTGACTCTAGAATCTCAAAGAAATTGTTGAAATATAGATAAATAATGTATTAATTATAAAAATTCTAAATAGCCCAGGTGAGGGCTGGCTACGCCTTTAGTTAATGGAGGAAGAAGGGTAGACGCCCTTCCCCCAGCAGGACAGGTAGACCAGTTCCTGCCAGTAGTCCTTCTTGAAGCACAATTTTTGCATTTGAATACTTGCAGTCTTGCTACTCAATTTCCCCAGGCAAAGGAAAATCATGGCTGTTTTAAAAGGTCGGCTGGGCCTGTTAATCAAAAGATAAAAACTTGTTTAATAATCTGAGTTTGCTTCCTCTAAAAAACCTAGAGGACAGAATTGAAGCTATTAATTGATTAAGAATATAAAAGTGTTATTAATCTAGGAACTGCTAAATGTTTGACTTGCCAGCTTTAAAAGTTCAAAGTGCAAATTATATTGGGAGAAATTATATAGTTGTGGTAATTAAATGTCTAAAGTATAAGAACTTATTTTTGAGAAAAAAAATGTGTTTTCTCTGAAAATAATTAGAAATTCAAAATAAGTTGATTATTGGTCTAATTAAAAAAGAGGATTAATTCTGTGATCCCAACCAAAACTTTTCTATGCAAAAACTAGTTTAAAATCTAATTGATATCTTAAAATAATTATAAAAAGTATTATAATATTTAAATCATATATAGATATTTGTTTGATGGTTTTTTCCATGTTAAAATTTCAAGGCTTTAACAGAGATGATTCTTGGAAAGCTCCAAGGGCCCAGAGTAATACAAGAAATTTATTCTCTCTTCTTAAAGGAAATCTTTTTAAGTTTAACAGATCTAATATACTTCAAATTGCATGGAAAGCCTTATCAAATAAAAATTAACAAATATATTTTAAATGTTATGAAGGTTTTGGCCTCTAAGAAGGGCAAAAATGAAGTAACTAAATATTTCTTATAATCCAACAGCAGAATTTAAAATGACAAAAAGCCTGTAACTGCCTTCATTCTTAAATTAAGCTAGAGGTGGGGCAACATTTGTGGCTTGTGAATCAGACATAAACATTTACTAAATTTGCTTTGCTTTTAAAATGAAGATACTTTAATTACTTAGATAAATTAGCTTTTTAAATTATCATCAAGGTTTTCAGCTAAATGAAAAGTCAATATTTTTATAAACAATTCTAATAAAGACCAGAAACAGCTAGTGAGATTTTTGTTTGTGTGCAATATAAATTTGACTGCCTTTTAAAAGAATGGATTAGACAGACGCCATGATGGCCACATGGCTTGCCGGTCCCCTTGGAAGCCGGAGGGGCCAACCCCTTCCTTTGGAATAAGCCAATGTCTTTGTAAGCAATTTGATTAAGTATTCTAAGAAAGTTACTGAAGGCCTCCCATGGTCCCTCTGTGGATGCAAATAAGCCTAAGGGGATAGTCTTTAAAAAATAAAATTCCAGCTTAATAAAAAGGAGAAATTTGAAAATTTTGAAATCTCTTTCACTGGTATTTATAGGATAAACTGAGGAATTGTTATTAAAATATTAAATCTAATCCATACTAGTGGTCACTATAACCTTAAGAGAAATTGTTTCATGTGACAAAGATTTTTAAATGAAACTCTCTGTAGCCTGAAAATTATTTTAGAAGGAAATAGAGGTTTCCTTCAAATATCGTAAGGATTGTAATTAATAACCAATGCATTAGGCCTCAGAAGGTGGAGATAAGGAAAGATTGTCTTAAAACTTTAAATGACTTTCAGAAATTATTAGGGGATATTAACTGGTTAAGACCTTATCTGAAGATCTCTACAGGAGAAATGACAAATTTATTTAGTTTACTTAGAGGTGACTCTAATCTTTCCTCTCCCCAAACATTAACAGATGAAGCTAGGAATGAGTTGCTGAGAGTTGAGCAGGCAATTTCCTTAGCCCAAGTAGCACGGGTACAGCCCGAATTACCTTTATTGGGACAAATTAACCCTACTGCAAATAATCCCACTGGAGTCATCTTTCAAAATAAAAATTCTCCTGCCATTATTGAATGGGTCCACCTAGGGCATCAATCCTCTAAAACTGCGGTTATATATGTAGAACTATTGGCCCAATTAATATTTCAAATTAGAAAACATTGTAAACAGCTTAGAGGGGAAGAGCCCCAGTGTATCTATCTCCCCCTCACTGGGAAGCAATTAGAAATGTTATTTCAGACTGATATAAATTGGCAAATTGGGTTAAGTGAATATTCAGGGGAACTTAGCTGTCATCTATTAAAAGATAAATTACTACAATTTTTATATAATACCTCCATCATTATACCAAAAAATACTAGGCAGGAACCTATTCCTGGAGCTTTAACTGTCTTTACTGATGGATCATATAATGGGAAAGCTGCCTATCATACAATGAATTCAGACCGAGTCATACTGACCAGTCATACTTCTGTACAAAGAATTGAACTAGAAGCTATTAAGGCTGCATTTCAGGATTTCCAAGAGCCTCTTAATATCATCTCTGATTCCTTTTACACTGCAAACTTAGCGAATAGAATTGAAACTGCCCGGTTGAAATGGCTTAGTGACCAAAGTTTATTTTTACTATTTAAACAAGTTCAGCAGATCGTACAACAGAGACAATATCCTTTTTATATCACCCATATCAGGGCTAATAGTGTCTTACCTGGTCCTTTAACAAAAGGAAATACACATGCTGATCAATTGGTTGCTTTATTAAAAGAAGCCTTAGAATCTCATCAGCTTTTACATCAGCCTGCCAAAATGCTGTCTAAACAATTCTCAATCACTCGACAACAGGCAAAACAGATTATTAAGGAATATCCCACTTGAATGTTACATCTACCTCAAGGGCCTAACACAGGAGTCAACCCTGGAGGTTTGCTAAGAGACCATATCTGGAAAATGGATGTAACGAATTATACTTCCTTTGGACGCCTTGGGGCATTACATGTCTCTGTAGACACATTTTCAAAAGTAATACGGGCTACTGCATCTACAGGAGAAACGGCAAAACAGGTTATTAATCATTGCCTAGCTGCTTTTGCCATCATGGGAGTTAAAAAATTATTAAAACTGATAATGGGCCTGCTTACACAAGCTGTCAATTCCAGGAATTTTGTAAAAGGTGGAAAATTCAGCACATTACAGGAATACCATATAATTTCCAAGGACGGGCCATTATTGAACGACAGCATCAGCAGCTAAAATCCCAACTTGAAAAACAAAAAGGGGGGATGATGGAGAAATCACCTGCAGGTAGGCTGCACCAAGCCTTAATTACTTTAAATTTTTTCACTTGTAATGCTGATGGAAAGACACCTATGGAGCTACATTGGTGTCAGAATAAAACAAAAGAAAATGATCTAGTTAAATGGAAAGATCCCGAATCTGGTTTATGGAAGGGACCCTATCCGTTATTAACCTTTGGCAGAGGGTATGCTTGTATATTTCCAGAGAATTTTTCCAAGCCCGTGTGGATTCCTGCTAGAAATATTAAACTGCAACAGGGATCCAAGAGAGAAACTAGTTAGATTAATGAGGACCTTGGGCCTGGAGCTACACCATGCAGCTGCAGACAATCAACTACCTCAGCCACAGAGAGCAGCGACTCCAAGCAATCCGCTGAGGATGAGGAGCAGGAGGAGGACGAGCTGGACAACAAACAGCCCAGAGACCACCTGGAGCATGGTAAAGAAGACGGTACAGACTCCTGAGAACGTCTTTCTTGCCATGCTAGCAGTGATCAGCTGTACGATAAGATTACCTGGGGAAAATGGGGAAGTATTTTGGACTTATGTTCCTGACCCTTCATGGGTAAGAGCCCTTATGTGGGCTGATCCCCCACCTAATGTAGTCACCAATAATACCAAACACCTTGGTCATCCAGGAGGACCATGGGTGGGGCAAGGAAGTATAATTACACAGGGGTCGCCACCCACCTTCCCTTTGTATGACACAAAATCAAACCACTGCTCCTTTGTGTGTAAAATTAAAGAGAGGCTTCTGGCTTGCGTGGACACCAAAGGAGGGGAGGCAAAAGCAAAAATACGTCTAATATCACTACTTGCTCCTGGGAGAGGTGCAAAAAATGTAACTAAGACCTTGTCTATACAAAAAGAAATTGACAGCCAGTTTGAAATTGAATTGCCATGGCCTAGAGCAAAGAATATCCTTACATGATATTATTCTACAATGTCATTATAATTTTAGATATTTTACAACAGCATATTGTACAATTATCCCAAACAAACTTACAAACTAATTCTTTGCATGTTTGGCAGCATTTTAAAAAAGGACATGAAAGGATTTAATCCCTTCCAGAAGAAATTAAGGCACTGGGGACGCACTTGAGCATTCTATATTGGCCCCTCTTGCCCTTTTGGCCAAGAGGGACCCTCCCACAGCTGTTGCCTGAGCTTTTTGTTCATGCTGAGGTTGAAGCCTTGCGGTAGCTGGTACCATGGATCTGTCTCTTGCCCAATTGTGTGAGCTGGGCCCTCCCTGGAGAAGAAACCTGGGTTCCCCAAGATATGTGATCAGTGCCAGGCCCCCGCCACCAGGCGAGGGGATCCCAAGGCAGGTGCTGGGCGTGGAGGCCACGGGGGCATAGGCTACCAAGGAGACAGAACTGAACCTCACATCACCCTGCTTGGCCCGGAGGATGGCTGGTTAGCCAGAGACAGGTAAGATTCCTCAGGGAAGGAACAACCTAAGACAGGCACAATCGCAGAGGGGCCATCAGGAGAGAACTTGGGGGTCAACAGAGGTGGGGCACAGACCCTCACCCCCCCCCCAACATTGCAGGGGCTTGAACCCTCACCCCCTCTGATGGAGGTCTCCTGCCCCCATGGCTGCTTCGCTTCCCACACCCAGCTCAGATTGGGACCCAGGTAACAGAGCCCAACTCAGATCGGGACCCAGGCAATAGACAGAGACTTGGCCGACAGCAGCTGCCCCTATATCTAAATCCAGCCTAGCACCAGTAATGCTCAGAGCCTACTCAAGAATGCGAATAATCCTTTCCACTAATATTTACAGGGTAAACTAAGATTGTTGGTAGAGTATTAAATTTGACAGTAAAATAGTAGTCAAGTTTTCAGATTTATTTAAATTGGCTAATTGAAATAAGTGAATATTCAAGAAAATTTAATTGTACTGGACAAAAAGCTGTTCCTAAAGTACTAACTAAAATTTCTATTGGTAATTCATCTCATGGTAAAATTGCTTAACATGCAAAGAACCTAAAGCAGTCATATTTTTGTGCAAAAAATTAAAATTTAAAGTTATCAAGACTGCATTATAAAAATTTTCCAAAAGCCTCCTAATAATTAAATCAAAAAAAAAGGGGGGGGATAGTGGAGTAATATTATGTAAGGAAAAAATATCCTGTAAGTAAATTACATCTAGAAAATTTTTACTTTATAAAATTAATTTTCATTTGTAATGCTAACAGCAAGACACCCATGAAAAACACACATGGTGTCAAAACAAGCCAAAGGAAAATCGTTTGGGCAAAAAATGAAAAAGGATCCCAAGATAAATTTATAGAAAAGATTCCTTTATTAACTTTTGGTCAAGAATATGTTTGTATATTTTCAGAAAACACCTCCAAGACCATGTGGATTCCTGCAACAGAGAGAAATAGACAAGACTGCTCCAGCCATGAAGACAAGAGGAGAAACAGTCCAGAGATGGAAGATGCTGACGACACTCTGCCATGCTAGCAGTCAGCAGCTGTAGGTCGCTGCAGGTTGCCCAGGACCAACCAGAGAGGGTCGGACCTGCATTGCCACCATTTATCTACCATCCAGATACCATTGCTGACGTGTACTCAAAAAACTGTTGGACATTGAAACTGGGACTCAGAACTGCTGGACATTCAAACATTTTTTATTCTTATATGTTTATTTCTAGTCTGCAGATGCAAGATTTTTTTCTAAAGGAAAGAAATGGGGGAGACGCAGGAAACTGATCATTGTCTCACTAATTAGAAAGATATGGACAGGGAACCTGGAAGGCTGGTCAACAACCTTCATTGCTCTGAAAGGTCAGAGCTAGTTCGCTCACTGTTATGTTGAAATATTGTTAGCTGAAGCAGCCTCCACCTCTAGTCTTTTTTCATTTGTGTGCAGCCTTCTCCAGAACCCGAACCCTTAACCGGAACCCTGAACCACGCGGGATGTGTAAGGGGTTTCCACACATATTGGCTACTGAAGGGCAAAGTGTACTGTGAGAGTGCTGTGGCCTTGCAGCCGCTCATGGTATCTTGGCCTGATTAGGATTCCTTGGCTCAGAGTCCTTGAACATCCCATTTAGGCACATGCTCAGAGTGGCCTTTGGCCATTCTGGTGTATTGATAACAAGGCCTCTGTTCTCCTACCAGCCTTGACTATCCGGGGACCTGGCATGGTTCCCACACAAAGGATATGATTCAGGGTTTTATAGGCAATGATAAATGGTTATTTAGAGCAATGGTTCTCAATTGGAGTTCAGACTCATTTTTTGAACTTTTAAAGTACCTTGGCCTGAGCTATGTGTTTGAATCCACCAAGACGTAACAAGAGGCCAGCTGTGACTAGAGAGGGGAGTCCGGAAGCATCTGAGTACTGAGAAATAGCAGAGAGCCAGATTTCAAGTGACCTAATTCAAGAGTTAAGTTTTATTTTCCTTTATTGATTAAGGTGTTACAAATGTGTCCTTATTCTCCCATTTTCCCCCCACCCCCCAAATCCTGCCCTCACCCTCACCCCCTGTTGTCTGCGTCCATTGCTTATGCTAATATGCATGCATACAAGTCCTTTGGTTGATCTCTCCCTCTTACCCCCACCTTCCCCTACCTTCCCTCTGAGGTTTGAGCATCTGATGGATGTTTCTCTGTCTCTGGATCTGTTTTTGTTCATTGGTTTATGTTGTTCATTATAATCCACAAATGAGTAAGATCATGTGATATTTATCTTTCCCTGACTTACTTATTTCACTTAGCATAATGTTCTCCAGCTCCATCCATGCTGCTGCAAATGGTAGGAGTTATTTCCTTTTTCCAGCTGCATCGTATTCCATTGTGTAGATGTACCACAGTTTTTTAATCCACTCATCTGCTGATGGGCACTTAGGCTGATTCCAAATCTTAGCTATTGTAAATTCTGCTGCTATGAACATAGGGGTGCATATATCCTTTTTGATTGGTGTTTCTAGTTTCTTGGGATATATTACTAGAACTGGGATCACTCGGTCAAATGGGAGTTCCACTTTTAGTTTTTTGAGGAAACTCCATACTGTTCTCCACAGTGGCTGTACCAGTCTGCATTCTCACCAGCAGTGAAGGAGGGTTCCTTTTTCTCCGCACCCTTGCCAGCACTTGTTGTTTGTTGATTTGTTGATGATAGCATTCTGACAGGTGTGAGATGGTACTTCATTGTCGTTTTGATTTGCATTTCTCGGATAATTAGTGACTTTAAGCATGTTTTCATATGTCTCTTGGCCATCCTTCTGTGTTCTTCGAAAAATATCAATTTAGGTCTGTTGCCCATTTTTTTGATTGGGTTGTTTATCTTCCTTTTGTTAAGTTATATGAGTTCCATGTAAATGTTGGAGATTAAATCCTTATCGGAGATATCATTGGCAAATATGTTCTCATGCAGTGGGTTTTCATGTTCTGTTATTGATGGTTTCTTTTGCTGTGTAGAAGCTTTTTTTTTTTTTTATGTAGTCCCATTTGTTTATTTTCTCTTCAGTTTCCATTGCCCTAGGAGCTGTATTGGTGAAGATACTGTTTCGGCATATATCTGAGATTTTGTTGCCTGTGGATTCCTCTAATATTTTTATGGTTTCCCATCTTACATTCAAGTCCTTTAGCCATTTTAAGTTTGTTTTTGTGTATGGTGTAAGTTGGTAGTCTAGTTTTATTTTTTTGCATGTGTCTGACCAAATTTCCCAACACCATTTATTAAAGAGACTGTCTTGACTCCATTGTATGTTCTTGCCTTTGTCAAACATTTATTGAGCGTAATGGTTTGGGTCAGTTTCTAGGTTCTCTGTTCTGTTCCATTGGTCTATACGTCTGTTCTTGTGCCAGTACCAGGCTGTTTTCAGAACAGTGGCTTTTAATACATCTTGATATCTGGTATTGAGATCCCACCTACTTTGTTCTTCTTTTTTAGGGTCGCTGCAGCTATTTGGGGTCTTTTTTATTCCAGATGAATTTTTGGAGAGTTCTTTCTAGATCTGTGAAATATGCTGTTGCTATTTTAATGGGGAGTGCATTGAATCTATAGAATGCTTTGGGTAGTATGGACATTTTACTGATGTTGATTCTACCAATCCATGAACACGGTATGCTCTTCCATCTATTTATGTCTTCCTCTATCTCTTTTTTCAATGTCTAGTAGTTTTCTGACTGGAGGTTTTTTACCTCCTTAGTTAAGTTTATTCCTAAGTATCTTAATTTTTTGGTGCGATGGTAAATGGGATTGTTTTCTTAGTCTCTCTTTCTGTAAGTTCACTGTTGGTGTATAGAAATGCCATAGTTTTCTTGGCGTTAATTTTGTATCTTGCTACATTGCCGAATTCATTTATTAAGTCTAATAATTTTTTGATGGAGTCTTTAGGGTTTTCTATGTACAGTATCATGTCATTTGCTAATAATGACAATTTTACTTCTTCTTTTCCAATTTGGATGCCTTTTATTTCTTCTTGTCTGATGGCTTTGGCTAGCACTTCCAGTACTATGTTTAACAGGAGTGGTAAAAGCAGACATCTCTGTCTTGTTCCTGTTCTTAAGGGAAATGGTTTTAGTTTTTGCCCATTGAGTATGATATTGGCTGTAGGTTTGTCATATAAGGCTTTTATTATGTTGAGTATGATCCTTCTATTTCCACTTTGCTGAGCATTTTTGTCAGAAAAGGGTGTTGGACTTTGTCAAATGCCTTTTCTGCATCAATTGATATGATTATGTGATTTTTGTCTCTCAATTTGTTTATGTGATGTATCACATTTATTGATTTGTGGATATTGTACCAGCCTTACATCCCTGGAATAAATCCCACTTGGTCATGGTGTATGATCTTTCTAATGTAATGCTGGATCCGGTTTGCTAGAATTCGTTGAGGGTTTTAGCATCTATGTTCATCAGGGATATTAGCCTGTAATTCTCTTTCTTTGTGGTGTCTTTAACTGGTTCTGGGATTAGGGTAATGCTGGCTTCATAGAAAGAGCTTGGAAGTGTGCCTTCCCCTTAAATTTTTTGGAATAGTCTGAGAAGGATTGGTTTTAGTTTTCCTTTGAATGTTTGGTAAAACTCCCCTGTGAAGCCATATGGTCCAGGGATTTTGTTTGCTGGAAGCTTTTTGATTACTGTTTCAATTTCATCAGTAGTTATCAGCTTATTCAGGTTTTTTGATATTTCCTGATTGAGTTTTGGAAGCTTGTATTTTTCTATGTGTCCATTTCATCAAGGTTGTCCAGTTTGTTGTAGAGTTGTTCATAGTATTTTTTTTTTTTTATAATCCTTAGTATATCAGTGGGGTCAGTAGTTACTTTACCTCTTTCATTTCTGATTGTGTTTATTTGGGTCCTCTCTCTTTGTTTCTTGGTGAGCCTGGCTAGAGGTTCATCAATCCTGTTTATCCTTTCAAAGAACCAGCTCTTGGTTTCATTGATTTTATTTTATATTTTTTTTTGGTGTCTATGAGTCGTTTATTTCTGCGCTGATCTTTATTATCTCCTTCCTTCTGGATATGTGCACTTTTCTTGTTGCTCTCTTTCTAATTCTTTAAGTTGCAAGGTTATATAATTTATTACCATGTTTTCTTGTTTTTTGAGGTAGGCTTGTACAGCTGTGAACTTCCCTCTCAGCACTGCTTTCACTGTGTCCCATAGATTTTGGATTGTTGTGTTTTCATTGTGATTTGTTATCCAGGATGCTTTTTATTTCTTCTTTGATCTCTCTGGTAACCCAATCATTGTTTAATAGCATTCTATTTAGCCTCCAAGTGTTTCATTTTTTTCATTGTTTTTATTGTGGTTGGTTTCTAGTTTTGGTCTGAAAAAATGCTTGTTATGATTTTTATCCCCTTGAATTTCAAGAGACTTTGCCTGTGTCCTAATATGTGGTCTATCTTTGAAAATGCCCCATGGGCACTGGAGAAGAATGTATATTCTATACCTTGGGGTAAAATATTCTGAAGATGTCAATTAAGTCCATCTGATCTAGTGAGTCATTTATGATTGCTGTTTCTTTGCTGATTTTGTTTAGAAAATGTATCCAGTGGTGTCAGTGGGGTATTAAAGTCCCCTACTATGACTGTATTGCTATTGATCTCTGCCTTGATATTTTCCAGAAGCTGTTTTATGTATTTGGGTGCATATATGTTTACCAGAGTTATATATTTTTGTTGAATTGATCCCTTTAGTATTATGTTGTGGCCTTCCTTATCTCTTGTTATGGCCTTTAGTTTGAGGTCTATTTTGTCAGATATATGTATTGCAACTCCAGCTTTTTTCTCATTTCCACTTGCCTGAAAATTTTTTTTCAATCCCTTCACTATTAGTCTGTGTGAATCCTTTGTTCTGAGGTGTGTCTCTTGCAGACAGCAGATATATGGATCATGTTTTCTCATCCATTCAGCTACCCTATGTCTTTTGATTGGAGCATTTAATCCATTTATGTTTAATGTTATTATTGATAAGTACTTGTGTGTCATCATTTTTATTCTTAATGTTTGTGTTTCTTCTTGCCTTTCTGTTTCTTCTTTTGACAGCAGTTCCTTTAGCATTTTTTGCATTGCTGGCTATGTGGTAATAAACTCTCTTAGTCCTTTGTTGTCTGTGAGGCTCTTGATTCCACCTTCGATTTTGAATGATAGCCTTGCTGGGTATAGTATTCTTTGATTCAGTCCCTTGCTTTGCATCACTTTGTATATTTCATTCCATTCCCTTCTGGCCTGGTGTGTTTCTGTTGAGAAATCAGTTGATATCTAATAGGAGATCCCTTGTAGGTAACTTTCTGTCTCTCTCTGGCAGCCTTTAAGATTCTTACTTTGTTGTTGATTTTTGCCAATTTAATTTGATGTGTCTTGGTGTTGGTCTTTTGGGGTTTATCTTGTTTGGGACTCTGTGGGCTTCTTGGACTTGCATAGTTTTTTTCTTGCCAATATCAGAGAAGTTTTCTGTCATTAATTCTTCAATCAGGTTTTCTATTATTTGCTTCTCTTTCTCTCCTTCTGGCACCCCTATTATGCGAATGTTGTTTCATTTTGTGTTGTCCCACAGCTCCCTTAGGCTCTCCCCTTGCTTTTTAAATTTTCTTTCCAGTTGCTGCTGTGTTTGTGTGTTTTTTCCTACCTTGCCTTCTAATTCGCTGATGTAGTCCTCAGCCTCTTCTAGCCTACTGTTTAAGCCTTCCATTGTGTTCTTTACTGCAGCTATGTCGTTCTTCATCTCCTCTTGGTTTCTTTTCATGTTGGTGACATTCTCATTCAGCTCCTTATAATTCTCATTGAGTTGTGTGTATTTGTCTTCCATCCATTTGAGCATCCTTATAACCATTACTCTGAATTCTTTCTCTGACATGTTATTTGCCTCCATTTCATTTAACTCCCTTTCTGGTGATTCCTCTATTTCTCTCCTTGGGGATTGCTTTTTTGTATTCCCATGTTTTGCTGTAATGTGTAATTTTTTCTTGTGTCCTAGATCCAATTGCCTTGCTACCCAGTTTCTTTTGGGGATGGTGCTACTGGTGTGATCTCTCAGGTCTCCTGGGCTTGGTAATCTAGTGTAGCTCCCTACTTGAGCTATTTGGGTTCTCTTAATATAGGAGTGCGAGCTGGAAAGGCGCAACTGCAGTTTCTAGAAGTCAGCAGCCATGGAGGGGTGTGTCCCAATTTTTGCTACCTTGCACCCTTGGTTGAAATCGTGCATGCCCAGTGGGGACTTACAGTGGCACCCAGGAGCCGTCTGTCAGGGTGGTGGGTCTCAGGAGGCCTGTGCTCTGGAAAGGCGTGACTGTGTTGTCCAGAGTTCTGTAGCTGTGGGGTAGACAGACTCAGCTTTTGCTGCTGCTTCCATGGTTGGATACACACGCCCCTAGTGGCAGCTCACAGCAGCACCTGCAGTGTGTTTGCCAGCACTTTGTACTGACGCACTCTGAAGGGCCCTGGTGCTGAAGCCACATGGTCAAGGTGTCTGTGGGCAGCTTTCCAGGAAGCAGGAATTCAGAATTTCTACTGTCCAGCAGTGTGTCCCTGTTTGTATAAGTGCGCACCTAGCAGGGGCTCACAGCAGCACCCAAGACCTGCCTGTGGAGTGGTGGGCTTGGAAGACCTGCATGCTGGAAAAGTGCAACTGTAGTGTCCAGAGTTCTGCAGCTGTGGGGAGGGAGGACTCAGTTTTGCTGCTGTGTCCATGGTTGGATATGCGTGCTCCCAGTGGTGGCTCACAGGGGCACCCACGGTGCATTTGCCCGCATGTAGCTCTGATACACTCTGAGGGGCCCTGGCACTGAAATTGCACAGCTGAGGTGTCTGTGGGTAGTTATTCAGGAAGAGGGAATTCAGAATTTCTACTGCAGGGCAGCACACCCTTGTCTGTACAAAATCACACCCAGCAGGGGCTCACAGTGGCTCCCAAGAGCAGACAGTAGAGTGGTGTGCCCTGGAGGCCAGTTCCTTGGATATGCACGACTGTAGTGTCTGGAGGTCTGCTGCTGGGGAGGGGGGAAGTTGCACTTCCTACTGCTGGAGCAGTGCACCTTTGGAGGTGGAGGTCCCAGGGTCTGTGGGTCTGTGGGTGGGGCAACAGGATTTTGGCTGAATTGGCTGCTGGGTCACAGGCGGTGTCTAAGGGCTGTCTCAGTGTTGGTGTTGATAAGTTCCTAGAAGAGGCCACTCTCCTCTTCAAGATGGCATGGGCTCCATGCCAGAGCCCTGCAGCCCAGGGACTGCCCGCAGCGGTGGTAGGTGCTCCCTGTCCAGGAGAGCCTGGTCTGCCAGCCCCTGCTGCTCCTGCCAGATTTAACTGTCCCTCACTCACTCACACACACACCACACATATCCACACAATCTCTTTTCATACCCTCACTCACATCCTCTCCCTTACCTCCGTCCTGCCAGCCTCCATGTTGAACTCCCCAGAGTTAAATCTTTAACTTCTGTCTTCATATTCCAATATTTAGCTCAAAATAGCTTTTCTTCAATAACTCTACCCTAGACTGTTCCAGTTCATATGGATACATTTGGTCTTGAAAATCCTATTACATAGGATTACCATGACATCTGCTCTAGCCCTTATTGATTTTTTTACTACTTCTGTTGTGTTACTCTTGTTTCAATAACAGGCTATCTTTTGAGGGCAGGTTCTGTATAATAGATAACTTTGCCTAGCATGGTTCTGAACTCATAGTAGATATTGCATAAATATTGGTTGATTTTTTTATAGTTTCTGAGAGATTGGGGGTGGGATGAAAATGAAACAAAAGAAAAAATGGATAGGTGACATGAAAATAGATTATTACCATTGAGTAAATGAAGTCATTATTTAAATATTGGAGAATCAAACTATTTCAAATTATTTTTGGCAATTTACATCTCCTTTTTCAAGCCATGTTTTAATTATTTATCAGTTTTTATTTTAAAATGCATCTATCATTCATTCATTATTTAAGTAAGAAAGATCTTCATTATCTTTCTTCCCTGTATACTGATTTAATAT
Source organism: Plecotus auritus (assembly GCF_963455305.1). Classification (NCBI taxonomy): domain Eukaryota; kingdom Metazoa; phylum Chordata; class Mammalia; order Chiroptera; family Vespertilionidae; genus Plecotus; species Plecotus auritus. Next base: position 130,310,081 of record NC_137770.1, on the reverse strand, counting down.
TCATTCCTGTCAAATAGTTGGGTCATGGCCCAGATAGTCCTGTGAAATTGGGAAGCGTACAGCATTATTCCATTATGCTTTTGAAAAAGCTACTGTATCTTTTATAATAGGCAAACAGACAGTTCTAAAATGGGATATACATTTCTATTCTAATTCTTTTCATGTTTATGTGACATGAAGCACGTCCTGAGAGCCAAGAATGAACAAAAACTGCTTCTTAAAGAAGAAAGGATAAAAACATCAAAGCTGTTGTCATTACATTTTTTTCCTGAAAGAAACAAGATATTACTGGGGGGGTCAGAACTTAACAGAAAGGGGTTACTATTACATATCCTCCTGAGAATTTCAGAGGGAGTAGGAAATTTTCAGAGGAGGAGATATATTTATCCAACTGACAATGCATCTGTGAAGTTTTCCAGTTAATGCAAACAAAGGCAGGAGCTTGATGTCTCAAAAATTGGGTAAAAAAAATCTAAAAATTCATAAAGTGAAAAACATCTAGTGCTAGATTTTGAAAAACTTTAAAGACACTTTCAAGATTTATCAGAGTACAGCTTCCAGTTCAATAGGAACTCACTGAAAACTAGTTTCATTAAAAACCAGCATCAACCGGCATCGGTGATTATTAGATCTAAGGTTTCCCATGGTGCCAGCTACTGAAGAAGCATTTTTTGTTGTTTCATAATATTTCATTTGTTCAGCAAGTACTTTAAAGCTCAGTTTCTGCAAGGCACTGTACTAAGGAATTTAGAGGAGTCAAAGATGTTTGAGGTAATTGTTATGTCCTTAAGGAGAAAAAGAGTAGTATCCTATCTAATAAAAGAGTAATATGCAAATTGACAGTACCTCTGCTATACCCACAAGCCACGCCCACCAGCCAATCAGGAGCAAATATGCAAATAAACCCAACCAAGATGGCTATGGCCACAGAGAGCAAGAGGGAGGCTTGGGTTTCCCTGGCAATGGAGGAAGCCAAGCTTTCCGCCCGCCCTTGCCAGCCTAGGCCTCCACTCAAGGCAACAAAGTTTCAATGATAGAAGATACATAAATCCAAACAGAAATGGTGGCAGCCATGGAGCTGGAAAGAGCAGGAGGCTAGGGTTGCCCACGGCGATGGAGGAAGCCAAGCTTCTGCAGCCCTGGCCAGCCCAGACCTCTGCTTAAGGCGACAAAGTTTCAATTATAGAAGACTAGAGGCCTGGTGCACGAAAATAGTGAATGGGGGAGGGGGGTGTCCCTCAGCCCAGCCTGCACCCTCTCCAATCTGGGACCCCTCAAGGGATGTCCGACTGCCCGTTTAAGCCCGATCCCGGTGGGATTGGTTCTAAACAGGCAGTCAGACATCCCTCTCACAATCCAGGACTGCTGGCTCCTAACTGCTTGCCTGCCTTCCTGATTGCCCCTAACCACTTCTGCCTGCCAGCCTGATCACCCCAGCCTGATTGATGCCTAACTGCTCCCCTGCCAGCCTGTTTGCCCCTAACTGCCCTCCCCTGCAGGCCTGGTCACCCCTAACTGCCCTCCCCTGCAGTCCTGGTCCCTCCCAACTGACCTCCCTTGCTGGCCATCTTGTGGTGGCCATCTTGTGTCCACATGGGGGCAGCCATCTTGTTTGTTGGAATGATGGTCAATCTGCATATTACTCTTATTAGATAGGATAGAGGCCTGGTGCACGGGGGCGGGGGGGGGGGGAGGCAGCTGGTTTGCCCTGAAGGGTGTCCCGGATCAGGGTGGGGGTTCCCTTGGGGCATGGGGCAGCCTGGGCGAGGGGCCTGTGGTGGTTTGCAGGCTGGCCACGCCCCCTGGTGACCCAAGCGGAGGCCCTGGTATCTGGGGTTTATTTATCTTCTACTATTGAAACTTTGTAGCCTGGAGCAGAGCCAAGCCTTTTGCTTGCTCCGTGGCGGCAGCCATTTTGGGGGGGATTTATGTATCTTCTATAATTGAAACTATGTAGCCTTAAGCGGAGGCCTGGGCTGGCCAGGGCTGCAAAAGCTTGGCTTCCTCCATTGCCGCGGGCAACCCTAGCCTCCTGCTCTTTCCAGCTCCGTGGCTGCCGCCATTTCTGTTTGGGTTTATGTATCTTCTATCATTGAAACTTTGTTGCCTTGAGTGGAGGCCTAAGCCGGCAAGGGCAGGCGGAAAGCTTGGCTTCCTCCATTGCCAGGGAAACCCAAGTCTCCCTCCTGCTCTCTGTGGTGGTAGCCATCTTGGTTGGGTTTATTTGCATATTCGCTCCTGATTGGCTGGTGGGCATGGCTGGTGGGCATGGCTTGTGGGTGTAGCGGACTGATGGCATATTACTCTTTTATTATATAGGATACATAAATCCCAACAGAAATGGCTGCCGCCTCGGAGCAAGCAGGAGGCTTGGCTCTGCTCCAGGCTACAAAGTTTCAATTGTAGAAGATAAATAAACCCCAGATACCAGGGCCTCTGCTTGGGTCACCGGGGGGCGTGGCCGGCCTGCAAACCACCACAGGCCCCTCGCCCAGGCCACTCCATGCCCCAAGGGTACCCCCACCCTGATCCGGGACACCCTTCAGGGCAAACCAGCTGGCCCCCACCCATGCACCAGGCCTCTATCCTATATAATAAAAGAGTAATATGCAGATTGGCCATCACTCCAACACACAAGATGGCTGCCCCCATGTGGTCAAAGATCCTGCCCCCATGTGGACACAAGATGGCCACCACAAGATGGCCAGCAGGGGAGGGCAGTTGGGAGGGACCAGGCCTATAGGGGAGGGCAGTTGTGGGCGATCAGGCCAGCAGGGGTGGGCAGTTGGGGGCGACCAGGCTTGCAGGGAGAACAGTTGGGTGTGACCAGACCTGCAGGGGAGGGCAGTTGGGGGGGACCAGGCAGGCAGGTGAGTGGTTAGAGGGTGATCAGGCTGGCTGGCAGAAGCGGTTAGGGGCATTCAGGAAGGCAGGCAGGTGAGCAGTTGGGAGCCAGTAGTCCTGGATTGTGAGAGGGATGTCCGACTGCCCATTTAGGCCCGATCCCACCTGGCAGTCAGACATCCCTCGAGGGGTCCCAGATTGGAGAGGGTGCAGGCTGGGCTGAGAGACACTCCACCCACTCCCCCCCCCACCGCCCCGCGCGTGCACCAGGCCTCTAGTAAAGTAGTAATTGCTGACATCTTTTAAAAAGCTTATCAGAAATTAATTTAAACAAAACTGATGCCTTATAATGAGAACTAAAATATTCCACAGTGTTAGTTTCAAGGAACATTTTATTCTAGTTGTACAACTGATCTCTCTTTTTTGAGCCTTTTGAAAATTCTCCCTTCCTCTGTAGACCCTGCTCAGCTGAACCGTGTGTCTTGAGGAAGGGAGCACCGTTTAGAGCAGGGGTGGGCAAACTTTTTGACTCAAAGGCCACAATGGGTTCTTAAACTGGACCGGAGGGCCGGAACAAAAGCATGGATGGAGTGTTTGTGTGAACTAATATAAATTCAAAGTAAAGGAGCGGAGGGGAGAGCAAGAGAACCCTCCACTCTTTTGGCTCCGTGGGCCGGATAGAACAGCCAAACGGGCCAGATCCGGCCCGCGGGCCGTAGTTTGCCCACGGCTGGTTTAGAGTGCAAGACAATTTGTGAGCCCAGGCTCTGGAATAGGGAACTTTCATTAGAATACCTCTCCTAGCACTTGGCAGTTTTGTGATTTGGGCAAGTCCCATTAACCCCCTCTACCTCAGTTTTATATTCTGTAAAGTGGAGATAATAAGATTGACTTAACAGGACTGATGTGATTAACATTATGAATCATTATCAAATTGCTTAGCAATAGTAAACATACATTAATTGGTAGTTTATTATTTTAAAAATAAATCTAGTAACACTACTCCTCTGTTTAGACCTATTTAATTGCTTTCTGTTGCACTTAGAAACCAAACCTCCCATTACCACTTAAGATGCCTTAGAAAATCTTTCCTCCACTTGTCTCAGTGCCTTCTTGCACAGCTCTTTCCCTGCATTCTACTTCTCAGCCATCCTGTGTTCCTTCTTATATTTGGATGATGCTATGCATCCTCCCTCCAGGGATCTCTAAACTCTATTTTCTCTTTTCACTATGAAAACTCTTCAACAAGTGGCTAACCCATTCCCATTTTCCCACGGAGCATTTTCAATGAAGTCTCAGTATCAGTTCCATTTTTGGCTATCAGACAGAGCAGGGATTCCCCTCAGTAGTGTCCCTTTTTCCTCGGTCGTGTCCCAGTCAACCTTTACCGTTCTTCGGTCACCAGTGAAGGTGTTCTTGCCCTCTCCCTCAAGATAGAAATCAGGAGAAAAGGCAAAACAGATCCAGAAGAGGTTTAGTGAAAACAAGGTGGAGGGAAAGGAGAAAGAGGGGGAGCTTGAGCATCAAGGAAGCACACACTAAGGACACAGCAAGGCTCCCAAACTGCTACCAGGCCCGGTTTAGGCTTATACAGGGCTGGGTTCTTCACGCAGGCGCAGAGCAGAGCCCTTTGGGGCATGCCTGAAGCTAAACTTAGCTAGGAGAGGCTTAATAAGATAACTGAAGAGCATTCCCATCTGCTTAAGAGAGGCTCAGCCTGTCTCAGTACCACTTAGCACTGACATTCTTTATTTATCTTTGTCAAATTTTACTAGAATACACGTTAGAGAAAGGGCTGCATCTCAATGTGCTGTACATGGGGTCTCTTATAATTGCCTTCTAGTATCTTATATTGTTTGAGAGGGAGAATTTGTATATATCAATTAGCATATAGAGAGAGATAGAGAGAGAGAGACACATCTATGTGAGAGAGAAACATTGACCAGTTGCCTTCCATACCTGCCACAACCAGGGACTAGGTGTTCAGTGAGGGCGGAGGACCATGAGCTGAGGGCGGGTGGAATTTTTGCAACGGGCAGGGGTTCCAGGAATGGAGCCAATATCTGCGTCAAGTTTTGCCTGGAGCACTGGTCTGTCAAGGGTTCCAGGAAGGGATCCGCATTTGTGTCGCCATCTGTCCAGTGCACTAGTCTGTTATCTGCGTCACCATCGGTTGCATGCAACAGCTTCTGGAATTCCTCTAACCTAGCAGTATGTATATAATACATCTTTTATACATTCGCCCATTGATGAACACTTAGGTTGTTTCCATATCTTGTTTATTATGAATAATACCACAATGGGCAAGGAAGTACAGATATCTCTTCAAGATCCTGATGTTGTTTATATTAAATACAGGTGTCCCTAAAAAACGTATACACACTTTAACCACTGTGGACAAAAGGGACTACATGCTGACCTGACAAGCTCAGGGGAGGCCTGCATGGCGGTCTTGCAAACTCAGAGACCTAAAGTAACCACAAAGGATGGTCTGAAATTAAACTTTAACTAAATGCAGTTATGGTGGGCAGTTGCGTCCTAGGCCGGTATCTTCACTGACAAGGTCAACCTTTACCTTAACTGAGCCTATCTGTCTTTTTGCATCTATGGTAACACTAGAGGCCTGGTGCACTAAATTTGTGTATGGGGAAGGGGGGTGTCCCTCAGCCAAGCCTGCACCCTCTCTAATCTGGGACCCCTCGAGGGATGTTCGACTGCCCTCTCACAATCCAGGACTGCTGGCTCCCAACTGCTCGCCTGCCTGCCTTCCTGATTGCCCCTAATCGCTTCTGCCTGCCTTCCTGATTGCCCCTAATCGCTTCTGCCTGCCAGTCTGATCACCCCCTACCCACTCCCCTGCCAGCCTGATTAATGCCTAACTGCTCCCCTGCAGGCCTGGTCCCCCCCCAACTGCTCTCCCCTGCAGGCCTGGGTCCCCCCCAACTACCCTCCCCTGCAGGCCTGGTCAACCCAACTGCTCTCCCCTGCAGGCCTGGTTCCCTTCCAATGGCCTTTCCCTGCAGGCCTGGTCGCCCCCAACTTTCCTCCTCTACCAGCTTGGTCACCCCTAACTGCCCTCCCCTGCAGGCTTGATCGCCCCCAACTGTCCTTCCTTGTAGGCCTGGTCCCTCCCAACTGCCCTCCCCTGCTGGCCATCTTGTGGTGGCCATCTTTTGTCCACATGGGGGCAGGATCTTTGACCACATGGGGGCAGCCATCTTGTGTGTTGGAGTGATGGTCAATCTGCATATTACTCTTTTATTAGATAGGATAGAGGCCTGGTGCATGGGTGGGGGCCAGCTGGTTTGCCCTGAAGGGTGTCCCAGATCAGGGTGGGGGTTCCCTTGAGGCGTGAGGCGGCTTGGGCGAGGGACCTGTGGTGGTTTGCAGGCCGGCCACGCCCCCTGGCGACCCAAGTGGAGGCCCTGGTATCTGGGGTTTATTTATCTTCTACAATTGAAACTTTGTAGCCTGGAGCGGAGCCAAGCCTTCTGCTTGCTCCGTGGAGGCAGCCATTTCTGTTGGGATTTATGTATCTTCTATAATTGAAACTTTGTAGCCTTGAGTGGAGGCCTAGGCCGGCAAGGGCAGGCGGAAAGCTTGGCTTCCTCCATTGCCGGGGAAACCCAAGCCTCCTGCTCTCTGTGGTCATAGCCATCTTTGTTGGGTTTATTTGCATATTCGCTCCTTGGCTGGTGGGCGTGGCTGGTGGGTGGAGTGGAGTGACGGTTAATTTGCATATTACTCTTTTATTAGATAGGATAACCTTGAAATGTCTGGGTAACTTGTAACTTCCCTTTTTCTGGAGCCCCTGGGGCACTACCAAATGTGGTGGGCACCAGGACAGATGCCACAAATTCCTTCATTATCATGTTAATTGTTCCTGCACCCACCTAAGCATGTGTCCATCATTTTACTCTTTATCCAATCCCAGGGGTTTCCCACTGCTTTTCTTTATCCCACCTCCTTAATCTATCACCAATGAATTTCATGTAACCCACCTATGTCCCTCCTTTGATTGCATTGTATAAATATCAATGTAACCCGCCATTCTCCGGAGCATTATCTCAATTCGTTTGAGGTTCTGCTTCCCGGCATATGTGGACAGTATGGCTCAAATAAACTCACAAAAATTCTTTACAGGTTTCAATGGTTTTTTACGTTAACACCACTGACAACTCAATTTTGAAAATGAAATGTATTTTAATAAACACTTTATAATTATTCAAAGTGTGTGTATACATTTTTGGGGATACCTTACATATACTCAGAAGTTGGATGTCTGAAACATATGGTAGTTCTATTTTTAATTTTTTTAGGAACCTCTGTATTATTTTCCACAGTGGCTGCACCAATTTACATTTCCACCAACAGTGCACAAGGTTTCCTTTTTCTCCACATCCTTACCGATACTTGTTACCTCTTATCTTTTTTATTGAATTAATTGGGGTGGCATTGGTTAATAAAATTATATAGATTTTAGGTGTACCATTCCATTATATATATCATATTTATTGCATTGTGTGTTCACTACCTCAAGTCAGATCTCCTTCTACTATCATTGGGGAGCCTTCCTCATCCCCATCTGTTGCTGGTGGGAGTGGGCTTCTTGGTGATATCTAAAGAAAAATAATTTTCTGAGACTTGCACAGGAGAATGAGTGATTTTTATTTGTATGGAATTAAATCCCTGAGTTTCCAAGGTCTCATTTCCCTTTGTCCCACCAAGGGAAAAGTCCAGCTCTTCCTTTCTCAGAATTTCCATTCCATTTTGGAGCAGTGTCCAGTACAGCATCAGGCTAGCTTAGTTTATGTTCCCTGCTGCCATCCACCAGTCCACTGCGTGTGGGGTCCCCAGGCCCACATAGCTATGGAGGGAACAAAGGCAGGAGCAAAGCCAAAGGAACCAGAGAACCAAGAGCCAAGAAAGCTAAGGGAGTGCCAAAGAGGGTGAATTCCTTTCCCTGGGAGATTATGTATCCTCAAATTTGCACAGGCTCGCAGTTGAAACGGGAATTTTTAGGGGTGAAAAAGACAGGTTTAGGAAATTTTAGAAATTAAGGGGACCATGGAAGAAGAACAGGGCTGCAGAACAGCAGAAGGTACATTTCCGTAGAATAGGGGAGCTGGAAACAGCAGAAGGTTTATATTTACAAAATAAAGAGAAGGAAGCCCTTCATCCAGAAGGAGAAGAAGGAGGCCCAAAGGGAATAGGAAAACAATAGGAAGGAGGAGGGGAGAACCTCACATGTCTCATGTGAGGTTAGACCTTTGAGCCCAGGAGTTACTATAGTAACTAGTCTAAGGGACTAGTGACCAATCAGAGGGGGTATCAAGGCACCAGGATCTGCAGCCTTTATAAGCCATAGGGAAAAGGAACTCAGTGGGACTCTTTCCCCCTCCCCACGTGGGAGTCTGTACTTATTCTTCAATAAAATTTCCACCTCTGCTATACCACCTTCAGTCCGTGGATTCATTCTTCCACTCCGACAGACAAAGAATCCGGGTAACCATCCTGCCCTGGGGAACACCGTGTGTTTCAGTCCAAAAATTTCATTTCACAGTGGTCCTGCCCACTCTGGCTAATCCACGGTTCCCCAGGCTAGATTACCAGGCAAGTACCTTCCCTATTTCACCCAGACTTTTCTGCTCATGTGTTCATCTCCCCTTTGTTGGACCCCTTCCCCAAGTAATCTGTGGGAAATGCGTTGGTGGTTCCCTGGGGTGTGAAATTCCTGGTGAAGCTCCCCAGATGGCTACGCTTATGTCTGGCCTCCCTTTTGCTCCTTTCCTATTATTGACTAGCTAATTACAAAGATATCACTTCCATCATCATTTATCCCCCTTTTCCCTCTTCAACTCTCCCCCACCCCACTTCTCCACTGGTAATCACCATACTGTTTTTGGGATCCATGAGGTGTTTTTTGTTTTCTTAATCCTCTCACCTTTTTCAATGATCCTCCAACCTCCTCCCTTCTGAGAGCTGTTAGTCTGTTCTCTGTATCAGTGAGTCTGTTTCTTTTTTGTTATTTTGTTCCTTCCTTAGGAATGTGGTATTTGTCTTTCTGTGACTGGCTTATTTCACTTAGCATAATATTCTCTAGGTCCATTCATGCAGTCACAAAAGGTAAGATTTCCTTCTTTTTTTGTGGCCAAGTAGTGTTTCATTGTATAAATGTATGATAGCTTTTTTTAAAAATAACTTTTTAATTGAATTTATTGAGGTGACATTTGTCAATAAAATTGTATAGGCTTCAGGTGTGGCCATTCTAGCAGGTGTGAGATGATTTCCATTGTGGTTTTGGTTTGCATTTCACTGACGATTAGTGGTATTAAACACCTTTTTCATGCACCTGTTGGCCATCTGAATGTTTTCTCTGAAAAAATGTGTATTTATGTCCTGTGATCAATTTTTAAAACCATTTTAACTATTTTTTAAGTATACAGTTCAATGGTATCAAGAACATTCACAATGTTGTGCAACCATCATCATCATCCATCTTAAGAACTTTTTCATCTTCCTAAACAGAAACTCTATAGCCCTTAAGCAACAACTCACCATTCTCCTTCCCCTTACCCAGCCTCTGTCAACCGCTATTCTACTTTCTGTGGCTATAAATTTACCTAGTCTACGTGCTTCAGATAAGTAGAATCATACGTAATTGTCCTTTTGTGTCTGGTTTATTTTACTTAGCATAATATATGTTAACATAAAAATATAATTCAGTCCTATAAAGAATTTTTGTGAATATGTTTGAGCCAAACTGTCGACATATGCCCGGAACCAGAACCTCAATAAATTGAGATAATGCTCCGGAGAATGGAGAGTTACATCTGTATTTATATATTGCAATCAAAGGAAAGGGACGTAGGTGAGTTCCATGAAATTCATTGGTGATAGATTAGGGAGGTGGGATAAAGCAAAGCGGGGAAACCTCTGGGTTAGCCTTAAAAGTGAAATGATGGACATGTGCTTCTTTTACAGAGATGGATACAGGATACTTTAACATAATTAACAGTTGACAATTAACTTGATAACAATAACAATGAGGGAATGTCCTGGTGCCATTGGTTGTGCCCTGAGGGGTCCGGGGTAAAAAGGAAGTTACAAGTTACGCAGACATCTCACAGACATGTTATCTTAAAGGCAAAAAGGCAAATGGGTTCAGTAAAGATCTAAGTTGATCTTTGTCAGGGAAAATATCGGCCTAGGACATGACTACTCACTATAACCTGTCTGTAGTTAAATATTTAATTTTCAGACCATTTTTTGTGGTTACTTTAGGTCTCTGAGTTTGCAAGACTGCCACGCAGGACTCCCCTGAGCTTGTCAGGTTAGCATGTGGCTCCTTTCGTCCACATATATTTAAGGTTCATCCATGTTGTATGTGGTGTATGTCAGATTTTCCTTCCTTTTTTTAAGGCTCAATAACATCATACTGTTGTGATGTACCCCAAATCTCACAAAGGACACTTCAAAAAAAGGTCAAATTATGGAGTCATTTATTTAAAAAAAGCCGGTGGCTGACGAGGGGCAAAAGCACTCCAGACCTCGCAGCCCCAAACAGCTTGCCATTTCTGGCTTATATTGGCAGAATATCACAAAAATCACAAAAGCATTGATTACATCTTTGGTCTGGAATGAGGAACCTGTTTTGCGAAAAAGCATTTTTATTTTAGAAGCAAAATGGAGCAACTTTGTTATCTAACACATTATCTGGGACCACCTGGACAATTTAGAATAATTGTGCTGTCTAGATTCTGAGATCACTGAGTCAACCGAAACTCAGTTATCTGTAGCTGCTGAGACAAGTTAGGATCACTATCTGTCCTGGGTCCCAGAGGAATATGCTTCAATGACCAGTGAGATCACAATCAATGGGATATTCAAACCGCCAACAAGGGAGTATTCAATCAATCACACATAAGTTCAGACAATTAAAATAACTCTTCTATTATTTTAGCAAGCAAATGAGTACCGAAGCCAAATAGTAGGTTGAGTTAAGATTAAAACTACCGTGTTTCCCCGAAAATAAGACAATGTCTTATATTAATTTTTGCCCCCAAAGACACGCTAGGTATTATTTTCAGGGGATGTCTTATTTTTCCATAAAGAAGAATACGGTATACATTTATTGTTAAATGAAAATAAAGGAAATTTATTACCTGTATACGGTACGGTAGTACAGTAGTTGTCAACACAAACCAGACAAACTGTGAATCCTACAGTATCAAGAATTTACTCATTTATTCAATGACAATCATGTCATCATCTTCTGGAACATCATCATAACAATCCAATTCCTGAATTTCCTGGTGAATTTCTTGTGACTCCATTTCTTTCAGAATCAGTGGACCAAATCTCTCATGTTTAGCAATAGCACTGTCTTTAAATGAGTACTTCTTGTCAAGGTAGCCTGCTCGCAGTGCATTTGCAATGCAACTGTCAGTGATTTTCTCCCATGAATTCTTTACCCAAGTCACAACTTCTTGCAGTTTAGGTTTCACAAAGTTTCCACGCTGATTTCTCTCCATTCTATTTTCAATGTAGTCATTAATTTCCATGCGCAAATTGTCTTTGAATGGCTTGTTTGTTGCAATATCAAGAGTCTGGAGATAGGCCGTCATTCCTGCGGGAATCATTATCTGATCTATTTTTCTTTTGTGAAGAAATGTCTTCATGTCTTTAGCGTGGTGAGTGCTGGCTGCATCCCAGACTAGCAGACCTCTTTGGCTCCCTCGCATAACAAGCGGCAGCATTAAATCGACCCACTTCCTTATAACTGCTTGTGTGGCCCAGGCTTTTTCAGTTTCAGGAATAAAAAGGCCCAAAACACATTCAATCTTTTCCTTCTTGCCCTTAGAAATGATTAAAGGTGGGATTTTAGTGCCATCCAGACGAATTGCCAAAATACAGGAAACACGTGCACTTTCGTAAGCAGTGGAGGGGATGTACGCTAAGGAGGCACCCCGTTGTTCAATTGTTGTTTGAGATGATTGGCCCATAAACACTGCAGTTTCATCCATAGCAATCATGTTGGAAAGATTGTATTTAGAGAAGTCAGCATCAACCATAAAGGACTTGAATGCAAGTGCTCGCTTAATAACTTGAGTATCTTCCAACCTAAACAATGTTGTAGATCTTCTTAAAGACAGTTCACTTCGCTGAAGGAAATTATCCAGCCAGTGTTGTGATGCTTTGAAGTCTTCGGGGGCTATGTCAAACTGTGGTGCCATTGCAAGGGCAAATTCTTGAATCTGAGCCCTATTCACAACCAAAGCCTTTGCTCTCCTGTCAACAACCCATTCACAGATCAGGTCTTCCAACTCGGAAAATAATGGTTGCCGACCTGATCCACACTTGCGCTTTTTAGCATTTCCCTTGTCCACTTGTTCAATGAGGTTATCATACTCTGCTCGCCATTTTTGGACCAATTGGATACTCAACATCTTCTCTTTGCAGAAAGCAGTAAGATTTTGGCCCCAAGAATCTTCCACGATTTCGTTCTTGTACTCCACGGAGTAGCTTTTTCTTTTTGTGCTCATTTCTAGGGGTAAAAAAAAAGGAATTGGGGTATCAAGGTGGGGGGAGGAGGATCACTCAAAATGACACAGGGAGGATCAGAGGGGGAATCAAAATGGCACAGGAGAATCAGAGGGGGGATTACCATTTTAGTAACCCCTTTTGATCCTCCTGTGTCATTTTGATTGCCCCCTCTGATCCTCCTGTGTCATTTTAAGTGATCCCCCTCCCCCCACCCCTGTGCCACTGAACACCTTCACCAGACATCCCCCCTACCCCTTATCAGACATTTACCCCCTGGGGCCTGCCTGGGGACTGTCACTGGGCTTGCTGGGGCCTGGATCTGGGCTGGAGCAGGGTCTGCCACTGACTGAGAACCTTCAGTCATCGTGAAGGCGGCCACGAGCATCAGGTAGTGTCACCAGAGACAGACCAGCACTCACCACCTTCGCCGCGTCCCGTCCGCTCTAATCCTCCTGTTCTTCTACACACATCTGTGAAAGTCTCCTCCTCTCTCCCACCCCGTGCTCACCGCTCACTCCGACCTCCGCTCCGCCTCCACACAGTAGTGACGTCAGGACTCCGCGTAACGTCACTGGTTGCTAGACGCCAGTCGGGGCGGCCCTAGCGACCAGTTTACGGTAAATTAATTTTCATTCTGAGACAGAGCTGGGGGCCTTATTTTCGGGGGATGCCTTATATTTCACTCAGAAGGAAACCTGTAAGTAGGTCTTATTTTCAGAGGATGTTTTATTTTCGGGGAAACACGGTACCATACTTCATTCCCCACTGGTTTTATGGGCATGAGTCAAATCATGGACTCATCTTCATTAGGGAGATGTTCGTACCGCCCTCTAATTACTAATAACTTCACAGAATTGATTCTTTTCTGTATAGTTTTCATGAGGCAGTTTACTAAGCAAGGTCCAATGGTTAAAGCTAAGAAGTATAGAGCAATGGGTCCTGCTGCTGCGGACAAGAGAGTGGTCAACCAGGGAGACCAATTAAACATGCTTTTGAACCAAGTTTCTCATTGTTCTCTACTTCTTTCTCTCTCTTCTAAGTTTTTCCTCACTAAGGCCAAGCTTTCTCGAATTACTCCTGAATTGTTGGCATAAAAACAGCAAGTTTCTCCAAGAGCCATGCATAATCCCCCTTGTTTCATGAAGAGAAGGTCTAATCCTCGTCTATTATGTAATACTACTTCAGCTAAGGAGTCTACTTGCTTCTCTAGATGGGAAATGGAACTTTCAAGGTGTCTTATGTCTATATCTACCTGTTTACTTATTTCCTTTAGATTCATATCCCCTCTTATTAGAGCTGAGGCCCCAATAGCAGTTGATCCTGCAATACCCAGGCCTATAAGGAGGGGTACCAGGACAGGAGCCCTTTTGTATTGGTTTGGTAAAAGGCCTGAGTACATGTGGGCTCTTCCTTCGTCTCCATTGTATATGAAGATCTGTGGGAGGATATAGACTAGGACACAGAGAAGGGGCTCCTCACCTTCCTTGAATAGGTCTGAGAAGGCGCACTTGGTTAAGCCATTTGTGCAAGCTAACCAGGTCTGCTCAGGCGCTTGGTAATAGATAGTGGAGCTACTATTTCCCCAATGGGTTTGATTACATGAGTCTGCATAGGGAGACCGCTGAAGGGGAAAGTTTGGCGAGAGCAGACAGGTTCCTTGTCCTTGAAGATCCCCCAAGGTTAGTCTGGGCTGATTCCAAGAACAATTATTCATCCCCCAGAACTGGGGGATGTCCTGGGAAATTCCCACACCTACATAATAGAGTGGTCTGGGGTCTAAACATAACCAACAGTCCTTCCCAATTGTAGGCTGTGAAATATTAATGAACTGATGTACAATCCCCAACATTGTGAGAAGGGAAGATTCCTGGGAAGGGCTGGGAGTTAAAGGTGAGGTCCTCGCCATAGTTTCTCTAGTGGGTTCAGGCAGATGGGGTAAGGTCTGGGGTGATTTAACAGGTATGGGCAAGGCCTGGCCTGATAGTGGACCTATAGGCTTCTCAGGCTCTGGTTTGGCTCTCCTCTGGATTGTGAAGAGAGCTCCTGGGTCTACACCGAAGGAATTGATTCTTATCCCCCAGTTCCTTCCTGTTGACCAATAGAAATCCCCTTTGCTGATGACTTTTATTTCTACTGGGTTACATGCTTTCCTTTTACGTGGGAAAGAGGGGCCAGTGAGGAGTCTTTGGAAACTTATATGAGGGTCATCATTTTTCCTCTCCCCTGAGATGGTAGAGATAGTCTCACAACCCCAGGAAGGGCAGTAAAATCTCATTGGACTCAGGCATTTGGCCTCAACCTTCCCAGAGCCAGGGCAAATGTAGATTCCCATTGTCTGTAATTCCTTCTCGTGGCCTACCGTGCCACAACCTCCTTGAAGTCTCCCTGACCCCCGGGGACCTAGTTGAAAAGCAGAGGGATTAGATGGGAATCCCCCCTCTGGTATCAAGGAACACAGATCAAAGACAAAGGCTACTCGTTGTCTTTCTTCCACAGTAGTATGAACGATTACTTGCCCCGTGACCCCATCTCGAAGTTCCCAGTCCCATGGTATTGGTTTATGGGGAGTCCCACTTGTACAGAACAGAAAAAAGATTAGGACTTTGATACTCGCGAGAGTCTTATCTTTAAGGGGTCCACGGTGGTGTTGGTGGTTCATTCTGCTCCTGCTGTCTTCAGCTGAGAGTGGTGCAGCCAGGTCTGGACGCCGTCTACCTTGACAGCCGTGGGCATAGTCAGGATCACAGTGTAGGATCCCTTCCAGGTTGGGGTGAGTCCCTGGGCGGTGAACTTCTTTACTGAAACCTAGTCCCCTGGTTGGAAGGGATGTACAGGGTCTGTGGCGGGCACTGGCAGCGCGTCTCAGACAAGCTTGTGGGTAGCCTTCTGAGTACATTGCAGAGCCTGTAAGGACTTGAGTAAGGAGTGGTTATGAATTTCAGCCTTTAATTCCCCCCTAATCTTGGGTAGGATAGGGGGAGGCCTACCAAACATGATTTCAAAAGGGGAGAACCCTTCCCGGTAGGGGGTACACCTGGCTCGTAAGCGGGCAAAGGGCAGGAGGTTGGTCCAATTTTTGCCGGTTTCTAGGAAAAATTTAGTTAGAGTCCTCTTTAGAGTTCTGTTCATACGTTCTGCCTGTCCTGAACTTTGTGGCCGGTATGCACAATGGAGTTTCCAGTTTATACCTAAGATTTGGGCTATACTCTGAGATATTTTTGCTATAAAAGCAGGACCGTTATCTGACCCTATGGTCACTGGTAGCCCAAACCTAGGTACAATCTCCTGGAGTAATTTCTTGACTACTATAGAGGCAGTTTCTGTCCTAGAGGGGTATGCTTCAACCCAACCTGAGAAGGTGTCTATGAGAACTAGCAGGTACTTGTACCCTGACACTGGTGGCTTAATCTCTGTGAAATCCACCTCCCAATGCTCTGCTGGGGAATTTCCCCTGGGCCTGAATTCCCAGGGGGGCCCTCTTACCTTGCTTAGCATTTACCTGTGCACAGATAGTACATCTAGTGACTATGCTTTTAATTATCTTATCTAAGCTTGGTATGTAGTACCTGCCTCGCAGAAGTTCAGAAGTCTTGGTGATGCCTAGGTGGGCAACTAACGTCTGACCTAGAGCCTTTGGGACCAACAGTCTGTCATCTGGTAGGGTCCACCAACCATGTGGTCCTTTGATGGCTTGCTTCTGTTCTGCCAATTCCTCCTCTTGTTTGGTGTAGGAGGGGGTCTGCCGTAGGTCCGGGTCTGGCAGGGTTACTAAGATGTGCAAAGGCCGCACTGGTTTTAGGGCGGCTTCCTTGGCAGCTTGGTCTGCGGCTCTATTTCCTCTGGCTTCAATTGTCTCCCCTTTCTGATGTCCTTTGCAGTGCACTATTGCAACTGCCCTTGGGAGCCAGATGGCCTCTAATAAGGCTAAAATCTCTTTCTTATTTTTAATGTCCTTTCCCGCTGAAGTTAGTAACCCTCTTTCCCGGTAGATGGCACTGTGTATGTGCGCTGTGGCAAAGGCATATTGGCTATCCCTGTAAACGGTGATCGCTTTTCCTTTTCCCCATCGAAGGGCCTGGATTAAGGCCAAAAGTTCGGCTTTTTGTGCCGAGGTTCCTCTATTCAGAGACTGCGCCCAAATGGTGCGGTCCAGGGTGACTACAGCTGCCCCTGCATATCGAATCCCATCCTGAACATAACTGCTCCCGTCCGTGAACAGTACCTCGTCTGGTGATGATAGCGGGACATCTGTCAGGTCTGGGCGAGGCGTTTGTACTGAGTCTGTTACCTCTATGCAGTCATGAATGGGTTCCTCCGGGTCATCATCTGGAAGCAGGCTGGCAGGGCTGATGGCCAGTGTCTTCTGGAACCGGATACGGGGCTGGTCCAGGAGAAGAGCTTGGCACTGGGTGATTCTGGTGTTTGACATCCACCTCTCCGGAGCACCTCGAAGGAGGGCCTTTACAGCATGGGGTGTTGTCAGGGCTAGTTCCTGGCCCAGAGTCAGCTTATCTGCCTCCTTTACCAGCAATGCTGTGGCGGCCACTGCCCGGAGGCACGCTGGCCACCCTGCTGCCACGGGGTCTAGTCTCTTAGATAGGCCACAGGTCTCTTCCAGGGACCTAGAGTCTGGGTGAGAACCCCTTGGCAATTCCCCTTACCTCACTCACATAGAGGTGGAAGGCCTTCGTGACATCGGGCAAGGCTAGGGCAGGTGCTGAGACGAGAGCCTTCTTTAGCTCCTCAAAGGCCCGTTGTTCCACTTTAGTCCAGTTCAGCGGCTGTGTTCCCCCAGTACTTGAATATAGAGGTTTAGCAATCTCCGCAAACCCCGGTATCCACAGGCGGCAGTAGACAACTGCCCCTAGGAATTCCCGAAACTGCTTCTTGGTCGTAGGCGTGGGGATTCGTAAGATTGCCTCTATTCAACTGAGGGAGAGGGTCCCCATCTGCCTTTGCTAATGTTGTACCCCAGGTATGTGACATCAGAGGAGCATAACTGTGCCTTCTTGGCTGACACCCGGTAGCCTAATGCTTGTAGGGTGCCTAACAGGCCCTCAGTGGCTTGTCGGCAATTTTCCTCAGTATCTGCTGCCAGTAGAAGATCATCTACATACTGGAGTAGGGTCGGAGCTCAAGGCTTCATCAAAAAGGGTGGGAGAGTTTTTGAAACCTTGAGGCAGTCTAGTCCAGGTCAATTGTCCTGAGAATCCACCCTCTGGGTCATTCCACTCGAATGCAAAGATAGGCTGGCTAACTGGGGCCAGGGGTATGGTGAAGAAGGCATCCTTTAGATCTAAGACCTTGTAGAATTCTCTCTCTGGAGGCAGAAGACTTAGCAGAGTGTAAGGGTTCGGGACCGTGGAATGTATAGTCTCAACCCTCTTATTCACCTCTCTTAGGTCTTGTACTGGCCCGTAGTCTTTAGTCCCAGGCTTTAAAACTGGAAGCAAGGGAATATTCCAGGGGGACTGGCAGGGAATTAGAATGCCCGCTTCCCGTAGCCGGCAAATGTGTTTAGCAATTCCCTTCTTTGCTTCTAAACTCAGGGGGTATTGCCTTACCCGGACTGGAGTGGCGGTGGCTTGCAATTGGACTACTATAGGAGCTTCATGACTTGCCAACCCCGGGAGGTTGTTTTCTGCCCAGACCATGGGATAGAGATGCTATAACTTCTCCAAGTAGGTAGAGGGCTCATTTTCTTCACCTAGTGTCGCTTTTTCCGTTTCCTGCAAGATATATTCCTCTGAGAGAGGACAGGTTAAAAGAATACAGGCGGGGGGGGGGGGGGGGATGTAACCGGACCTGGGTTCCTTGGATCCATGGTGAGGTGTGCTCCGTCCCCCTCAAAGGATATGGTGGCTTGTAGCTTCTGTAGGAGGTCACGTCCAAGAAGTGGGTATGGGCATTCTGGCATGACCAGAAATGAATGCATTACCGTGTTCCTTCCGAGGTCCACAGTCCTCTTTGATGTCCAAGGAAAACAGGCAATTTGTCCAGTGGCTCCCTGAACTGGTGTCTTCTTAGAGGTAACAGGTTCCATCAGCTCTGTCAAGACTGAATAGGCTGCCCCAGTGTCCACCAGGAAACTAACAGGTTTGCCCCCCACTTGTAATGTAACCCTGGGGTCCTGGAGGCTTAATGGAAAGGAGCCCTGGCCCCATCAGTTCTCTTCCTCCAAGTTTAAGAGCCTTGGAGTCTGAGTCTCCCCTTTTGCTTCCCTGGCTTACTTGTCAGGACATTCTCCTTCCAATGCCCCTCCTTTTTACAGTAAGCACACTGATTCTTTCCTGTCTCCTACCCTTTCTTTCTTTTCTCCGCACGCTTCCCCCTTCGCCTTATAGCCTGTTTCTTACAATGCAGCCACTACTGCCCTTGCCGTTCTCTTTTCCTGCTTCTCCTCTGGGGAGTCTCTATTGTTAAAAACTTTCTGGGATACCTCTACTAATTGGGACTGATTCATTCCTTCGAATCCCTCTAATTTTTGGAGTTTCTTTCTGATATCTGGGGCTGATTGGGTTGCAAAGGCCACATTGATCGCCCTCAGGTACTCTGGAGCATCTGGGTCTATGGGAATATAGACTGGATAACCCTCACATAAACGCTCCAGGAAACCCGCGGGCGATTCCTGTGGCCCCTGGACAACTTCAGTGACTTTAGATAGATTTGTGGGCTTCCTAGCTGCTGCCTTTAAGCCCCCTAAGAGAACACGGCGAAAATTGTCCAAAGAGACTCTGCCCCTATCGGTACTGAGGTCCCATCGGGGGTGAAGGGCGGGGAATGCTTCCTCAATTCGGTCCCAGTTTTCCTCAATGGACCCTCCCCCTGGTCCGAGAACAGCCTTCCCGGCTTCTAAAGGAATCCGGTCTCGTTCCTCTGATGTAAAAAGGGTAGTTAGGAGTTGCTGACAATCGTCCCACATGGGTTGGTGGGTGTGGAAAACAGTTTCAAGCAGATCAATTAAAGCCTGAGGTTTTTCTGAGAACGGGGTTTTGTGCCTTCCAATTATAGAGGTCGCTCGTGGAGAACGGGACATAAACCATAAAGGGGCGCCCTCCCATCTCCTCATCCCCTGGGCGAGGCGCTTCTCTTGAAAGGGCGGGGAGACTCCATGTTCCTTTTGTTCTATGTCCTCCACCTCGTGGAGTCAGGTTCCTGCCCTAGAACCTCTTCAAGAGCCCAACCCACACTTTTGGATTAGCCAATAGAAATGCAAGGGGAAGGTAAGCCGCACCCTGCCCCATGTGCAACCTGATCCCGACCAATCAGCAGAGACCACACTACCTCACCCCTCCTACCTCTCCCAGGCCCCCTATAAATCAGCGCGTTTGGGGGCTGACTCTCTCTCTCTCTCCACCTTGCCGCTGCGCCGGTGTGTGTGTGTGTGTGTGGGACTGAGCTCGAGCTAGCTCGATTAAAAGGCTCTTTGCTTTTGCATCGGACTCGGCTCCCTCGTGGTCTTTGGGAATCACGAAATCTGGGCATAACATTTGGGGGCTCGTCCGGGATCCCCAAGAACCTCAAGGGACCCCCGATCCGGAGAGTCTGACTGGCCACGGTAGGTGTCTGTCTGTTCCTTGTCTCTTTTTTGTGTGAGCTCATTTCTGAATCTCTGGTAGTGCCCGAAGCGGTCTAGGTGGACGCACCGGAGGACCACGGGTGGGAGGAATCGGGAGACGTCCTGATCCTCCTTCAGGAGGGACGAGTATTCCCCTCAAACCTCTGGGACGAGGTGGGTCGCTCCCACCGATCGGCGTGAGGCCGTCGTCCGCACTTTCGGTTTTGTCAGTTTTTGTTCCAACGATTCGCATTGGAAAGCTTGTCTAAAGGGCCCTTTGTTTGTCTGTGTCTGTGTTTTTCTGTTTTGTTTTGTGGACTCTGTTGACGGATATCATGAGACAGACTCAAACCACTCCTTTAAGCATTATGGTTGATCATTTCAAAGAGGTTAAGGGAAGAGCTAGCAACCTCAGTGTAGAGGTCCGGAAGGGCCGGTGGCAAACTTTTTGTTCTAGGGAATGGCCGACTTTTAGTGTTGGGTGGCCGCCAGAGGGGACCTTCGACCTCCCCACCATCCACCGGGTGAGGGACATCGTCTCTCAGCCCAAGAAGGGACATCCTGATCAACTCCCTTACATTATTACTTGGCAGGACCTCGTGGAAGATCCACCCTCCTGGCTTAAGCCCTTTCTGTCCCCGCGCTCCCTGGAGCTGAAACCCATACTTGCTTTGCAGGAAACGGAGAAGGTGAAGAAGAAGGACCTCATCCCGCCTTCAGCTCCCCTCTACCCTGTCTTTCAGGGGGGAACTGAAGAGGAACTAATCTTTCCTCCCTCATATCAGCCCCCTAGAAGTTCACAGGGGGGCGATGCTCCCAAGCAAAGGGGAGCGTCTGGGGGCGGAGTTCCGGGAGCATCTGGGGGCGGAGTTCCGGAAGCAGCTGCGGTTCCAGTGGGAAGCCCGCCTCTTACTAGACAAAGGGCTCAGAAGGAACTGTCTGTCACAGCCCCTGACTCCACTATTAAAGCCCTACCTTTACGAGCCGCGGGGCCCCCAGATGCGGATGGCAATCAACTCCATCACTATTGGCCTTGTGCCACTAGTGACCTTTACAACTGGAAGGCTCAGAATCCTAAGTTCTCTGAGAAGCCAGCAGGGCTTATTGATCTGTTAGATTCTGTCCTTTTCACCCACCAGCCCACGTGGGATGACTGCCAACAGCTTTTACAGGTCCTGTTCACAACTGAGGAGAGGGAAAGAATCCTCAATGAGGCCCGGAAAGTGGTTCCAGGCGTGGACGGGAACCCAACAACCAACCCGGTCCAGATAGATGTCTCTTTTCCCTTAACTAGGCCTGAATGGGATTTCAACACGGCAGAAGGTAAGGAGAGGCTCCGGGTCTACCGCCAGACTCTAATGGGGGGTCTCCGAATGGCTGCTAGAAAGCCAACTAATTTGGCCAAGGTAGGGAGTGTTCAGCAGGAAAGGGATGAGTCTCCAGCTGTCTTTTTAGAACGGATCATGGAGGCATACCGCACCTACACCCCCATGAATCCAGAAGCTCCTGAAAACAAGGCAGCTGTGATCATAAGCTTTGTAAACCAATCGGCTGCGGATATTAAAAAGAAACTGCAAAAAGTAGATAGGCTGGGGGAGAAGAGTTTAAAGGACCTACTGGAGGTAGCCGAGAAGGTGTATAATAACAGGGAGCCCCCGGAAGAAAGGCAGGCTCACGCTGCGGCGGCTGCGAGCAGCAAACAAACCCGAGACCTAGCTAAGATCCTGCTCGCCACCACCGCGGACTCTTCCGAGGAACGGAACCGCCGTCTCCGCCAACTCGCCGGCAACCAGGAGGACGGTAAGGGGACCGCCCGGGGCGGGAGGCGGAAGCTGCAGAAAGATCAGTGTGCTTACTGTAGGGAGATAGGGCACTGGAAACAAGAGTGCCCGAGAAGGGCCAGAAAAAAGGGAGGCGAAGCAGATCGAGTGAAGGTCCTGGAGCTAGATGAACTGAGTGACTAGGGGAGTCGGGGTTCGGATCCCCTCCCCGAGCCCAGGGTAACTCTTAAAGTGGAGGGGACCCCCATTGACTTCCTTGTTGACACCGGAGCGCAACACTCGGTCCTCTGTACGCCTCAAGGAAAATTAACAAATAAGAAGTCTTGGGTACAAGGGGCAACTGGTATGAGCCAGTATTCATGGACTACCCGAAGAACGGTGGATTTAGGGACGGGCTGGGTATCCCACTCTTTTATGGTAATTCCAGAATGCCCCTACCCACTGTTAGGACGAGACTTGCTCACTAAGATTGGAGCTCAGATAACTTTCAGACAAGGGGGGCCTCAGGTTACTGATGGCAAGGGCCACCCCATTCAGGTCCTGACCATAAGGCTGGAGGATGAGTACCGGCTTCACCAAAAAGCCTCTCCAATAGAGGGCAGCACAGACGAATGGCTGCAGGAGTTCCCCACGGCTTGGGCGGAGACAGGGGGAGTGGGGCTCGCCGCCCACAGGGCCCCAATCCTGGTAGAGTTAAAACCAGGGGAAGGCCCTGTGAGAATCAAACAGTACCCCATGCCTCAGGAAGCCCGGAAGGGAATTCAGCCACACATTTGGAGACTGAGGGGCCTAGGGGTGCTGGTCCCCTGCCAGTCTGCCTGGAACACCCCCCTCCTGCCAGTCAAGAAGCCCCACACGAATGACTACCGGCCGGTACAGGACCTCCGAGAAGTAAATAAAAGAGTTATGGACATACATCCAACGGTCCCCAACCCATACACTCTCTTAAGCTCTCTGGCACCCTCCCGTGTCTGGTATACTGTGTTAGATATGAAGGATGCCTTTTTCAGTTTGCCGCTCGCTCCCCGTAGTCAATTCCTGTTTGCTTTCGAATGGCATGACCCGGAAGAGGGTTACAGTGGACAACTGATGTGGACTCGGTTGCCTCAGGGGTTCAAGAACTCGCCCACCATCTTCGATGAGGCCCTGCATGAGGACCTGGGTGAGTACCGGAGAGCACACCCCAACCTCACTCTCCTTCAGTATGTGGACGATATCCTGATTGCAGCAGACACAGCTGAGGACTGCAAGGAGGGGACAAGAGACCTGCTGGCCTCCTTGGGGGCCCTTGGATACCGGGCTTCTGCAAAGAAGGCTCAGATATGCAAAGAAAGGGTGAGTTACCTGGGATACATCCCGGAGGGTGGACAGCGGCGGCTGTCGGATGCCAGAAAAGAGACTGTTTTGAAAATCCCATCCCCCACCTCCCGAAGGGAAGTAAGGGAATTCCTAGGATCGGCTGGCTACTGCCGCCTCTGGATACCGGGTTTCGCAGAGATTGCCAGGCCCCTATACGAGGCAACCAAGGAGGGAAAGGCCTTTGAATGGACTGAAAGAGAGAAGGCAGCCTTTAAGCAGTTAAAGAAAGCCCTCCTAAGTGCTCCGGCCCTGGGCCTGCCAGACATCACGAAGCCCTTCCATCTCTTTGTAGATGAACACAAAGGAATAGCGAAAGGGGTCCTAACTCAGACCCTAGGCCCCTGGAGCCGCCCGGTGGCTTATTTGTCCAAGAAGTTAGACCCTGTAGCTGCTGGCTGGCCACCGTGCCTAAGGATTATTGCGGCAACGGCGCTTTTAGTCAAAGACGCTGACAAGCTGACCCTGGGGCAGGAAGTCTGGATCACCACCCCACATGCCATTGAGGGAGTCCTGAAGCAGCCTCCTGATAGATGGATGAGCAATGCACGTATAACCCACTATCAGAGTCTCCTTCTCAACCCTCCCAGAGTACGGTTTCATCCCAGTGCGGCCCTCAACCCTGCCACCTTGCTGCCCGACCCAGACCTAGATGCTCCCCTACATGATTGTGCAGGAATCCTAGAGCAAGTGCATGGGCTCCGGAAGGACCTGACTGACCAGCCCCTTCCAGATGCAGACGTCACCTGGTTCACCGATGGAAGCAGCTTCGTACGGGACGGGAGCAGGTATGCGGGTGCGGCTGTAGTCACTGAAACGGACACTGTATGGGCAGAGGCTCTACCCCCCGGGACGTCAGCCCAGAGAGCAGAGCTTGTGGCCCTCACCAAGGCCCTGACACTGGGAGCTGGAAAGCGGCTCAACATCTACACAGACAGCCGGTATGCATTCGCCACTGCTCATGTTCATGGGGCAATCTACCAAGAGAGAGGGCTACTAACAGCAGAGGGGCGGACTATAAAGAATAAACAGGAGATACTCGACTTACTCTCAGCCTTATGGCTCCCTGCCAAACTGGCCATCATACACTGCCAAGGACACCAGAAGGCTGACAACCCAGTGGCAAGAGGAAACCGCAGGGCTGACCAGGAGGCCAAGGCAGTAGCCATTTCTCCGATCCCCACCATGGCCTTACAGCTCCCAGACCCAGGAGACCCAGTTCTGCCAGTTCATCCAGGATATTCCCTGGAGGAGTTACAGCGTATTAGGAAGCTTCCCCAAGCAAAGGAGGAGAAGGGGTGGTGGTATACACCACAAGGGGAGCTCATACTGCCAGACCAGCTTGGAGTCTCCATGATAAAACACATGCACCGGTCCACTCACCTGGGGGCACGTAAATTAAAGGACTTAATCCGACACGCCAGAATTAAGATCCACCAGCAGGACGTTAAAATAGAGCAGGTTGTATCTGCTTGCAAGACCTGTCAACTCACAAATGCGAGAATCCGGCCGAGTGAAAAAGGAACCAGGGTTCGAGGAACCAAGCCTGGGGCACAATGGGAGGTCGACTTCACTGAGGTTAAACCAGGAAAGTATGGCTATAAATATCTTTTAGTATTTGTAGATACCTTCTCCGGATGGGTAGAAGCATATCCAACTAAGCATGAAACAGCTCAGACGGTAGCTAAGAAGCTGCTAGAAGACATCTTGCCCAGGTATGGTTTTCCCGCTGAGATAGGGTCAGACAATGGACCAGCTTTTGTCTCGCAGGTAACGCAGGCAGTGGCCAAGGCCATTGGGGCAAATTGGAAATTGCATTGTGCTTATAGGCCCCAAAGCTCAGGGCAAGTAGAAAGGATGAATAGAACTCTAAAAGAGACCCTTACCAAATTGACCATGGAGACTGGCGGGGACTGGGTGGCTCTCCTTCCATATGCCCTTTACCGGGTTAGGAACTCTCCCTACACCCTGGGTTTTACTCCTTATGAGATCATGTTTGGTCGGCCACCCCCTATTATCCCTAACCTTAAAGCCGAATTTCTTACAGAATTTGAAAGTCAAGAACTGTTTCTTTCCTTGAGAGGGCTCCAGAGGGCGCACGAAGACATTTGGCCACGCCTCCGCGCTATCTACGAGACCGGCCCAGCCCCGACTCCTCATCAGCATAAGCCCGGGAACTGGGTCTATGTCAAGAGACACCACCGGGAGACCCTTGAGCCACGATGGAAGGGTCCCTATGTCGTGGTGCTGACGACCCCCACCGCTCTCAAGGTAGACGGCGTCGCAACCTGGGTCCATCACACTCACGTCCGGTCAGCGGACCCATCTGTGATCCAGGAAGACTTCGTCACCAAATGGAGCATCGATCGAGATCAATGCAACCCGCTCAAGCTCAAGCTACAGCGTGCTCGACCTGCCTGATGCTGGAGGGGGAAGGAAGACTTGGGGACTCCGATTTTATCAGTACAGGGAATTTGGGGTGGTGTACCCTCGTGACCCAGGAATGTTGTCCAGTAGAAATACAAACCGACCCATGATTGGGCCTGTAAGTTTCAAGACGGGGGGGAATGAAAGGGCGGGGAGACTCCATGTTCCTTTTGTTCTATGTCCTCCACCTCGTGGAGTCAGGTTCCTGCCCTAGAACCTCTTCAAGAGCCCAACCCACACTTTTGGATTAGCCAATAGAAATGCAAGGGGAAGGTAAGCCGCACCCTGCCCCATGTGCAACCTGATCCCGACCAATCAGCAGAGACCACACTACCTCACCCCTCCTACCTCTCCCAGGCCCCCTATAAATCAGCGCGTTTGGGGGCTGACTCTCTCTCTCTCTCCACCTTGCCGCTGCGCCGGTGTGTGTGTGTGTGTGTGTGTGTGTGTGTGTGTGTGTGTGTGTGTGTGGGTGGGACTGAGCTCGAGCTAGCTCGATTAAAAGGCTCTTTGCTTTTGCATCGGACTCGGCTCCCTCGTGGTCTTTGGGAATCACGAAATCTGGGCATAACACTCTCAAGGGCAAGATGCAGGAGTTGGCTGTTCCCTGTCCCTGGATCTTTTCAGAATTTCCATACCCCGAACCGCTTCGCGTGTGGGGTGGGGAGAGAGGAATGTCCTCTGGTGGAGCTCCAGTACCGCACTTCAGAGCAGGATTGTAAGGGGGAGGGAAGTTTATCTCTTCAAGAGGCGAAGGGAGCACCAGGGGTTCAGGAGTGGGGGGCGGAGCAGGGGGTACAGGTTTCTGGATTTTCTTAGAAACGGCCTTAGGTCCTATTACCAAGATTCGGGCCCCTACCTGCAAGGCACAATTTTTAAACCAGGGAGGGGGACGCTGGACTAAGGCCAGCCACTGATCTTTGTATGGGAACTGGCCAGGGTACCCCGGATCCCCAGTGACAACATTCCAGACTGCCCAAATCACCTGGGGATCAAAAGAGCCTGTTTCTGGCCAGCCCACACCAAAAGCGGGCCAGTCTGACTCACACAATGTTCTGAGTTTTCCCGCTGAAAGCTTAACACCATAGTCAGCCCCTTCCACAAAACCTTCCTTAAAATGCTTCAGCATGCAACCCAAAGGGCTTTTCGGAGAACTAGATCCGTTCCCCATAACTACGGTGCTTGAGGGAAGGGCGGAGCTTGTAGAGTAAGAGTGAGGAGGGATTTGTCACAGCTCCGGTTTTTCCACTGACGGACTGCTGCTGTCCCCACCGAGTGCGCAGGGAGGAAAGGTGGAGGGGAGGAGAAAAATTAAAACGCTTGCTGGGGCCGTGAGGAGACGTCCTGTGTTCACCTGTGAAATGAAACCTTCAGTCAGGGAGTGACAGAACACAGATTAGGAGGAAGGAGTATAGGGTCACTTCCTGGGGGTGAAGTCCCTGAGAGTTCCTTGAAAAGCTAGGTCAGTAATCCATTCATCTAATCCTTCAATAGTCAAAGAAGCCGGATGGAACCATGAAATATCTTCCAAGATAACTTGAATAAAATATTGAAAATGACCGACTAGACACATGCCCTCAGACAAAGAATAAAAACCAAGAAACAAGAGTGACCTGGAAAAAGAGTGCTTAGACCAGGAGGGGCAGGAGACAGAGGGTTATTTCAGGAGAACACAGTCAAAAGTTAAGCAGGAAGGGAAGAACCACTCAATATCCTCCAAGAGGATTTCAACAACCTGACAAAAACTTTACAAATCAAAACTCAACCATTATTACACACAGGGCCCAGACACCAGACAAAAACAATCCAAAAACCAGGAGTGACCACTAACGTCTCAGGGCACTTCTGGGATGGGGAAGTCCCGGCTGCGTCCAGCCCTTCCCACCATCCCCAGATGACCGGTCCACCAGTAAACCAGGACTCACCTCCAGGAGGGTTTCCAGGACTCTGACACAAATTTTGAGGGATGGGCCAACGTTCCCTGTCCGCTCGCTGGATCCGAAGGGAAGGTCTCTGGGGCCCTGGGACATCTCAGGGTGCGCACCCCCTAGAGACCCCTCAGTCTCCACTACCGGCCCAGGGGAGATTGGCCTCCCTTGGTGCCCGGACCAGCACCCTCTAGTGGCAGATCTCGCTGGGGCCTCCAAATGTTGTGATGTACCCCAAATCTCACAAAAGATGCTTCAAAAAAAGGTCAAATTATGGAGTCATTTATTTAAAAAAAGCTGGTGGCTGACGAGGGGCAAAAGCGCTCCAGACCTCGCAGCCCCAAACAGCTTGCCATTTCTGGCTTATATTGGCAGAATATCACAAAAATCACAAAAGCATTGATTACATCTTTGGGTCTGGAATGAGGAACCTGTTTCACGAAAAAGCATTTTTATTTTAGAAGCAAAATGGAGCAACTTAGTTATCTAACACATTATCTGGGACCACCTGGACAATTTAGAATAATTGTGCTGTCTAGATTCTGAGATCACTGAGTCAACCGAAACTCAGTTATCTGTAGCTGCTGAGACAAGTTAGGATCACTATCTGTCCTGGGTCCCAGAGGAATGTGCTTCGATGACCAGTGAGATCATAGTCAATGGGATATTCAAACCGCCAACAAGGGAGTATTCAATCAATCATACATAAGTTCACACAATTTAAATAACTCTTCTATTATTTTAGCAAGCAAATGAGTACAGAAGCCAAATAGCAGGTTAAGATTAAAACTACCATACTTCAATACTTTATGGATATATCACATTTGTTTATACATTCATCCACTGATATACAGTTGCTTCTATTTTTTGGCTTTTGTGAATAATGCTTTTGTGAACATGGGTGTGCCAATATCTGTCTGAACATGGGTGTGCCAATATCTGTCTGAATTCCTGCTTTCAAAAATCCACACTCTTAGCATCTTGCAGAATTGACTCCCATAAACACCAAGGAAAATGCAAATCAGTGTGGGAGAGCAGAAATGAGAAGGTGGAGGAGCTGAGCAAGATACAGTGCAAGTGGGACAAGGCTGCAGACTGAGGGGCTGCCTGAGAGCCCCTAGCAGGAAAACCTGCTGGAGAATAGGTGTGAGGCCTTCCACAGGGGAGGGGAGTGTTGATGCTCTTAATTTCCATATGTGGCATCTTGTCACAGTAGGCTGGCCAGGAGCCCACATCAAGTTGGAGCCAGCCAACCAACAAGATCTGTCAGGAAGCAAAGAAAAGGGTATTGTCTCAGCTGCAAAAACAAATAGAGGTGGACTTCCCACACCCACCCTCCTGAACCCAGGGGAAATGCACCTCACCATATAGCTACCACCAACTGAACTATCTGAGACAGGGGAGCACTTACCTGGCAGGTACAAATAGTGCAAATGAAAATGTACCATTCCTGGACAACAGGTATCTGGTTTCTCTCTACCCCTGCACTCTCCTACAACCATTTTAAAATCAAATTCGTTGTTGTTGTTTTTACTATTGATTTGTAGGCTTTCTTTATGTATTTTGTATATTAACCCCTTATCAGATATATGATTTGCAAATATTTTTCCCATTACATATGTTGTATTTTCATTTGGTTGATGGTTTTCTTTGCTGTGAAGAAGTTTTTTAGTTTGTTGCAATCTTACTTGTTCACTTTTTATTTTGTTCCTTGTACTCTTCACATAATTTTTAAAAAATTGTTGCCAACATCAATACCAAAGAGCTTTTTAAATATTTTATTCTAGGTGTTTTATGGTTCATGTCTTATGGTTAAGTCTTCGATCCATTTCAAGTTAATTTTTATGTGTGGTAAAAGATAGGGATCCGATTGCATTCTTTTGCATGTGATTTCCCAGTCTTTAAACACCATTTATTAAAGAGATGATCCTTTTCTATTGAGCATGCTTGAGTCCATTGTCATACAATAGTTGAAGGAAAGATTTCAATCAAGAGACAAAATGTAGTAAAGAAGGCAAGAATTTATTGGCTACAGCAAAACATATACTTAGGAGAGTGAAACAAGGAAGGACATAGAGGAAGTAATAGGAGAGCGTAGGCTGGACTGGTTTGGCTCTTCTCAGTGAGAAAGGGAGCCTTGGATACAGGTTCAGGGCATTAGCCTGAGGTGAGTTGCTGATGCCCATTGTTCCCCTGGTTGTAAGTCTCATGGGGTCCCTCAAAAGGAAGAAGGGGAAGGCTCCAGCATGCCCCCCTTGGGAGAGTATGTGCTGGGTCCTTCATCCTAAGCTTATTTATCTCTCTCTTGCAGGTGGAAATCTTAGGGAGATCTCAGGGGAGGGTCTCACTAGAATATTCATCAGCTTTCCAGGTGTGCTCTTTCAGGGCAGTGGTCTCCACTGATTGGTCAGCACCAGGGCAGGGGGTCATTAGTCAATCCAGCTGGTCCTGAGGCAGCCATACTGCTTTTCTGGGACTGGAATTGAAAGACAACTGAGGCCTAGATGTTATCTTTAGGGAGGAAAAGGTCAAGGGGTCTAAACCGCATGAGCTATATGAAAGATCAGGGTCCAAACAACATGACCCATGATATGCTAGGGGAGGATAGGTCATCCAAGGGACAAGATTCTTGTTTTTCCAGTTTTGCCCCTTGCTAGGCATCTGGAGCTTTTTGTCCTGGTAAGTGTCTGTACCTGGCCCATTGTCCTTGCTCTGCTCATGGCTATCAAACTGCCTATAACAGTAATATACTGTTTTGATTACTATCTATATATATAAAAGGCTAAGCGACAATCGCAACTGAAAGGACGACCAAACAGGCTGCGTGGGGTGACCAGGCCAGCAGGGGGGCTAGTGAGGGGTGACCAAATGACCAAACAGCAGGCTGCGTGAGGTGACCAGGCCAGCAGGGGGGGCAGTTAGGGGCAGGCAGGTGAGCAGTTAGGAGCCAGTGGTCCTGGATTGTGAGAGGGATGTCCAACTGCCGGTTTAGGCCCGATCCTCAGGATCGGGCCTAAACCGGCAGTCGGACATCCCCCAAGGGGTCCCGGATTGGAGAGGGTGCAGGCTGGGCTGAGGGGACCGCCCCCCCCCCCCCCCCCCCCGTGCACAGATTTTTGTGCACTGGGCCTCTAGTAATTTTATAATACAGTTTGAAATCAGGAGTGTGATGCTTCTAGTTTAGTTCTATATTCTCAGGACTGCTTTGGTTGGGTTTTTTGTGTGGTTCCATATGAATTTTAAGATTGTTTTTTCTATTTCTGTAAAAAATGCCATTGGAATTTTTTTGTGTGTGTGTGTTGGGGGGGGGTTGCATTGAATATAGAGCTACTGGTAGTATAAAATTTTAAAACAACTTTTAAATTTAAGAAATTACTATTTTAAACTCTAAATGTATGAACACATTAGTCCATGGATGGATGCCAAATTATTGGTACTAATGGTGGGGTGGATACAAGCAAGGGATGTCTTATTTGGCCATTATGGTTAATACCCCTCAAATATTTGTTGTTTTTAAATATTTGAATTTAAACTTTTTTATTAGTTTCATTTGCACATTTACTTTAAAAAATGTAAACATTCAGCCCAGCTGACATGGCTCAATGGTTGAGCATTGACCTATGAACCAGGATGTCGTGGTTCAATTCCTGGTCAGGGCACATGCCAGGTGCGGGCTTGATCCCCAGGGTAGGTGGGGCATGCAGGAGGCAGCCGATCAATGATACTTTCTCATCACTCATGTTTCTATCTCTCCCTCTCTGAAATCAATAAAAATGTATTTGGAAAAAAGTAAACATTCAAGGGAGAAAAATCATGAGATGAGAAATAAAATTTTCTTTGAAAGAATTACAAAATAGAGCATTCCATGATTTATTTTTCTAAGTAATTTCTAATTCTCGTGAGGGAGAATTATTCACCCACAGAGATGATGCTGAAATGCATGGCAAGAATTCAATTGCAAACTGTATTGCAACAAACATCATAGGATAATTTGTTACTTTAAAATGAATAAGTAATAATGATAGTCATCTTTGTCACACACTGGCATATTCCTGGCCATATTTTTATTATTACTTTTACTAAAGACTTATTATGTGCCAAGTATTTTGCATACATAAATATTCATAATAATCAGGTATTATTTCTGATTTTATAATTGAGAAAACTGAAAGATATTTAATTTTCTGTTACTTAATATAAACTATAAATACTATGATCCAGGCACTGTTTTGGGCTCTGAGTATAGAATAACAAATAAAACAGGCAATATTCTGTTATCATGGAGCTTGTATTAAATTGGAGAAAGGAAATATACAAATTAATATGGTTTTAGGGTTATAAAGACAATATAGAGCAGTATAAGGAGGTAGATTGTGGTGAGACTAGGGACAGAGGTCTTGAAATTTCTTTAGATGGTATAATTGAGGAAGACCTTTCTGGGTATGTGCCATTTTTTTTTTTTGGGGGGGGGGTATGTGCCATTTTAACCTGAATGAAAAAAAAGTGAGAGAGGATGATATTTGGGGAGAGCACATTCTTGTCAAAGGAATGAAATAAATGAAAAGGTCCTGAAATTCCTAAAGTAGTGGTTTGCTTTGGCCAGGCAGAACAGTCAGGGTGAAAAGACAGGACTGTGGGTGAGAGTGACAGGACACAAGTCCAAGAGGTGAAAGAGTGTAAGTAAGGCACAGGGGCGGGGTTGATTATGTCAGGTTTTTTTTTTATAGGCTTCGCTGAAGATTCTGAATGAGATTAAAGTCACTGGAGGATTTTGAGCAGAGTAGTGACATGCTCTGATTTACACGTAGGAAATATCATTCTCATTGACTGTAGTAGGACAATGATGCAAAGAGGCAGCCGCTAAGAAGAATCTCAATAGTATGGGCAAGAGACTAGGATAATGTTAAATGATACAAAAAGTGGTTAGTTTCTAGGTTTATTTTGAGTAGAGAAAGCAAGATAGAAATTAAGGAGGAGTCCCATGTCTTTGATCTGGACATTTGAAATAATGAAAGTTACATTTTATTATGACGTTTAGGAAAACAGCATGTTTTGGAACATAACTAGATTAAGACTTTTGTTTACAGTATGTTAAGTATGGAAGTTGTGTTAGGTATTTCAGTGGAAATGTCAAGTAATCAGTTGGAAATAGAGTCTAGGGCTCAGGGAAGAGCTCATACTTAAAGCCATGGCATTGGATAAAATCACATGGCAAGTCTGTAAATACACAAAAGAAGTCTGGAGAATATGAGGAAAATCCAATAGTAATAGGGGAGAGGGAAGGGGGAAAGCGAGAGAGAACAAGAGTGATGTTTTCTAGAGGCCAAATGAAAGTTTTTCAGGAAGAAGTGATTAACAGGTGGGGTCCTAGGGAAACTGAGCATTGGGTTTGTAATATGGAGGTCATTTCTGATCTTGATAAATTGTTGAAAGTGTTCGAGGCACCTCTCACCGACACCAGAGATGTTCCCAGACAGCCCCCTAAGTCAGAGGGAGGGGCTGTCCCCAACCTCAATCCTTGTTTTCTCATATAAATGAATTTATATCAGAGACCTTGACTGTGTTGTGAAAAGCCAATTTATTAAAGCAATTAAAGCATGCACCTTTATTGAAAAAGCAAAGCAAGCAAACCTATACATCTGGCTTATGAAGTGCAAATGGGTTCTCAGCTAATCTGAAGAGCAGGTTGGGTGAGGGTCTGAGGTGTCATGTATACTCCTGTCCATAGGTCTCAAAATTCCTCCACTGAATAAATTGGTACAGATTAATTCTCAAGGTCCCTTTTTACTTTGTCGTGGTCTTTCTAGAATTCATGAGAAGCACCTGTCAACTTTTTCTTGCCAAGTCTTGAGACTACTGGCTTCTAGAGTAAAACTGCCCTTTTTTCCCCTTTCCTCTTACCCCCTCCCTTTCTGCATTCTCTCATTAGGGAGGTTTTTAACCATTTGCTCTGTGTCCTTGGCTGGGGAAGATGATGGCTTGTTAGTTACAAGCTGGCTGCAAATTGCCTACACAATTTGTAACAGAAAGATGAAGAAGTTATTGTTGATATTCCTGTTTTCACTATAGAAATAAGAGCAAAGAAGTTAGGTTACATTTAGGAGGGAAGATGGGAATTTGACTATTATTAAAAACAAGTGAATAATCATCATCTAACAGTGGGTGAATAATTTTACTATGGCAATTTTATGGAATTTCAGGCAACATTACCTCTCTCCTCAAGGTCTGGTATCTTCTCCAGTTAGTAAACTGGAGGAAGACTTGGAGAAAGCACTGAGTATTGTGATGGACCATGAAATCTAAATAGAGTAAGGATGAAAATAATTTATAAAACACATGATGGAGAAAAAAAATATCAATAGATTCAAGGTCCCACAGTGAGGCAAATAATTCTTAGAGTTGGGATAAAGAGGATCCACCAATATCTTAGCTGTGGAGAGTGGGATGATAGAAACTGGATGTAGTAATTGGTAATAACAAATTGTAGTTCCTGAGTCAGGTGAGTTTCCTGATGACAGACTCTGAGTTACCTACGGTAAAGTGGAAAAGTATGGGGGATGGCAGAGGAGTGGGGAAATGTGCTAGGTGGGGGGCTGTGTGGAAATGTATTACAGGGGGTCACAGTTCAGAGGGGCTCAGTCATAGGCTTCTTGTAGTTTCCTAAGGCAACCAGGAAACTAGCCTTGATAGTGTTTTAGGAGGTGATAATCAGATCTAATTAGAAACTACTTCTAAGT
The DNA here is from genome assembly GCF_963455305.1 of Plecotus auritus. NCBI lineage: Eukaryota > Metazoa > Chordata > Mammalia > Chiroptera > Vespertilionidae > Plecotus > Plecotus auritus. Next base: position 130,275,904 of record NC_137770.1, on the reverse strand, counting down.
TAGTTGTTCTCAGCCTGGCTTACACATTAGAATCACAAGGGGGAACTTAAAAAGTCCCTAATGCCCAAGTTTCACCGCAGACCAATGAAATCAACATCTTTTGTGGGAGGGGGACTCAGAGATCAGCAATTTTTAAAGCTCTCCAGGTGATTCCAATTTGCTGCAAGGGCGAAGAACCAGTTTTCTGTTTGTGAAACCAGAAGAAGCAGCGAGACATTTGGACTCTAACCTGGGTCCACATGCTGAGATAGACCACCTCTGACATATAAGGTAGGAATCAGATTTGCCCTCCTCCTGGGTTTGATCATCTAATGAGCAAATGTTTATGAGAAAAGCTAACCGAATGACTCAAACAGCTCAATGGATGTGTTTGTGCATATTCTCCAATAAAAAGTGAAAAAGCAAGTTTCCTCCCCAAGAGCTGATCACCGTTTGAGACTCTGTTCTGCAAGACAGCAGGTCACCACTGAAATGGCAATTGATTATATATACATTGCTCTGAGCGCTCCTTGAGAACTTTTTACTCTTTCTGAAGATAATCAGGTGAAAGGTTCACAGCACAACTTTTCATGGTTAATTAGCAGTTAGAATAGCTTTAAGAAATCAAGTAGGAAGGAGCAGACGGACTCCCAGATCACCTTGGGCAGTAATTTGTTGCTAACATCATCCCGAAGTAAAGTGATCTTGTAGTGTTGCTTATTTTCCATTTGGTTGCTAAAAAAATTAACTCCAATATCTAATTTCTGCTTTAAAAAAAGAAAAAATTAAATAAAATTTTTATATCAGAGCTACTTAATTTGTAACATGTTGCCATCATAATCTCCTGATATTGGTGTAACACTATAAAACACACCTAATTGCTGTATTTTATGTGCTAATATGCCCGGGTAAGCTTGCAAAATACAAGAAAAAAAACAAACAAAAAATTACTGGCTTCTCCCTAAAGTGTGTTACAGAGGAGTAAAAGTTTTCTTTTGGATTAAAGTTTTTTATTTTCTTTTAAAACTTCTCTGTTCAAATGGTCCTGTTTTTTAAACAAAACTGTTTGTAATATTGTAGAAAGCCAGTATTTTTGTTCGTTATGGAAGCAGTTTTGCTACATTTTTAAAATAAATCTTTACTCAACAAACATTTATAGCACTCTGAAAAAGTTTTAAATCTTATTAACTGGTGTCACAGTTTTTGAATTTGAGGTGTTGTAATGGGGTCTGCCATACACTCTTTTGCATTTTGTTAAATCTGTGGGTTTAAGTGGCAACATTGTGCTAGGAGAGAGTGAAGCCTGCCACTTCCCTCCACCTGGAAATGTGTGTTAGTTCTCTTTGGAAAGAAGGCATTACTTAAGTTTAGCTTGTTATTATGTATGTTCCCTAAGGGAGTGACAAACAGTGCGGGGTGACCTTTGAAGAGTTACTTATTGTCTCCCTGAAAAGTTCCTCCTTCCCAAGTAGAGAAAATACTTGCCGAGCTAAGGAGCATGGTGAAGACAATGTTTGTCAAACATTTTTGTTTCTTCTCAGAAAGAAGTCAATCGTGATAGAATTGCAGGACAAGTTTTCTAAAGTTCACCTTGTGCCATCCACTCTTCATCACACTTTGGCACACTCATTAAGCCATGATGATGAGTCAGAATTGGTTCTGGGCAAAATATTACAATGAACAGTTTCAATCAACATCTACCCAGTTTTTTTTTTTTGTGTGTGTGTGTGTTTTGTATTTTTTTGTGCCCTTCTCCTCAATATCTCTACAATGTGGGTATGGATTTCATCTTACTCAACATACAAAGCACCTGATACAACTTTGCCTTTCTACTTAAGCACTGCATGCACCAAAATCAGCTCCATTTCAAGTCATCTTTTGTCACTAAACAAAAAATTTTCTTTGGACACTGTAAGGTCTGGGGCTGGGAAAGCAGTAACTTTCCCGATCCCACCCCCACTAAACTGGACAAGCCACAGCCGTGCTGGCGCCCTGCTGGACAATAAATAACTGCCCGAGACTTCTCAAGGATGGCCAGAGTGTAGCTGTACCAGCTTCCAGCTTCATAGATCACCCACCACAGGCTACCTCAAATAAACTACCTCAAATAAACTGCCTCAAATAAACCTGATTGGTTCAACAGCAGCATAAAGGAACTCTGCCAGGCACAGGCGGGTGTGACTCCCCCCGGCCTGTGCTCTCGGACCGCGGGACCTCACCCGAGAGCTTTCAATAAACGCGATTTTTCGCTTTTAACCTGCTTGTCTTGGTCAACTTATTGGTTTCGGTCAGATTAAGTCCTACATCTCTGATTAAACCTTACATTCTGGTGTCGAAACCCGGGAGGCTTATTAAGCCTCTCGGCCAGGACCTTCCTGACCGGACCAGTGGGCCTCGGAACCGATCTTCGCCCGGCAGTGAGGTAAGCTTCCACCTGTTCTATTCAGTGTTCCTAGGGCGCCCCTGTCTGTAGTCGCGGCCACGCCCGGGGGCCCTCCTTCAAGGTATCCCAGGGATATCTTCCACGGACTTGCCTCTGCGGTGGGGACGCCCCCGAGACGGCCTGTCCCCTGCCTCTGTCTGTATTCGGAGTTCTCTCCCAACTGGGGACGCCTGCTTGAGAGACCTCTCCGACCCGGGACCTGAATCAGTATGGGCAGCAATTCCTCCAAGCCGGACTCCAAAACACCCGTAGGGTGCGTTCTCTCCAATTGGCGCGAATTAGGGTACGATCAGACGGAACAGAGAAAGCGTCGCCTCATCCAATTGTCCACTGAAATTTGGCCTCGCTACACTCTGGACAATGGCTCTGTCTGGCCCCCGGGCGGCACTTTCGATTTCAGAATCTTGACTGACCTAACCAATTTTTGCCAACGCACAGGTAAATGGCCTGAAATCCCTTATGTTCAGGCTTTCTGGTACCTCCGCTCTCGCCCCCAGCTCTGTATGACCTGCTGTCCCACCCAAATTCTCCTCGCGAAAACAGACCCGAAAGCTTCTGCTCCACAGGTGCCGGATCAGCGACCCGCGGGTGACTCGCCCCCCGGTGGAGCCTGAGGACTCAGCACTAACCATCCCGCCGGAGTTGCTTGCAACGCCCCCTGTCCCGGCACCTCCTCCCGTCCCTGCGCCCCGGTTCCAGCATCTCCACCCATCTCTGCGCCGTCCCCCACGCCCGCAGCACTCTACCCCCAACACCCATCTGCGTCGAATCCCCCTCCCCCTCCCCCTCCCCTCCCCCTCCCCCTCCCCTCCCCCTCCCCCTCCCCCTTCCCCTCCCCCTCCCCCTCCCCCTCCCCCTCCATATGCTCCAGCTCCCGCTTCTCCTCATACCGCGGACTCTAAACCTCCGCTGGTTTCTTCCCCTATAGCAGGTCGGACCAGGTCAAATCACCCCACCCTCGCTGATCCCTGGACTCCCCCTCAGACTCCCCAGACTCTAGCTCCCCTCCGAGAGGTCGCAGGACCTGAGGGAATCGTCCGGGTCCATGTCCGTTTTTCTCTAGCCGATCTCTCCTCTATAGAAAAAAGGCTAGGCTCCTTCTCTGCTAACCCCACCCAATTTATCAAGGAGTTCAGATACCTTTCTCAGGCTTATGACCTCGCCTGGCATGACATCCACATAATTCTAACTTCCACCATGACCGCAGACGAACGTGACGGAGTCCAAGCAGCAGCAAGAGACTACGCAGACCGAGCACACGTAGCCGACATCACCGCTGCTACAGGAGTAGAGGCTGTGCCGGTAGAAGACCCCCACTGGGGATATCAGTATGGGGAGGGGGGTAGGAGACACCGAGACTACATGCTCCGATGCCTCATAGAAGGCATGGAAAGGGCGGCTCAGAAGGTAGTCAACTATGACAAACTCAGGGAAATCACCCAGGGCAAAGACGAAAACCCAGCCACTTTCCTAAGCCGCCTCACGAAGGCCATGCAACTCCATACCCGACTCTCCCCTGAAGACCCTGCTGGGGCTGTGGTCTTAGCCACCCACTTTATCACTCAGTCAGCCCCGGACATCAGGAGGAAGCTCAAAAAGGCAGAACAGGGCCCTCAAACTCCAGTACGGGACCTGGTAAACATGGCAATTAAAGTCTTTAACTCCCGTGAGGAGGACGCAGAGATAGCCCGCCAGCGCCAGGCTAAAGAGACTGGTACTCTCCAGGCCCACGCCCTCGTGGCTGCTCTAAGGCCGGCGGCTGGGAAGGGGGTCCCGAAAAAAGGCAGCGTCCCTCCAGGACGCTGCTACAAATGTGATCAGGAAGGTCACTGGGCCCAAAGCTGCCCCAACCCTCGTCCTTCCCGCAAGCCATGTCCACTGTGCAAAAAGGCCGGACATTGGAAATCCGATTGTCCTGGGACCGCCGACTCACTCTCGGCGCCTCTACGTGGGGAGGGAGCTAAGGCCCCGGCCTTGGATCTTGCAATGCTTGGACTTGCGGACGACTGAGGAGGCCCAGACTCGGAGACCCCCATCACCCTCGCCGAGCCTAGGGTAACTCTCCAGGTAGCGGGTAGGTCAGCCACCTTTCTGGTGGACACGGGGGCTACCTACTCTGTCCTTCCCTCCTTCTCCGGTCCCTTACGTCCTTCCCAGGTCTCCGTGGTGGGGATTGATGGCCAACCATCCCACCCGTTAGCCACCGGCCCAGTGTGCTGCCGACTTGAAAAAACCTTTTTTACACACTCCTTCCTGGTTATTCCCTCCTGCCCGATTCCCCTACTGGGTCGGGACATCCTACACCGCCTTGGAGCCAGTATCCACCTCCCTTCCCTCCCACACTCCTCTCTTCTTGCACTCCTCTTCACCCGACACTCCCTTCTCAAACCCGGCAACCACCCATTTCCCCTGCTGAAGTAGATCCCATTGTATGGGACACTTCCTCCCCCAGTGTGGCTGCACACCACCCTCCGGTCCACATTCGGTTACGGGACCCCAATTCTTTCCCCCACCGTCCTCAGTTCCCAATCTCACTCAAACACAGGCAGGGCCTAAAACCCATAATTTCCTGTCTCCGGGACAGAGGACTCCTAATCCCTACTGACTCTCCTTACAATACCCCGATTCTACCGGTTCGTAAGCCGTCAGGGGAATACCGCCTCGTGCAAGACCTCAGATTAATCAACCAGGCAATAATCCCCCTACACCCGGTAGTTCCCAATCCTTACACCCTCCTATCCAGAATACCTTCAGGCACTACCCATTTCACCGTCCTCGACCTTAAGGACGCCTTCTTTACCATCCCCCTACACCCGGACAGCTATAATCTGTTTGCCTTCACCTGGGAGGACCCAGATACGGGTATGGCCCAGCAACTAACTTGGACGGTCCTACCACAAGGTTTCAGGGACAGCCCCCACTTATTTGGCCAGGCCCTAGCTAGAGACCTCCAGGAATGTCAGCTTACCCCATCTATTCTCCTGCAGTATGTAGATGATCTCTTACTCTGCAGCCCCTCGGAGGCGGATTCCCGCCGACAGACCTTCCGCCTACTGAATTTCCTGGCAGGCAGAGGTTATCGAGTTTCTGCCAAAAAGGCCCAGCTATTCCTCTCAGAGGTTACCTATCTAGGAATAAAACTGACTCCAACCACTCGCTCTCTGACGAGCGACCGCTTAGCGGCCTTGAGAGACCTCTCACCCCCGAAGAACGCAGACGAAATCCTCTCCTTCCTAGGGTTCGTCGGGTTCTTTCGACACTGGATCCCTAACTTCTCCCTCTTGGCAAGGCCCCTCTATCAGGCCGCCAAGGAAGTCCCCATAGGTGACCTCACCTCTCCTGGGGAAGTAGTGCGAGATTTCTGTCGCCTATGCACAGCCCTCCTGTCCTCACCGCCCCTAACCCTCCCAAATCCTTCCTTTACCTTTCAGCTCTTCACTGACGAGCGACATGGCATAGCCACCGGTGTTCTAACCCATCCGATCGGCCCCTCTTACAGGCCGATCGCCTTTCTTTCCAAACAGCTGGATGGGACAGTCTGGGGTTGGCAGCCCTGTCTGCGCGCCCTAGCCACAGCGGCTACGCTGACTAGGGAAGCCCTAAAGCTGACACTCCAGGAACCGCTCACGGTCTGTTCACCCCACAGGCTCCAAGACCTCCTAAACCATCGGGTCCTCAACATCCCCGGACCTTCGAGAATCCAGGAATTCCACCTCCTCTTTCTCGAAAACCCTAATATTAAATTGCAGGCCTGTACCTCCCTGAATCCAGCTACCCTTCTCCCATTACAGGGGACAACAGGCCCATCCCACTCCTGCCCGGAAATAGTGGACCTGCTCTCCGCCTCTCCTACGGGACTGCTAGACAAACCCTTGCCAGACCCAGATCTAACTCTGTTTGTAGACGGAAGCTCCGTCCTCTCCTCACAGGGCCAAAGAAGAGCAGCATATGCCGTAGCAACCCTTACCACAATGGTTGAGGCGAAAAACCTCCCAGAGGGCACAACCTTTCAGAAGGCTAAGCTCATCGCCCTCACCCGGGCTCTGCAGCTGGCTGCAGGCAAGCGGGTCAACGTCTACACGGATTCTAAATATGCTTTCCTTATTGCCCACAGCCACGCTGCAATTTGGAAAGAGCGGGGATTCCTAACAACTAAAGGGTCCCCTGTCATTAATGCCAAACTCATCCATAACCTCTTAAATGCCTTACAGCTCCCATCAGAGGTCGCTATCATCCACTGCAGAGGACACCAGCAGTCGACAGACTGGGTAGCACGGGGAAATGCCAGAGCGGATGCAGTAGCTCGGGGTCTTACTCAGACACCCGCAGAGGCCACGGCACTCTTTTTCTCTCCTTCCTTACAGCCACAATATTCCCCAAATGAGCGGCGACGTCTCCTAGATAAGGGTGGAAAGCTAACCCCTCAGGGGTGGATAACCATTAATAATCTCATAGCCTTACCCTCCACCCAGGCACAGCAGATACTCAAAGAGATCCATGACTCACTTCATATAGGCTCTGAAGCCCTGCACCGCTTTTTACAGCCTCTGTTCTTTTTACCTGCCCTAAAGCAATCCATCATAGCTATCCACAAAGCCTGCTCCATCTGCGCAGCCACAAACGCGCAGGGTGGGCTACATCCCCGTCAGACCACCCATCAGCTAAGGGGATACCTGCCAGCCGAAGACTGGCAGATTGACTTCACCCACATGCCCACCCATAAAAAATTCAAATTTATCCTCACTCTAGTTGATACCTTTTCAGGCTGGATTGAAGCTCTGCCCATGACCAGTGAAATGGCCGAAACAGTAGCCACGATACTCCTCAGCACATCATCCCACGTTTTGGACTACCGGTATCTATCCAGACTGACAACGGCCCGGCCTTCACATCCCGTGTCGTCCAGCTAGTTGGAGAGGCTCTGAACATCACTTGGAAACTACACATCCCTTACCGCCCCCAGTCATCAGGTAAGGTTGAAAGAGCTAACGGGCTTCTGAAAAACCAGCTTACTAAGCTCTTGAGCTACTCCAGGGGTGGCCCGATCTCCTACCCCTGGCCCTAGCCCGTCTCAGAGCCACCCCCCGGGCTCCCACAGGCCTCAGTCCTTTCGAGCTACTCTATGGACGGCCGTTTCTGATTAACCATAACCTCCCTACGACGGTTCCGCCCTTGGCTGAATATCTTACTTTCATCTCACTGTTACGCTCTCTCCTTCGGGAGCACGCGGATCGAGCACTCCCCCAGGTCGCAGGTGCAGAGAAGGCTGAATTCCTGCATCCCGGGGACGCCATCCTTCTCAAGGAACTCACTCCCAAGTCTTTGGAACCTCGGTGGACGGGGCCCCACATAGTTATCCTAACCACCCCAACAGCTGCCAAACTTCTGGGTAAGCCCCACTGGTATCATGTTTCCAGACTTAAACGGGCCCCTCCTCAACCTGACTGGCAAGTCCATACAGTTGGCCCCACCACCCTCAAATTTACAAGGCCTAAATAATTCCTCTACCTGGCTCTGTTGGACTCGACCCTGCACAGCTATCCTAACCTTCTTAGGAGCCTGCGGGTTCCTCTTCTCCTCCCTCTTAGCCTTCTGCACTCTCTGCTGGCTACCTCAGCCCAAACAATGGCCGGGTCCCTTCTCTGTGCTAATACTCCTCCTTCTAGCCCCGACAGGGCTAGCCTTTAAGACTAATGCTTTTGTATGGAGATTCTATGCCAAAGACCCAAAGACAGGCCACATCATGGGGACAGGAGACTGCCAACCTGGAGGCTGCCAGGCCTTGATCACCATCAAGCTTAACCAGAATCTACCATTCACGGTTGGTCTAGCACTAAACCCAGCAATCTGTTTCCAGTATGACCAGACTGACCCAATCTGCAAGGGATATGAGGTACCGTTTTATGGAGGGTGCCCATATGCTCGATGCAGAATTCATGTGAACAGATTAGACACAGCGGGGACCCAGTACCATAAACATAGACTGACCTCTGATGGGATGGGGACCTTTACCCTGAGTATACCTGACCCCTGGGATAACCGCTGGGTTCAGGGGGTAGAAGGGAAAATATACAGCTGGTACCATGCTACAGCCCCAGTGGGAGGTATTCGAATATACCGAACATACACTCGAATCCTCCCCGAAACAATCCAGGCCTTAGGGGACATGACAGACACCATTATCGAACAGGAAACCTCCTTGCAAGAGCAGGCCCCCCCTCCATCCAAATCGGCTCACCCTTTCTCCTGGCTGGCGGTCATTAGGGCAGGAGTAACCCTCCTAAATAACACATCAATAGGAAATGCCACCAACTGCTTTCTGTGTGCTGCCCTCGGACGCCCTCCGCTAACAGCGTTTCCCCTATCCACCCACTTTGACCTCTCGAGCCCTACATCCCCGCAGCCTAAAAATCTTACAGAAGTACCCCTATACACTGGAGCGGATTTCCCGAGGGTCTGCTACTCCTCCCAGCCGAACTCGACTTCCTGCAACATCACGGTTCGAGTCGACAAGACCATCCAGGCACCCCCCGGAGGATTCTTCTGGTGCAACGGTACCCTAACAAAGGCTATATCACCTTCGACACAGGTCTGTTACCCAGCTTCCCTGGTCCCTCAGCTAACCATGTATGGACGGGGAGAGTTCCTACAAAAACTCTCGCCAGCTCCCTCCCGCTTAAAACGCGCTGTCTTTCTCCCTGTGGTAGTCGGTCTCTCCCTGGCCTCCGCTCTGGCAGCAGGGGGCCTAAGTGGCGGGGCTCTAAGCCACAGCATCTCCTCCTCTCAGAACCTAGAAGGAAGACTGCAGGTAGCACTAGAAGCCTCCACTGCCTCCCTAGCTTCCCTGAAACGCCAAATAACATCAGTGGCCAGAGTCACCTTACAAAACAGGCGAGCCCTTGACCTGCTTACGGCGGACAAAGGTGGCACTTGCCTATTCCTGCGAGAGGAATGCTGTTACTACATCAACGAAACAGGGCTAGTGGAAGAAAACATTGACGTCCTCAGTAAAATGGGGGAGGAACTAAAGCAACGCCGACAGGGGGGGAGGCCCCTTCGCAGGATGGTGGGAGGGAGAAATGATGCAATGGATACTCCCCATACTCACCCCCTTACTAACCCTCAGCCTAATCCTAATGCTTGCTCCCTGTATTTTTAAATTTTTGCAGTCCCGCATGCAAGAAATCTCTCAGATAACCGTCAACCAGCTTCTCTTACACCCTTACAGCCCATTGCCCCTGGACCCCCCGGATCCCGACCTCGCTTAAACTCCGCCCCTGGTCAGCCTGAAGAAGTCAGACCGGTCATCGCCCTATATCACCAAAGAGGTCGGGATGTAAGGTCTGGGGCTGGGAAAGCAGGAACTTTCCCGATCCCACCCCCACTAAACTGGACAAGTCATAGCTGTGCTGGCGCCCTGCTGGATAATAAATAACCGCCTGAGACTTCTCAAGGATGGCCAGAGTGTAGCTGTACCCTCTTCCAGCTTCATAAATCACCCACCACAAGCTACCTCAAATAAACTACCTCAAATAAACTACCTCAAATAAACCTGATTGGTTCAACAGCAGCATAAAGGAACTCTGCCAGGCACAGGCGGGTGTGACTCCCCCGGCCTGTGCTCTCGGACCGCGGGACCTCACCCGAGAGCTTTCAATAAACGCGATTTTTCGCTTTTAACCTGCTTGTCTTGGTCAACTTATTGGCTTCGGTCAGATTAAGTCCTACATCTCTGATTAAACCTTACAGACACTAGTGTAAGGTTTAATCTGAGATGTAAGATTTAATCTGACCGAAGCCAATAAGTTGACCAATACAAGCAGGGTGAAAGCGAAAGATCGCGTTTATTGAAAGCTCTCGGGTGAGGTCCTGCGGTCTGAGGGCACAGGCCGAGGGAGTCACACCCGCCTGTGCCTGGCAGA